>NC_133332.1:209949604-210321601 GCF_042186555.1 Aquarana catesbeiana | reverse complement strand
GTGTGAAAAATGCTGTAAATTGTCCCAGTGGGGGTCCCTTGGGGGAGTAAGTACCACTACTTTATGGTAACCATTTAACTACACCAGATGTATAAGTTTCTGCCTTTGATAATCTTTTGTTATCTGTTTTATGTTAACACAACTTATATAACATATTTCTATGTATTGACATGTACACACTACTTTGTACAACGTTTTACAATGCCCACATTGTATTATTTTATTTTAAAAAACAATAAAAATCTATTGATGGAAAAAATATGCTTTAAATTAAGATTGCTTTTAGAAACAGAAGTGTTAATAGTTTATTTATTTTTTATCAATGAACAAAATGGAAAATAAAGAGAGAAATCCAAATCAAATCAATATTTTGGGTGACCACCCTTTCCCTTTTAAAACAGCATCAATTCTTCTAGGTACACTTGCATTCAGTTTTTGAAGGAACTCAGCAGGTAGGTTGTTCCAAACATCTTGCAGAACTAACCACAGATCTTCTGTGGATGTAGGCTGCCTCAAATCCTTCTGTTTCTTCATGTAATATCAGACAGACTTGATGAAGTTGAGATCAGGGCTCTGCGGGGGCCAAACCATCACTTTCAGGACTTCTTGTTCTTCTATACGCGGAAGAGAGTTTCATAATGACATTGGCTGTACGTTTGGGGTTGTCCTGCAGAATACATTTGGGGCCAATCACATGCTTCCCTAATGGTACGGCATGATGCATAACAATCTGCCTGTAGTTCTCAGCATTGGGAAAATCATTGATCCTGACTAAAGCTCCAACTACATTTACAGAAATGCAGCCCCAAACTTGCAAGGAACCTCCAACATGCTTCACTGTTGCCTGAAGATACCCATTATTGTACCACTCTCCAGCCCATCGGCAAACCAAATGCTGCCATTTTTCTGCACCCCAGTTCCTATGTATTCATGCATACTTGAGTCACTTGTTTCCACATCCTTTTTAGGAGATTGGTGTAAAAAAAGGTAACAGTGAAGCATGGTGGAGGTTCCTTGCAAGTTTGGGGCTGCATTTCTGCAAATGGAGTTGGAGATTTGGTCAATGGTGTCCTCAATGCTGAGAAATACAAGCAGATACTTATCCATCATGCCATACCATCAGGGAGGTGTGTTATTGGCCCCAAATGTATTCTGCAACAGGACAACGACCCCAAACATACAGCCAATGTCATTAGGAACTATCTTCAGCATAAAAAAGAACAAGGAAGTGGAAGTGATGATTTGGCCCCCACAGAGCCGTGATCTCAACATCAAGTCTACCTTTGATTACATGAAGAGACAGAAAGATTTGAGACAGCCTACATCCATAGATGATCTGTGGTTAGTTCTTCAAGATGTTTGGAACAACTTGCCTGCCAAGTTCCTTAAAAAACTGTGTGCAAGTGTGCCTAGAAGAATTGATTCTGTTTTGGGTGGTCACACCAAATATTGATTTGGATTTCTCGTCTGCTCATTTACTTTCTACTTTAATTGACAAAAATAAACTATTAACACTTCTGTTTCTGGAAGAATTTTTTCACACCTGCCTCAAATATTTGCACAGTACTGTATGTTGGTAATATAAAATAAAAAAGAATGCAGGGATGGTGGGGCCCCTCATTATGGCCACATCAGGTGTGCTGAACAGGAAATTTAACTGCCTTTTGACCTAACTGTCCAGCATCTATCACACATTTTTAGTATTGGATGAACCCTTTAAAAAAAAAAAAAAAAAAAAAAGTTATGTCTGGAATTCCACTTTAAGAAAAGTAGCATGTGTGCAGTGCGTCCATGTGCAGCGCCTGGATTTGGCGTGTGTTTATTTGGGGCGTGCTACACTTTTCAGCAGTCGTCAGAGCTCATGACTGTGACTCAGAAACAAACTGGTTTACGTTCTGTGCTGACTACATGTCACTGCTAATCCCGCATTCATCTCTGACCATCTGCCTTGAAATGACGCGCGGCAGAAGGCAGCATTTACACACGCGTCAAGCTTAATCATAGTGGTCTCTGGTGTGTTCTGAGAAGGAAGTGCGGCAGTTGAGTCTGGGCTCATCACATGCAGCGCTGGCCGTCTGAAGTTTCACAATCCTCGCTTCATGTCTGGCACAGCAGCAAAACCACAAAAATAAAATCACTCTTCTCCATTCGCTGGAAAAAGACGTAGAATCCCGCTTTGTGTGTCTACTGGCATGTGCAAGGAAACACCTGCTTCCAATCAAAGAACTTTCAGTTACAATGCAGCTCCAACCAATCGCATAGAAACTTTTTTTACTTGCCAAAAAATTTAAGTTGTAACTCCTGTTCTTCTGGGATCTCTGTCTATGCTGTGCTCTATGGCTATATGGGGTAAGGAAGGAGAAATTATCTGCCATAGAATTTGCATGACCAGTTAGAAGACCAGAGGATGTTTTTACCTAGGAAACTCCACCCACATGCGAAATGTCACTTTAGGTGGACAGATCGTTTAAAGAGAACCAAAGTCTTCACTTTTGACTTGTTGTAATAGTGTACTCTTCCCACTAAGGGACTGATTGATAAATATTTTTTTATTCTCTCCCCGTTGGAGCAAAAATATCAGCCTTCAAAGCTGAAATTTAGGCCCGGTTCACACTGATGCGAGTTCATAAAGAATGCGATGCGTCAAAAGCACTTTAAATTCGCATGTCATCTCTAAAGTCTTTGTTTTCAATGACGGTCGTTCACATACATGCGTTGCGATTCTTCTACGAATGCGATGCGATTAAAAAAAGGGTCTTGTGCGAGTTTACTGAGTTGCGTTGCAAATTTAGTCTCCATAGACATCAATGTAAATCGTTCTTGAATTGCATTTATGGTTCACATATGTGCAAATTCCTCCACACTACTCTCCACAAAAACCAGGAAGTACACAGGAAGTTAACACCTTTTTTTTTTTTTTACATTATGATTCCATTGGCTAGAACATCAATCGCAGCTATGTCCAACTCCTGAAATTCACGGTAAAATCGCGGTAAACTTGCAGTAAATTCACACCTCCCACAGGACAAAAAAAACAGAACAAATTCACAGCGCAGCAGTGTGAACCAAGCCTAACTCTAGATCTTGAATTCCCTGGTTTCTTCCCTCCCTTCAACACTAAAGAATTAAAAAAAAAAAAAATCTTTTCACTAAGTACTTTTTTTTTTTTTAGACTCCGTGATGTCAGTGATGGGTTTCTATGCTTTTTTTATGTAATGCAGACAGATCATGGCTGGTGGAAAGGGCCAGCAGGGTGCTGCCCCAATAATTCTTTAAAGCAGTTGTATGCCTGCAAAAAAAAAAACAACCTGTAAGGCAAAGGCATAATGAGCTAGTATGCACCGCATACTAGCTCATTATGAAATACTTACCTTAGAACAAAGCGCCGGCATTACCTCCCGGTCACCGCTGAGGGAGGTTTTTTCCGGGTTCGTGGCTCCGATGCTGTGAGTGGCCGGAGCTGGGACGACGTCACTTCCGCACATGCGCGCGGGAGGTCCTCTTTCCAGCAAGGAGCTCTGATTTTCCGGCAGCATCCGCCGGACCTTCAAAACGCATGCACCCCTGACGTCAGTGGCTGCATGCAAGGTGAATATCTCCAAAACCGTACAGGTTTTCGGAGATATTCATTTTACCTACAGGTAAGCCTTATTATAGGCTTGCCTGTAGGTAAAAATGTGAAAGCTGGGTATACAAGCGATTTAAGGAGCCCTCAGCCCTAATGTAAACAGTGGGCTGGCTTTTGGGGGGGAGTTATACACAATGGAAGTGCTTTGATCGGTGTGTGCCAGTTTTCAGGGGTGGTCAGTCCTAGGCTGGTTGCAAAATACTCTAGCTAATGCTCACATGCAATGCTGAGCCTCCGTAATGGAAAGACCTGAAACTAGATAATGCTGGACGTACTCAAGCCTAGAAATGAGGCAGGCTTTATCTGACTCGCTGCAGCCTCTAATAAACATTGTGTGCAGAAAATCATAGTAAGCAATTTCAATACAGGAGAGGCACATGCAGAACCGTGCAAGACTAAAGCTGGCCATACGGTGTCCAAAATTTTCTTTGTAGATGGCCCTGTTGGTCCCTTCCCACCCAACATCCTATAAAAAAAATTTAAGGCGCTAGTTGGAAAACTGTTTGGGTAATCTGACAGCTGGCAGTGGCGGGGTACCGGAGCGTTCTGCTGCGCTGTTAGCATTGATTTGAGGAATCTTTTTTTTTTTTTTTTTTCTTTGGCTCAACTGGGCAAACTGCCTGAAAAAAAATCTGTCGGTGTACGGCCAGCTTTGGGTAAGGCTGGAGTTTTCCTTAAGTGTGCATTCACATCTGAGAATGTACCTGCTCTCCGCAGAACCCTAGCAGGGGTGCTCACGATTAGCTGCGGGAGACCCACTGAAAGCAATAGCAGGCTCCGCCTCCCACAACTAATCACGGCCACTCGCATGTAATCACTCCTGTAGCGATCACATGTAAGCAATGGGCCCTGGCCCGACTGCTTCCAGGGCCCATCACTCACATGTGATCATTGCAATAACAATTACATCATGAGAGTGACTGTGTCCAGCTGCAGAAGTTGTTAGTTTCCTATTGCTTTCAATGGGGCTGCCTCCCACAGCTAATCATGGGAACCTGTGCTGGGTTTCTCCCATCTAATCGAAGAGCAGGATCATTCCCAAGTGTGAATGCACTCTTAAGGCCCCCACAGGGACTATCCTATCTCCCGCCCTTACTCTGTATTGATAATAGTCATAAAACTCTCCTAGAAAAGAGGTGCTTTCAGGATTACAAGAAAGGAAATCTAAAGGCTTTATTAATTGACAGCTTTACACAGGCAGAATACCTGTGGTCAGCCTGCAACGGAGCCTTACAGCAAAAGGTCAGCCTAGATTCAAGTGAATACCAATACGCCTATCCCTGAAAGGTAAGGCTACTCAAGATATTCTGAATCTTACAAATGCCTGTTCGTGACTGGTTCTCTTTAAAAGTTGCAAGGGATATTTTTAGGGTTCTGCGGGCTTTATTTATTTATTTTTGGATGTAAGGTTGATACTTCTTTTCCCTTCGAGGGCTCCTGTCATTGCTTTCCTTATTGCTGGCTGTAGTGCTATAATAGTTTATGAAGCTGTTTGTGCATTTATTGCTCAATATTAAACGTAGACTCCTCGGTGCCTCTCAAATCAGAACGCTGGATCCAGAAACTACAGCGCACAGGCAGAAAGCGACTGAGGAGCAAAGTACTAAATGTAACAGAAGTCATTGCAGAATGTCTGTGATGGCTTATCTGCATATTTTTGAATGGGAAGGTGGGATATTTTTTTTCTTTTTCTTTTTTTTTAAATAGCGGATGACTGAATAACTGAGAACACCAACTATAACTAGTTAATGTTGGACAGTGGAGCATGGGAAAACTCCCAAATTCGAATTTCTGCACTTCTGGCAGCTAAAGGACGCACTAATGTCAGTTTTTGCCCACACATATTAAAAAAGTGTTTTATCTAGTGTTACTGACCATTTTATTTATTTTAACTAACCTAAGGGTGCTGTGGAGATGGATGATTAACCACTTCAGCTCCAGAACCTGTACACTGCCTATAGGGCAGAGAAATTCTTACATTTATTCTGTGGTTCTATTTATTTGGCAATAACTTTGCCATTACTTAGTGTTACTGAACCCAGGACCCTGCATGCACTAGATCTGGTCTCCCACAGTACACAGAACATGGAAATGCAATAGATTTAGTAAATATAAACGCTTAAATACCTTTTCTCATCAGCAGTTAGAGCAGTCTTGTGTCTTCTATCAGTGTCCAGCAAATCACTGGTTAAAGCTTGTAGGATGAGTTTTCATTCTCCCCTGATTGTCCTATGAAGATGGAGGACTCCTGACCCTCTGTCTAGACAGTGCTGATTGGCCATGTGCCAATCACATGCACTTTCCCAAGGAAAAAAAAACTCTCTAGCAATACACACCAAACTAAGCATGTGCAGATTGCCCCCAAGGCTCTGTACTATCAGGACATGGTTTGGGGACTGTGGAAGAAGGGGAGGATCAGAGAAGACAGGATCAAACAGCCTTTTTACACAATGCAGAGGATTAACCCTTTCGGTAATATGCATGTTTTACTGCAAATACAGACTGATTTTACTGTTGTGATTTTAATAACGCTTTAAAGTGGTTGAAACCTCAGACATGAAATATGAACAAAGCATATCCCACTATAGTGTGCCTCAATCCAGAGCACTAAGTGTCATTTCTGTCTGCTGCTTTGTTCCTCTGCTATCAGCATGAATCCCTTCTGATATTTTTTTCCTGACACCAAGAGAAACATGGTGATGGGAGGGACAGCAATATATTATTACTTTATTAATTTTAGGAGAAACCAGGCTTTGTTGCCAATATTGTCGCTCCAAAAAATAAATTTAAAAATAAATACAATTTTTTATGCAATACAAAAAATAACCAAAGTAAAAAAGATTTTTTTTTCTACATTGATCAGTTTAAGTAATAGGCTTCTATTTTAAAATTTCTTTGTTTTTTAAGTACCAAAAATTACCAATAATAGAACACCAATGAAAAAAAAGTTTAAACACAAATGGTTATATAAATAAACCATACAAGCAGGAAAATAATAGATTGGGGAGGGGGGTAGAGGGAGTTATTTAGAATCCTTAGGAAAAACTAGGTGTTAAACTTGAACACAATTTAAAGCGGAATTCCACCCAAAAGTGGAACTTCCGCTCATCGGATTCCTCCCCCCCTCTGGTGTCACAATTGGCACCTTTTAGGGGGGAGGGGGGTGCAGATAACTGTATAATACAGGTACAGTATCTGCACCCACTTCCGGGAATAGACTCCCGCGGGAGTCACGCCCCCTCCCGCACTCCCCCGCTGTCTCCTGGGAAAGACACAGGTCCCAGGAGATAGCGGGGACCATTGAGAACGCGCAGCGTGACTCGCACATGCACAGTAGGGAACCGGGAAATGAAGCCGCAACACATCACTTCCTGATTCCCTCACTGAGAATGGCGGCGGCAGCACCCGAGGGACGGTTCGGTCTCGGGTGCCGACATCGCTCGACCCTGGGACAGGTGAGCGACCTTATTTTAAAAGTCAGCAGCTGCAGTATTTGCAGCTGCTGACATCTAAAAAAAATTTTTTCGCCGGACTCCCACTTTAATAAACACACAGAAAAAAAAGACAGTGATCTTCCAGTTGCTGTATTCATAGAAGCTGTACTATCAGTTCCTGTAATGAAAAGCAATATATGCATAGCAGATTAATTAAAAGTCTCTGTCCTCCATTCGTAGAGCACTTTTCATTGTGGTAACTGATAGTACAGCTTCTATGACTGAAGCAGGGGTGCAGAAAAGGCGGGCATAGTAGTCACTTTTGACCAGTGCCTGTGACAGGTGCAGCCACTATTAACCACAGCAGCAAGATTTTTGCTGCAGGGATATCCAGAGTGCAGAGGACTAATTATTTCAAGCAACACAGAAGCTGCCAGCAAGAGACACTTTTTTTCATGCCCGTGCTGAAAAATGAGTAAACTTAAAGCAGATACACCTTCAAAGACAATGCAGTTGTACCTGGCTCCAGGCCCCTCCCTCTACCATAATAGGATATCTCTTATTTATTTTGGTGCTGCAAGGCAGCACTTCCACCTTTCTCACCTAAATAATAATAGTGTTTCTGTGCAGATGTGCTGAAGGGCTTTGCCAGGTCACAGAGGTCAGGCAAAGCACTTCCGCTTATCTATGCATGAGCCAACCCTTTGAAAATGGGGGTGCTGATGGAAGGGGCAGAGCTCCAAATAAGGGAGCTGCATTTCCTCTTTAAAGCGGTGGTAAACTCCGTTTGCTGACTTGTACCAGGTAAGCTTATAATAAAGCATAGCTGTAGGTACAAAGAATATCTCCTAAAAGTGTACCATTTAGGAGATATTCGCTACTTCTGCAGCTGGTGATTTCACAGGCACATGTGCACTGCAATCTGTAGGGAAGGCATGCCATCTCTTCAGTGCACTGTGCCGTGGCCTTGGCTCCTGTGTGCACGTGCAGGTGTAACATCATTGCAACTCAGCCATTCAAACAGCTGGAGCCTGTGAACCCTGAAGGTAGACCAGGTAAACATGTAAGCCCTGTTAGCGGTGACGGTTGGGTATTTTATTACTGCATTCACTGATATTGTATGCATATCAAAGCTTACCCCCTTAATCTACAGAAGAATGGAACAGAGTACATACTAAAGTAACAATAATGTTATTTTGTCAGTGAGGGTGGGGGGAAGTGTCAGTAGGGAAAAAAAACAGGACATGACACATACTACTTGTGTACAAGTTTTTTTGGTTGGGTATAGCGTTCCCAGTGTCCAGAATCAGTTAAGGCCTCATGCACATGAGACGCTGGTGCAAACTCTGCTGACACATGTTTTTAAAAGCTGAAATTAGCGTTCAGAAACGCCCGTTTTGCCGCGTTTGCATGCCGCGTTTAGAAGCGTCTGCAGAGCAGAAAATTACATTTTGCGACCCAACTTTGGGGCCCCGTATCTCGGGGTCACTTGGTGCTAGGAACCCCAACTTTGGATATGTTATAGTGTTAGTAATTTGGTGTGATAACACAGTGGAACTAGCACTACAACATATACAAATTTGGGGTTCCTAGCACCAAGGGGCCCCAAAGTCGGGTCGCAAAATGTCAAGCACTTTTCTGCAGCAGAGAATGACATTTTCCGACCTGACTTTGGGACCCCATATCTCGGGGCCACTTGGTGATAGGAACCCCAAATTTGTATATGTTGTAGTTCTAGGTCCACGGTGTTTGCGCACCTTATAAACGCAAACACGGCTCAACGCGGTACCGGCGTTTAGCGGCGTTTGGCGTCTGAAAACGTGGAAAACTTTTGCGTCTGAACCCATTTTTTTGCTTCTGGAAAAACGAGGTTAAACGCAACTGCCTAAAAATGCCAAAAAACGAGACTGTGTACATGGACAAATAGGATAACATTGAATGGGTTCAGGGGCAGTTGAAAAAAGTGTCCAACTGCCTCTGAACGCGAGTTTAACAGCGTCTCGTGTGCATGAATCCTTAAAGTAACAGAAATACTTGATTTTGAGAAAATGCTGCTCCCAGGTCCCTGAAGTGCTTATCACATAACCTAGGCCTTTAGTCATGGAATCTCCGCTGAAAGGGATGATCAGAGTTCTGGTTGGCTGATCTTTTGCCCGATCGTCTACTTCGTTATGCATGTAGCCAGCAGTAAATGGAGCCTGAAGAAAAAAAAAAAAAAAGCTTAGTTCCCAGAAAAGTAATATGCTAGCATTACAGCTGAATGCAGCCATTTCCACAGTTCCAGAACCAGCAATGAAGACAATTCTGCCAAAACCATAGAGATCTGGCTATGCACAATGCAATGAATTGTCTTCAGTAGGTTATTACACTGCAGATTGGTTTTCGTTAAAAGGAACATGTTACATTGTTACCAGTCACAGTAAAATTTCCTACCCAGGGCTGGAAACTAGGGTTGCCACCTCATCCCTTTTAATCCCGAACACCTAATAATCACACAGGTTCTGTGGCTGATCAGGGAGTAATTAAACTCAGTGCCTTATCTGCATTAAATTAGCCTCAGAACCTGTGTAATGCATATTTTTTTGGGGGTTTAAAGGGATGAGGTGTCAATCCTATTGGAAACTGATGTTGCCCAACTGTCAGAAGTGATGCTAGGTCCAGGGCAGAACTCTACTCTGCAAAATCAAACTGGTTGACCTGTGCCCTGGAATTAGCAGCACTCTCGGAACTTGGGCAATGGATGGCATCTTTAGCTATGACAGCTAAAAGCATATGTCATAGGTTCTCTTTGTTCAATGCAGAGGTCAGCAGCCTCCTCCTTTCTCCTCTTAGAATTTTCTCCTGTGTCGGAATGCGTATATAAAGACGTTTAAGTTTGCGGGTAAGAAAGACCGTGAAACAGAGTAGAGGAATCCACTACTGCAGCGACAGCGAATTTTCTCAGACGACAGAGGACAAGGACATTGGAATTGGCAGCGCCAGCCCCTCGGCTTGTCTTACAGACGCCAACCTTTCCTCAGGTTGAGCGGGCAAGAGAGGCAGAACTCCTAGCAAGCTTTGCTATTCAGATCACCATCTGGACTGGAGGGTTAAAAAAAAAAAAAAAAAAAGAGGAAACTATGGGACAGTTTTGGTGAATAGGAAGGCGGGTTTTCTTTTGCTTCTTTCACCCCACCTCTTGGTCTCCTCTGTAATCCCAACTGCTGTTGCGTTCTCACCTGGTGTGCATTGGAAAATAATTTCATATTAAAAATCTTTTTCAGGGGATACAATATGAAATCACTTTACATTTGCCCAGGGTTGAACGAGAACTCATACGTCACTAAAAATCAGAACATCAGTGCAATACATGTACTGAAATCACATATTATAAAAACAGTGTATACCATTTTACCATTTCTTTGGCATGGAAGGGTAGCTAATATGATGACCTGGCATCAGACACCCTCAAAATTTTTTGGAGTCTTATTTGTCCATTCAATATATACACGGAGTACCTAAAGCCCTGAGATATTTTTTGTTGGATCCACCCACTCCCATCACGCTAGATTAGCATGCAGATGACATAATGTGATCTGAGTTGTGTAAATTTAAGTTGCCCTGCCATAAAGGGAACTAGTTGTGAGAGAAATAAAATAACGGGAATTCACCGGGGGTGACGTGGAGACTCTTATGCAAAGAAATTAAATGGTCCTACATCCGATTGCTATAACTAGATTGAACAAATGCACAAACAAAAAAAAAATACTTTATATGCACCACGCAACAACAAAAGATTAGATAAAATCTACTATTTTATTAGCACAATAAACATTATTGATAAAAATAGCCATTGGACCACTAATGCACCCTATTAGCATTGAGAGGTACCCCACTGGCATTTGACTTCCACAACAGGTTATTTGGATGCTTAAACAAATACAATAACCCAGGGGGTGTCACCATCTCTTCAAATGTAGCTCAATATGTTTCACGGCCCACCGCTTCTTCAGAAGAAATGTTGGTGCAATAAGAATTGTTCTGTGTTAAATATAACAGAAATAAAACACCATCATTACCAATTAGGCTTTACCATGAAAAATCATTATTTGTGCTATCAAAGTTACTTAGTATACTCATAAAAATACTACAATAATATGGGGGTGCCAGAAGTATTGGCAGCAGAGATATGTCCCTGGCAGATGTGGGAGCAAGACAAGTTGGGAAGGGCAAGGCTAGACATCAATTACCTACAAATATTCGAGTGATTATTATTATTTTATCTAAGTTCTCAGGGGGGAATTACCTACTTCAACCTCCCAATTTTATATGTATACAGTATCTCACAAAAGTGAGTAAATTCCTCACATTTTTTGTAAATATTTTATTATATCTTTTGATGTGACGACACTGAAGAAATTACACTTTGCTACAATGTAAAGTAATGAGTGTACAGCTTGTATAACAGTGTAAAAATTTGCTGTCCCCTTAAAATAACTCAACACACAGCCATTAATATCTAAACCTCTGGCAACAAAAGTAAGTACACCCTTAAGTGAAAATGTCTAAATTGGGCTCAAAGTTTCAACATTTTTTGTGGCCACCATTATTTTCCAGCACTGCCTTAACCCTCTTGAGCATGGAGTTCACCAGAGGTTCACAGGTTGCCACTGAAGTCCTCTTCCACTCCTCCATGACGACATCACTGAGCTGGTGGATGTTAGAGACCTTGCGCTCCTCCACCTTCCATTTGAGGATGCCCCACAGAGGCCTGGAGATATGTTTGACCAGTCCATCACCTTTACCCTCAGCTTCTTTAACAAGGCAGTGGTCGCCTTGGAGGTGTGTTTGGGGTCGTTATCATGTTGGAATACTGCTCTGCGGCCCAGTTTCCGAAGGGAGGGCATCATGCTCTGCTTTAGTATTTCACAGTACATGTTGCCATTCATGGTTCCCTCAATGAACTGTAGCTCCCCAGTGTCAGCAGCACTCATGCAGCCCCAGACCATGACACTCTCACCACCATGTTTCAGGGTCTTGGCAAACTTCCTATAGCTTAGGCCATCTTTATGTAGTGCAACAATTCTTTTTTTCAGATCCTCAGAGAGCTCTTTGCCATGAGGTGCCATGTTGAACTTCCAGTGACCAGTATGAGGGAGTGAAAATGGAGAAACCCCCTAGGGGTGGGACTTTGAGGGCACTACCATAGCACAAATTATGTAAAAATGTATAAAGTTTATTATATAAAGACAAATAAACACATAATAAATAGAGAATCAACAAGTACAAATGGATGCATTATCATGTACAAATGTTTGGCAGAATAGACTTGATACAAAATCCTAAACCCAACGACATTTCAGAGATGAACCGTAGTCTCCTTCATCAGGGGTTTTCAAGGAAGTACATTGTCTATAAAATTTAAATACACAATGATCAATCAATAGGACCTAACATATAATGTATATTAATCAAACATATATAGCAATACTTACATCATAATAGCAAAACCATACATAGACGCATCCAAATAAACTTTAAAAAGTGAGGAATAAAACTGAGTCGAGGGGTCCCCCAAGGGCCACATCCACCGGACAACGGTCAGTATGAGATGGGATGAAAAAACTGGCGTGGAGGAAGAGAAAGGAAAAAGTAAAAAACTCCTTCCTCACATCCAACAGCCCCACTGGAGTCCGATTCACAGACCAGCGGTAAGCTGACACATGCACTGGAGCCTAAAATACGAGGAGGATCTGGAAAGAGAGCAGGGAGAGGGAAAATTAAAAAGAGATTGATGCAATAATGACTTATCTCTGTGTACAAAAGGGTAGCATATATGTGTCAAGTTGAGCACGTATGTGTCAAACAATAATACGAGGACCTACCTAAATTTGTAAGATGGAAGGTATACAGACTGATGGAGAAGGGGGAAGGCTGTAAGGAGGTCTGTGAAGTCTCACGCTGCAGGTAGACACTGTGTGATAATAAAAATATAAGCAACTAAATAGCACCCAAAAGAGTAAAAATGTGAAACAGAGAGCAAAGAAAGGGGCTCTCAGGACTCTCAATCACAGAATGAACTCCCAAAGAGCCTCATACCCCTGGCCCTACCTGATCTGCAATGAATGGGGATTATAAATAAAGCAGTCACGCCCCTCCCACCGAGAACCCAGCTGCTTTGTATGATGCCAAGCAGCTGGGTGTAATTCGCTCTGAGTCCAGCCTCCCTGGGCGGGCCCCCTGAGCTGTCACTGCGCTGCATCTCCACACAGCGCAGGCACAGAAGGCGCCGCACGCATGCGCCACATGGACAACACAAAGAGCAGGCCGAATGGCGCACGCACGCCAACGTCACGCGCCGCGGAGGGGCACGACGCAGTGGCGTCCCACCGGCGCAGCTAGATAATCTCATCAGAGATCACCATGGACAGTGAAAGAGGGATGTCCGCAAAGAAGTAGCAGATCCCTCATCCCTAAAACCTCCAAAGAGGCTGTCCAGCCGCACCGGGTACATGTGTAAAAGGATGAGAAATATAAAAAAGAAAAAATGGTGACAAAATTAGAAAAATAAGGGATGCAAACCTAAGGCGATGTGTTTCTGTGTCTTCATATAAGAAACTTTATAAATTTTTACTTAATTTGTGCTATGGTAGTGCCTTCAAAGTCCCACCCCTAGGGTTTCTCTATTTCCATGTTTATTTGGGATGTGGCACACCTTTATTGGTAGTAGCTGTGTTTTGGATATTCCTGTTTCAGTATGAGGGAGTGAGAGCGATAACACCAAATTTAACACACCTGCTTTTCACTTATGGGTGTACTCATTTTAGTTGCCAGCAGTTTAGACATTAATGGCTGTGTTGAATTATTTTGAGGGGACAGCAAATTGACACTATTATACAAGCTGTACACTCACTACTTTACATTGTAGCAAAGTGTTATTTCTTCAGTAGTGTCACATGAAAAGATATAATAAAATATTTACAAAAATGTGAGGTGTGTGTACTCACTTTTGTGAGATACTGTATTTAGGGGCTGAGCACTAGAAAAAGGCTGAAAACTTCAAGATGCAAAACAGGATTTACCCTGCAGCAAATATAAGAAATTTTGGTAACTGAGGTCTAGGTGCGGTAATTCATATAGTGCTGGGGTCCTGGAATAGACCAGGAAAGGTGATAGGAGCTAGTTATGGTTGCAGGTATAATTTTTAAGCGGTTAGTCTGGGTAGCATCAGCAGCATGGAGGTTTTTAGTAACTGGCAATCAAAAACTGGTTAATTTTAATTAAAGTGAGCCGGTTGTCAGGGGACAGGCAGATTTGCCTCTCCATAGCAAAACCTGGAATGCTGAAGGCCCTCTCAGACCATGGTATAGCACACCACTTTGAGATAGAAAAGCCATACATACCCTGCCTTTAGATGGTGTGGCCTGACCATTGCTTTGTCCTGCAGAACCTTTTTGCCCCCTACTACTTTTACGTGTAGAACCTCTACCTTTCACTTTAGGCTTGCTTGATATTTTTAATAAAGGGGATTGCCTAAATTTAATGACAGCTATGGCAATGGGAGCAATACTTTACTGCACAAGTGTTTGGTGATGTGCTGCAAACAAACCTTTACCTGTCTCACCTACAAATGTACACCACGGATGTGTAAAAGAAAAGAAAGCAAAAAAACCCCTGAAAGTCTAAATCCCAAACCAATTGTTTTTTTGTTTTTTTTTTCACCTAGCAGTAAGTAAAAAATATGGAAACATTTAAAATACAAGAAAATTAGAAACAAACTAATAAAAAAGACTGCAAGGGAGACCTGACAGCTATACATCCATGACAGTTGTTGCTGACACACACAAAAGGGTAGTCCTAAAAAGAATGTTGGATCTCTGAACTGTGAATTCAGGAACACAAGAATATGTAGCCCACCACACTGCAATCCACAATCATTTTGCACAGTATAACATTGTTTAGCAATTCAGTCTCCCTACAAAGACTGTTGGCTATCCCTAAACTATTCGAGTAGATGGTGAAAAATGGCTGCTGGGAACCCACAAAGGCCCTTGAGGCCTCTTTCACATGGACAGCTGGGAGGTAAAAACAAGTGGCTGAGCTGCGTTTTTACAGCCCCTAATCTCCAACTTAAAGTGGATGTAAACCCGATTCATGAATTTTGATCCAGGCACATATATCTGTAGTGTTTACTTATCTCTCTCCAAAGCCCTGAGTCCCGTGTCTTTTTGCTCATCTTTATAATCCCCAACCAGGTAAAAGCAGTCTTAGTCCATTGCAGTAAGTCTTTTTTGACCATAGCTAATAACGGCAGGTAATTGTTAAAATACAGGGTGTCATATCGGTCTGTAAACTGGATGCCTAAATATTAAATATATATTTTATAATATTATTATAAAAAGAGGATTTGTCCCAAGTGAAAGCAAAAGCTACCTGTAAGTTACTTGTTAGGGAGGGGGATAGCTGGATAGGAAGAATCTATGATTTGGTAAGATTAATTTGGAAATTTGATAATGTCCCATAGTGATGGAGTTCCTGAATCAGGTTAGGCAACAAAATCATAGGGCCCGCAAGGTGGAACAGCACATCATCAGCATATGCTGACAACTTGTGTTTAGTGTTACCAACCCTCAAGCCCTTAATATCCACATTCGCTTGTATCCTATGCAATATGGGTTCAAGAACCATGGCGAAAAGGATGGGTGAGAGGGGGCATCCCTGCCTCATTCCATTCCTGATTGGGAACCTGGAGGAGAAGAGGCCATTAACATGCTCCTCATGGAAAAGTAAAAATGGCTGCCATAGTGTAGTATCCAAAGAATATTCCGTTTATTAAAAATAATATTAAAAAGCAAAAATGTAAAAAAGCAACAGGTCTAAGAACAAAGTCCATACAGCATAGGTGTGCCCTGCGTTGCTTGAGGGTGCATCTAGATAGATCTTGGTAGAAGAAAAGTCGCGCCCCATCAAAAGCAAAATACGGTTTCCAGCGCATTTTATGCATAATACAGTCTTTGAGCGTGTATTTGTGCAGTTTACAGATGACATCCCTGGGAAGCCAGAGTGCTCGATGGGCCTGGTCAATCTCAATAGGTGCTGAGGCATGCAATTCTAGTATTTTTTTCGGAATATGCCCACCAGAGTGGGCATGATCTCTTTGGGGGCAGTAGCCTCAGGTAGGCCGCACATGTTTGCCCGCCGACTGCGGTTCTCAAAATTATCTAACTGACACATTAAGGCTTCAATTTTTTTGGTCTTGTGCAGTGCATTTAGTTTGGAGCTGTCAGGGCTAGCTCAGCCGTTCCTTCTCTGAGCTGGACGCTCAGCTGTCGGCTAATTGCCAGCTCTCATCTCTCTCCACAGTTAACCAGCTGTTGTGGATCTGCTCGTCAGTCCCGCCTACTTAAAGATCTCCAGCTCACTTCATTCCTGCCTTCGCCTTGGTCACATCACAAGAAACCATCTCCTGCTTTCCTGTTTAAAGACTGGCTTTGCTGACATCGCTTCTGGCTCCTTATCCTGCTTGCTGTTCTTCTACTTGAATCCCTGACTTCTGGCCTGGCTGATTACCCGATCTGGTTACTGAACTCTGGCTTGGCTGATTACCCGATCTGGTTACTGAACTCTGGCTTGGCTGACTACCCGATCCGGTTACTGGACTCTGGCTATGCTTTGACTATGCTTACTCTAGTTACCTTTTTATTTTTATTAATAAACAACTGTGATTTTACTGTACTTCTGTCTCGGTCTGGTTCATGGTTTCTGACAGGAGCGTGGAAATGGCGGGCAGTACATCATCAAACCTTTGTTCCAAAGTCTCCAGTCTGGTCCCTAGGTGTGGGGTGTCCATTTTAAGCTGTGCTATATCTTCCTTAAAGGCCTTCTCCACCCTCATGGTAAAGCACTTCAGGTCCTCCTGGGTGGGGAGTGAAAAATATGGAGCTTTATGTTGCCATCTTCTAAAGGGTCAGCCACATCTGATCCCCCTTCACGTGAGGCTACTGAGTCAGGGGACGCTGGGGGGGGCAGAGTCATTTACCGACCGCGGAGAGGGGATCAAGGACTCTGCCAGCTGCTGTAGCTGGGCCGCGGCCCGCTGTGAGGCTTTCAAGGCCTGTGGCACTGGCGCCATCTTAGATTTCTCCTGTCCCGTTCCGTGGGTCCCAGGAAAAAACTTCTCCAGCTGTCCCTGGTGAGAGTGGTCATCTCTCGTTGCTTGGGAAGATGTCCCCCACTTCTGAGCCATGCTGTGAGCCGGCAGGGATCGATAGTTCCCCCGGATGTCAGTGTTTGAGCTGTGGTGTGCACGGAGCTGAGGCTCTGCATGTTCTCACTCCTCCATAACCAGGACACGCCCCCCTCAAAGAGCATTTTTTTTTAAATCAAACAGATTTTGAGATCAGGGGCTACAAAGTTTAGTGCTGAAATAAATGTGCTTGGATGACAACCTTTACCAATATGATCAAGAATGAATATGGATTTATGCTCATTTAGTAAAGAATCACTTTAATTTTTTTTTTTACTGAAAGCTGAGCACACTTTCGCATGGCTGCATAATGCTGAGCTGTAGCACATGCTGTGCAATCCCTACATGCTCCATGATTGCACAGTTTGTGCCTCATGGATTCTGCAGCTGCAAATTTTGCTAACCTGATGTTCTCATTGATACAGTTTATTTTAAAGTGGACCTCTCAGTAATTTTCCAAGTTTGGACAAATACATTCTTGAAATGTCCCAAATATACAGTAGTATTTTATCATTTTTAAAGCTCTACTTTTTTTACCATTAAAAACCATGATTGCGCTCCAGTCCAGTGACCTTCCTCAGAAATATTTCCTCAATTTCCTCTCCCTGGTGATCACTCAGACAGACTGTACATTGTAACTTTGTAGAAAGTCACCGGGTGAGAAGCTTAAGCAATCAGATATTTACAGACAAAGATGGCCCTGTCCTTCTGGAGAGAAAAGCGGATGAAGTTATTGTCATGGGGTGTTCTGTGATCTCTGTAAGACATCGTAAATACCTAGAAGTGTTGCACACACATTACTTGGCATGTTATGCAATTAGCATAAATCTGACGCTAGGTCCAATTTACATTTGTTGGTAAATATAATGCTGGCCATACATGTTATAAGCTAAATGTACAATCCTCTTTAGCTCTACTGATGACTATGTAGTACAAGAGCCTTCCTTTTCCTGACTTAATGCAAACAGAATGGATTTTTAAAGCGGAGGTCCACCCAGAAATAGAACTTCCGTGGATCGGATCCCCCCCCTCCGGTGCCACATTTGCCACCTTTCAGGGGGGGGGGGCGGATACCTGTCAAATCCAGATATCTTGTCCTAATTCAAGGGAAAGATCGTCGCAATCTGTGTGGCGAACTACGCAATGTCCGCCCCCCCGCTGCCTATGGGAAACACACAGGTCCCAGAAGACAGCGGAGACCATTCAAATCGCAGCGCGACTCACGCATGCATAGTAGGAAAGAGACTGTGAAGCCTCAAGGCTTCACTTTGTTTCCCTTAGTAAGGATGCCAGCGCCTGCATCTGGAGCCGAGGGATGATCGGCTTCGGGTGCCGACATCGCAGGACATGTCCTTATATTAAAAGTCAGCAGCTACAGTATTTGTAGCTGCTGAGTTTGTTTGTTTTTTTCCAGGCATATCTCCGCTTTAAGGTAGGCCTTCACATTACAAGGTTGTTGGTAAATCTAATGCTGAGCATGCACATTACAATAAAATTGTGAAATTTTCCTAAACTGTGTAAGGCCCAGTAGGGTGAAAAGATTGTATATTCAGTAGTGTGTGGCCAGTTTAAGCCTCTCTTGAGTTTGGCTAGGGAGTATATTTTCACTCTTGTATATAAAGATATGTGGCGCTGACTTAAAAAAATAAATAAATAATAGAATAAAAATTAATTAAAGTGTAAACACACTAAATAGCGCTTCTAAAACCGTGCTAAAACTGTGTGCTGGATAGTCAAGTGCAAACAGTTTTCAACATAATAAATAGTAATAATCATTCATATTTCAGAAAAAAATAGTAAAGTGCAGACATAAAAATAAAGTGCAAAAAATATTCCTAAAGTGCTGATAGTGCAATACAGTCCAGTACAAGAGGAAGAGAAAACTCCAAAATGACAGTTCATGAGGAAAAAGTGCATGTGCAAAAGCAGCTGAACAAAATCCAGATGAATTTCAGGCTCATCAGATGCAGTATAGTCATGCAATAAAGAAAGGGGGCTCCATAGTGTAGTAACTCAATCCAATTTATTATAAAAAAAAGTAGTAACTTAAAATTCAGAATTCACGGCCGCAACCGGAAGTGATGACACCTGGTTCCTCTCGACGCGTTGCGTCACTGAACACGTGACTTCATCAAAGGGTAATCAGCACTTTTGGAATATTTTTTGCACTTTATTTTTATGTCTGCACTCTACTAGTTTTTTCTGCAATATGAATGATTATTTATTATTTATGTTGAAAATTGTTTGCACTTGACTATCCAGCACACAGATTTAGCACGGTTTTAGAATTGCTATCTATTTAGTGTGTTTACTTTACACATTAATTATTTTTATTTTATTATTTGTTTATTTTTTGCGTCAGCGCCACATATCTTTATATACATTTGCTATTCTGTGTGGGAACACCTTTCTATGTTGGCAGCTTCTCATTTTATTCATTAGAGCTTATCCAGGTTTCCGCATCAATTCTTTTCTCTTTCATATTTTCACTCTTACTGTGAGAATCTGGGAAGATTTGGGTTTGTGGTTTTGATGTTCCTCTAATGCAGGAGAAAAAAACACCCTCTTTACTGTGGTCCCCGATTTTCTTACAACATCCCTCCGTATTTCCCTTAATTCACACAAGATTTCTGGTAAACTCAATTAAAAATAGACCAAGGGTGTCAGGCAGAATGTATGCAATTGGACGTAGGTTCTTGCTTTCACTTCTCCTTGTGCAGTGATTTTATTAACTGGAATCAGAGTATAAAATCATCTGTATCATCCATGTCAACCATTCAGTCAAAGCTCTGTAAATCTGGTCTTCAAGGGCCACACATAGTCAAGGATGATGTATTTCAAATTATTTCACACCCTACAGTATAACTAAAGGAGCAGCTCTAGTTCAACTTATCACTGACCAATGAGATCCGAGGTTCACTGTTCCCCTGCTTGTTTTCCAATGGAGAGCTCATTTAACATTCTTGTAACCCCCTCCCAAATAGGCAGTTTGGTTAAGCAAATGTAGTTCTGTGGCTCTCCTGTAATCAGCAGAGCGGCATGTGCTTGCTTTCGGCTGCTCTGGGCTCTGCAGGCAGCAAGTTTGATTGCTTCCCCCTGGTTTCTGGAGACATAGTGGGTGGGAGAGTCAAATAAGCAGCCTGAATAGTTTGGAGCCCCAGATAGCAGGGTTTTTTCCCAGGAGGGGAGGTTCCCAACCAGAAGGGGTGCCAGCTCTTCCTGGCCATCCTGCTAAAGATTCTGTCTATCTCATTGAGGTCCCAGCTTTTCTTAGCTGGGGGGCCTATCCTGCTACAAGTCCTTTGGGAGCCAATTAAGGGATGCCACTGAGGATCTGATCTGGGAAATTCACAGAAGAGTTTGCCTGCCTGAGTCTGAGGTAGACATCCAAGCCCTGGGGACACTGCGAGTTCAGACGTAAGGGAGAAGGGTCTCGGTGTTGCTGCTGTTATACCATGCTTCACTCCGTTTAAGGCTTGCTTGGCCTGGAACATTGCTAATGGTGTCCCAGTGCTGTCCATTTCCTGTCCTACTACAAAAGGAACTGTGCTGAGAATGTCCTCACATTCCTGTTTTAGTGTTCTGAAGTATCCCACGGCTCCTTGCACCCCACCCAAGTTAGTCTACAAAAGACTTTTAAAAAGGCAAACCCTAAACTGCTTTTTTTTTTGTTTTGTTTTTTTTTGTTTTTTTGGAGCCAGTGTATTTTAAGTTACTGGTTTAGCCTGGCTGCTGCTCCACAGTGGGAAAAGACCCTGGGACACAAATCAGTTGCCCTTGCAGGGGTAGCACTAAATTCTCTTCCTACATTTTATCAATGGCCCATCTGCTGGTGTGAGACACTTTAGGTTTTACAGCAAACACTGAGGAGGCAGTGACACTTCAGAATTTGTATTGGGGCTCTGGGAAGAGTGAATTTGGGTCCAATGTTTGTGTAATCGATCTGTTGTAGGTCATAGCCAGGAAAAAGTTCACAAAATTTTTCATCAGATTTCCACAGGCTTTCATGTTTGATTCATTTAAAAAAAGAAAAACAAACAATTGTATAGGGTAGTTGCGCCTATTTCAAGTACATGAAAGAGCCATTTTGACGCCATCAAGCAGTGTTCTCCAATGAAGTTTTTTGAATAAACCATCTTTTCAGAAATCATGTCGGGGCCTACAACTTTTATTATTATTTATTATTATACAGGATTTATATAGCGCCAACAGTTTGCGGACCGCCTTACATGGAGAAGGAAGAAGGGAGCTGGCGCTGGATTATTAATCCAGTGCCAACCCCCTCCTTCTTTAAATTAAATAATCCTGATTTCGGCAGGTTTTCTGACTTTTCAGATTGGCTGCTCTTGTAAACATTGTGTAGCAAGACCCTTTGAAGCCACCTACAGACACAAGAGCACATGAAACCAGTTCAGGGATTCTTCGTATATGGTGACACCAGGGGGAAATTTCCCAGTGAAGCCCAGAATGGCATTAAAAACCTAACAGGGTTCTAGACTGGACTTCTTGGCTGAATATATACTTTAGGTATCCAACGAGTCCAGTAAAAATGTTGGAATGATGTTTGATAAAATATGGCAGTTTGCATCTTTTTTCTTTTTTTTTTTTTTTTGCATTTTTAATTTATACATTTTCCAGTACATAAGCAAATGAATAAATGGGAATAAAGGGAAGTACAGTGAAGGCTGTGGGAATGGGTACATCAGGGAACGCAAAACATCTGTAAAGAACAGGGGGAGTCAGAAATTGTGCCATCTACAAAAGCAGGTCAAAAGACCTTCTGCTACAACAAAGTCCAAGGAACATCGTAGGAAGGGGTGGGAGGCCGGACATATGACCGGCTTCTATTTAAGTATTTCCAGATTGAACAGTCTGTGTGTCAGGGGTCACTTTGTTTTTAAATGATCATAATAAAAACTGGGTAATGGTGAAGGGACTTTAAACGCAGATGGAGTATATACTGTAGGCTGCTATTAAAGAACATTTTCTAAAAAAAAAACTAAATGCTAGTGGCTTGGATGTCATACTGATAGGCATTAGCACTGTAAACAATGGCCTGAAACAAGCATGCAGCGAGTGAAGTCAGAGCTCCTTACATGCATTCTGGGAAATAACTAAAACCAGAGGTTTGGCAGCCAGTGTTTTCAGCAATGGCACACTTCTATTGTGACAGGTTACCAATAACATGCAAACTTCTTCAGCTCATGAAGGGGTTAAAGTTGTTGCAAATTTTTCCCCTTCCAGAAATAGTAATTGAGCACATTAAGATTAATACGCTCCCCGATTCCAAATGAAGTTTAAGTCCATCGCCTGCTCCGCTGGGACTCTTGACAAGCAAGGGACGCCAGGGAAGTGTTAATTGGTTGATCAGCTGTTAATTAATGAAATCCTTGCCGCTTGGCCTTTTTAGTAGCGGCTGTACAGAGATGGCCTTGATAAACCACCGTGTGGTAACCGGAGCCGATGCTCAGAGCTTTAACCACCAAGATAAAGGAGAACTCTGTGTCCCAAAAGAAAAACCTCAGGCCACAGTTGCAAACTGTCATGGAACTTGAAGGTCCGTCTCTGGAAGTGTCCTAAATTTTTAAGTCTGTGCTCTAAGATTCCACTTACTAAAGAAAACATCATTTGAGAAATATTGGAGTTGCCATTGCTGATTGCTGTCTGAAAATGCTAATTGTCTGGCTTTATGAGTCACTGGTTCAGGAGAAATATGTTGATTAGAAGAGAAGCCTGACATCAAGAGTGACTCGGCCAGCCAGACAACTAGTCAATAAAGGCCACCCTTTTCATTTTTATCATAATATATTCTCTGGGTAGCTTTTCAATCTATGTGCAGCACCCTCAGCATGTTTAATTGTAGCACTTCCAAGTATATATTACCTCTTTAAAGTGATACTAAAGCTTTGTTTAAAAAATAAAAAAAAATAAAAAACATGTTATACTTACCTGCTCTGTGTGGTGGTTTTGCACACAGCAGCTCGGATCCTCTTCTTTTTGGGTCCTCGGCTGGTGCCCCTGGCTCCTCCCCCTTGATCAGTGCTCCCAGAGAAAGCAGCTTGTCCTGGGGTACCCCTGCATGCTCATTCCCGAGACGCTGCTGTCCCAGCCAATGAGGAGGGAGAGTCCCAGGACAGTTGAGGCTACCGTGAACATTGCTGGATCAAAGGGAGCTCAGGTAAGGATTGGGGGGGCTGCTGCACACAGAAGGTTTTTTAGGATGCATGAAGATAAAAAAAAAAAAAACACTTTTTAAGCAAGCCATACATGATTCACTACCTTTTGTTTAACAAACACTTTTAAAGAAAGGAAAATTAATCGATTCCTACATCAACACATTTTGAGATGGATAGAGGAATCCCTCCTGCAGATCTATTGTATTCTGACAGCAGGGAAACTTCCCTGCCATTAGAAAACACTCATCAGCACCAATGGCTATTGAGAGATTGACTTTTGGACAACCAGCCTGCCCATAGATGGATCAAAATTTGGCCACTCCCTGTTGAACCAGCCAAAAGTTTTGATCCATCTGTGACCGGCTTTACAGAAACCAGGGTAGAATTCCTAACAATGCCTTTATCAGATTTTCTTTCCAGAATGAAGGCCTTCTTACTTTAGGCATTATGTAAAGCTGGTATCTATTTCCTGAACTGAGATGCTTGTTTGTGCAGTTTCTGAATGTGTTCACAAATGCCTGACACAGATTAGTCCCTGCTGCAGCGCCTCACCTTGTTACTCACTATAAAGATGCAATGTACAGACTGAACGGTCACTGGGGTAGAGGAGACTGAAGAAATGCTTCCTCTTGCCTGCAGAAAATGGATAACATCATGTCAGCCTAGGTAAAATCACTGGATTAAAGCTCAAGGACAACTTTTTAATGATAAAAGGAGGAGCTTTTCTGAAAGAATTATTATACTGTTGCTATCTATTGTGACTTGTGGGGAATTTAACTGTAGAGACTTGTAAATTTAGTGACAGACCCATTTTATTACTCTAGAGCCTAAATTAAAGCGGAACTCCACTAAAAAGGGGAAGTCACGCTTTAGGTCATCCTCTCTCGTCTGCCTAACTTGGCATGTCATTTTTGAGGGGGGGAAGCGGGTACCTAATGTACCCGCTTACCCACTTCCGCTCGGATTGCCTTCCCTCCCTGCAGTCTTCTGGGACAAATCACAGGTCCCAGAAGACTGCGGGACCATTCACAAAGCGCAGCCGAAAGCTGCACAGTCGGCTGCCCACACTTATGGTGGTGGCTGGTGGATGGTGGATATGTATCCGTTTATTTAAAGTCTGCAGCTACAGATTTTTTTTTTTTTTTTGTAAAGTTCTGTTTATTGAATTTTCAAAGGAAATACAAAAAAAATTGCAGCATACAAGCTGCCAGGTAACAAGCATTCAAAATTCTAAAAGAAGAAAAAACTAAACAAAGAAACTGAAAATAACAGTACAGTAGCTTCATCAAGGTTTCCAGTGTTTAAGTCACCCAACCAGGTGAAAAAACCCTTGACCAGTAAAATGCTGCCCCCCCCCCCCCCCCGTGTCACTCACTGCAGGATATATATAATATGCCAACACCCATCTCTCCCCACCCCCACTAGTCAGAACAAGAAATATACAGTCAACTTTGGAGATATGAAAAAAAACAACAGGGGAATGCACCCCTATTTGCATAGATGGCCTTATACAGAGAGATGACTTTGTTCATTAATGATTTCCATGCTGCCACAGTGCTGCAATGGTGCTGATGATTTTTTCCAAGATAGTATAATTAACTTCCTGGCGTAAAACAACCATAGCGCAAGGAAGGTAGCTTTAGTAGTGGCAAGTGAGTCAACCAGACTTAATAAATACGCTTCTATGGAGAGGGGAACAGAAATGCTGGTTATAGAAGTGATGCATGCCAAAACCTCCCTCCAGAAGGCACCTATAGCCGGAAAGTACCAAAAAAAACTAATGAAATCTGCATCTGGTGTGGAACATCGCCAACAAAGAGAGGATTGGTTCCCAGATATCTTAACCAGTCTTGCAGGTGTGAGATAACCCTATGAATGAACTTAAAGTGTATTAAACGCTCTCTAGCAGAAACTAATCTGGTAAAGGGAGCTTCCCAAGCGTCCTCCCATTCTTTCCACAATTTCCCAAGATGCTTTACAGGGACATATCAGGGTAATAGTTTCTGGAAAAATATCTTTGTATATAGTGGACAACGGCTTGACCAGGTCCTCATCCCACAGCAACAATTCCATTTCCAGGGAAATATGCGGGGCACATATTATTTGTTTTTTATTTTTTTTACAGACTGAACCTCCTCTTTAAAATGCCATAAATGCCATAATTGGGTACATGGGTTCCAATGATTTTTGGTCCTCGACAGTGTTTCCACATGGAGCTCTAAAACTCCTGCTCAGCAGGGAAATGTCTCCATACATTTATTTAGATTATTGGTGGCAAGCCTCAGTGACTTGCTCATTAGGAACATCTTTTAGTGCCGAATAGGACCTTTTTTTCTTTCAGAGCAATTCCTTATAGGAATTTTGTTCCATGCTGACTTGTTGGAGCAGGTGATGTTTCCCGATCTCATGTCCTCCAGTGTTGGTGATCCTTTGCCTCCTGTAGCTTCATCTTCCTGCTCCTAGCTGAAGCATGAACCAAGCATGGTCTGCTATTGCAGTCCCCACCTCCTCAAGGTTCCCCATGTTGGGTGTTCAGAGATGGCCTGCACAGCACTGCTGCAAAAAAGAAACAGGTATTGAAGTAACTAAGAATGCACCAATACCATTTTGTTTACAGCGAGTACGAGTACCGATACTTTTTTTTTTTTTTAGTACTCGGCAATACCAATTACCGATACCTACCGCAACTGTTTTGTTTTCACTTCAGCTGTCAGCAATGTTACAAAGCATTGAAAAGTTATGTACAAATGAAATAAATTGATTTTTTTTTATTTTGTGCTTTTTCAATCTAAAATGTGTAAATATGTTAATATATATATATGTAAAAATATTAACTAACAAAGCAAACAAAAAACTTTTTAATTATCGTTTATAAAATAGACGTGAACAAAAAAAAAGCAGGAAAATAATAATTAAATGGAGGAGAATAGAGAGATAATTAAGGCTGATTAGAGTACATTATGGGTTAATAAGGGGTTAAACAGATGAACATTTGTTCATCCGATTGATCTGCCGATGAAGAAACAGAAAAATACAAAAAGAAACATTGTTTCTTTTTATTTTAGTGTTTCAGGGCTGAGTAATGTTGTTAATAAACATTGCCGGCTGCTTTTTTTTTTTGATAGCTCCAATTACCGGACTTCTTTAACACTTCAGCTGTCAACAGGGGAGACCCACTGACTGCTCAAAGAATCGAGCCTGAAAGTATCGGTTTCAGGTATCGGTGCATTTGCATGTGTACCGATATTTGTGCTAATACTCAGTATCGGCACCAATACCCATCCTTGTATCGGTGCAACCCTAGAAGTAACCGTGGACTTGCTGTCTGCCTGAATAAGTCTGCTTCTTCTCTTCTGACCTCTCTCATTGACAAGCTGTTTTCATCACAGGAACACTGTGATAGTTCTTGTGTTTCGCACCATTCTCTGTAACTTGTGCAGACTATAGTGTGTTAAAATCCCAAGTGAACAGCAGTTCCGAGATGCTGCAACCACCATGTCTGCCACCAACAATTATTCCATGATAAAAATCACCAAGACCGTGCAGCTTCCCTATTCTAAATTTTAGTATAATAAAACTGAACCCCTTGCCCATGTCTGCATGCTGCTTTAAGTATTCAGCTGCAGCCATATGATTTGCTGATCGGGCAGATCTCCACAATACTTTAAAACTGCCAGTAAAAAAAAAAACTGTTTTCTGTTTCTGCCAGGACTCCTGTATACTCCCTATCCGCTCCTGGCATTATACTGACACTCATTGTTAGATAAGATCACAAGTTCCAATTGTGTATTCAGCTTGCCACAACTCGTTTATAGCACATGACCACTTATCAGGTGATGCTGGTATGGTACACATGGGTAGAAGAGGACTGCTAAAAGATTACAAAAGATTGTGTGTATAGATGGATAAATAAATAGTAGGAGTCAGGCTTTCATGTTCCCACTACTAGCTAAGAAATGCCTACAGGCCCTTAGCTTGAATATTATTTTACCTTAAAATCAGAAATCCCAACTTTTGTTATAATGTTGTTTTTCCTCTGGAACTCTAGGTGTGGAGTCATGTGAATATGCAGGCCAGGTATTCTCAATCGGAAGTGGCAGAAACCTGCTGTTTTAGTGCATGTGAGAGGTGCAGAGAAATGTGCAGGTGACAGATTTAAAAAAACAAAAAAGGGGCTGACTTTAGAACAGTTGCAGTGTTGCCTGGATAGCATTACACCTGTTCCCTGAAGCCAAGACAATTGTACAGTAGAAGCTGCGTGTTTCTGAAGCCTGGGCTTTTTTGTGTCTGAAAGACGGATTTTATTGTTCAGTCTTTCCGCTGCTCACAATCCACGTTTCGTCTTTCTGGCTGTTATGTGGGCATACATATGACACACTGGCCCATTGTTCCATGTGACCTGGAGCTGGGACAATTGCTGATATTCTTTACCTAAACAATGCGTACATTGTATTGTCTCCTCCATATGTTACAGCCTTTAAAGCCTTGCGTGATTTATGAGACGTGCATTGGAATATTTTTGGAAACAGTAACCAGAAGCAAACTTTAAATGACATCTGAACCTGAAGCAGGTACCTATATGATGACAACCTTCCTTTACTTACAATAATGTGAGTCTCCTCTGGGCCTTTCTTTCCTCCTTCCAGCCTTGACTTTCCATTGTGAAAAGCGTCAGAGCCCAGCCAGATGACACAGGAAAAATGGCTAACAGCATCTATGTCCAATGTTACCTCAATGAGATACTGAGTGCTTGAAGGATACAAATCATGAGCAGATTACTGCAGTTACATGTGCAGTTTCTTCTCCCCCATTGATGTCTTGCTGGGAAATAAGGAATATATAAAGTGCCATGGTGTTGTTTCCCTTTTTATGTGCTTGAAGTGGTGAACTTAGAGGGGTGGCTTGTCTTTATCATGGCTTTATTACAAGATTATGCTGTAAAGTGTTCAATGTCTGTGCTTGGTACAAGATGGTAATCGGACGCACAGCTTGTGACTTTTTTGGGTCTGCGTCATATTTGTCCATCTTCTCCACAATTGTGGGTAAATGCAGCAACAGAACAGAAGGCATTGCTCTGAACCTGAACCATCCCTTCTCTGAAAAGCTCTCTCCTTGTTTGTTCCTCACTTGTTTCTCTTTTGTGGTAGGACGTATAGATCTCTAAAAATGAAAATATTATAAACCAAAAGTCTTTACATTAAACTGAACATTCCAGCCTCTAAGGGCCTGTTCACACCAGCCTGATCTACTACAATGAATCTATCACAGATGCATTGTGTTAACTCACCGCAACAGACCAAGAATTGTGCAGGCAGCATTTTTGGAAGTACAGCACGCTGCAATGCATGGCAGTCCTTTGTGCATGTTGCAGTATGATAGGAAGGTGCATTAAAGTGCAGAATGAATGGTACTACATTGCAGCAATGCACAGTTACTGTGTATTGCAGGACCACAGTGCACTTGTGGGAATAGGCCCTAAATGATTGCATTGATTGTTTTCTAGTAAAATGAGACAGCACTGCTTTACACATCACTGGATTCAACAAACTGCTTAACTAAGGATGTGGCTGGGACATTCCCTTTGCCTACAAACATGGTGCTAAAAGATGTCTTGACTTTCCCAATCTCAGAAAGTTGGGTAATATAGGAAGGGGCAGCTGAGAGGAGTCTTGGGACTTTCTGGAGCTCATGTAGCCATTATCTTATTCTCTTAGGGCTGATGATTTGTAGATTGCATGGACTAATCAGAGCATATGATAGATTTTTATGTTACCTTTCCTGCTTTCTTTGCCATATTGCGAAACACACACAGCAGATATGGTACATCCTCCGTCGACAGCGAAGGTATAAGTTTACAGGTACAGTTACACCTGGTGGACAATGGATTTTATGACCAAATGCAGATGATGCATGGTGAAATGTCAAAGCTTGTAGCTTACCTGTAAAGAGCCATCATCTAGGCAATCTACTGCCCCGTGATTTACTAGAAGAAGAGGTTTTTCACTTAACGTGAATGCTGGGGAATAGGGTGAAGCTGTCCTGACATTTAATGTATTCCGAGTGAACACAGCTTCACCTTATTCTCTAACATTGAGTTTGCTAGGTGAACAGACTCTACTCTTATAGTAAATGAACCCCACTGTATTGAAGTATATGTAAACCCAGTCACTAAAATCTTATATAGGCTTTAAAGCGGAGATATCCAAACTTTTGACCTTCCTGGGCCACATTGAAAGAAGAGGAATTGTTGTGGGCCACACAACTAATACTAAGGATAGCTGATGAGCAGAAAAAGTCAGGCAGATCACAAATTAACGATCCCTGATCTAGATTATGTACCTATCTAAGTAATAAAACTTAATTTTTTGTAATATTTTTTATTATAAAGGTAAAAGAGGGCAGCATAGTGCGATATTTGGCACTGTTTTTGATGAATTAACACATCAATATCTGGTTCGATGGTTGTAGTTGCAATTTTCAATGAATTCTCATGGTGACCATCAGATATTTTGGTTCTAATGTTGCCCTTCTTGTACTTCATCCTTGAAAATAGTTGCTCACAATTATAGGTGCTGCTAAAAACTGATGACATGAATAAGGCATGATTGTGAAGAGTGGGATATTTTTCTTTGGGAAGATAAAATTCATAACAGTCCAGTGTGTTCGCTAAGTGTAAATGCATTTTTACAATAAAATTAAGTAAAAAAAAAAAAAATCAACATTTTTAAGTAAGTTTATGATTTTCATAGCTATCTTGGGCGGCAGGTTGGACATCCTAACTTTAAAGCAAACTTAAAGTGGATGTAAACCCAATGTCATCCTTTCTAAACTACTTCCATAGGGGTTATCTATAAGGATATATATGCCTCCTGCATGTATCTTTACCTGTCAAGTGTCTCCCCTCTGTCTGTTATGAGATCCAAAAAACTGCATATTCTGTGGGTGGGTCTGTTGTCTGGAGCTCGGTGGGTGGAGTCGTGATGTCAGTAGACTCCCCGCCCACCTCTACACTCCCCTTGTCAATATGCATTTTCTCCTGTGTATTTCTTACACTGAACTTCTGCTATGATCTCTAACATCCAGTGAAAAGACAGGAAAGTAACCACATGACTTCAGCATGCCAAATCATGGTGAGGGGTGGAACACCCAATCCTTGCAGAGCTGCTGAAGAAAGGAGTGGGGGTGGGAATTAAAAAATAATGCATGTCTCTTAGGCTAGTGCATGAGATGTAAATCACCTGTCACTCACAGCAAGGGGGAGGATTTGACAAAGTTTTTCTGAGTTTGTCAAGATTTATCTCATTGAACAATAAAAGAGGATTGCTCAGAGATGGATTAACGCTGTGTGGCAAGACTGGGCTCAAATGATAGGAAATCTTATACTCTACAGTATGATATAAAAAAAAAAAAATTGAGGGTTTACATCCACTTTAAGTATCTTCGTATTTATTTTTATTTTATTTTTTAATGCAAACACTCTGCAATTCTAAATTAAAAATAGTGCATGTATGCATACTTGTAAATTTTAGTGTTACCATTTGCTTTATGTATATTCTGTTATCTATAAGCCATCCTGCCCCTGGAAGCTAGAAAACACTGTAGACACCGCTACTACAGTGATCGCCACTCACTTCTGGTTCCTGTGTTGAGCGGCCAGCCTGATGCATTGTGAACACATAAGGTCACGCCAGGAGTGCCATATAGAATGGTTTGCATTTTCTAAATGAATGCAAAGCTTTCTCTGATTGGGGCGAGGCAGAGAGCCTGGGCAGTGATGTCACACTCTCCACCTCATCCAGTCTGAGAATGTTTGAGTAGTCTGACAGCTGCTGGTATGGGCTGTCAAAAGATAGATTTCTCTTGTTCAGGAGGTGGGGCTGAAAGAGAGAAAACTTACAATGTGTGGGCCGCTTTAGAGAGGTTCTTTTGCTTTCCTAGCTTATGCAAAACTTTAAACCATTTTGGCTGGAGTTGCATGTAAAAAAAATGATGGCGGTGACAACTTTACAATGCACACTTTGGCTTTGTGTCTGTTTCCTCTCTATTGAGAGAGTCAGAATTTCACCCCACCCATCAGAATGCATTGTCAGACTTTCTAATGCCCTTTAATAATCAGTTGTAGCAGAATTGTAATCCTATTAACTGCTTGTTCACCACACTTTCACTTCCTCCGACCATCAGTCTTTTTACTATCCCCATCAGCTCCATGAAAATGAATCCTCTCCAGCTAGGGTTAGGGGACATGACTTCTATAACTTTGGTGAACAGTTTTCAAACTTTTGCAACTCTCCCCATTTCATCTTTAACTGAGGACTGTGTAGAATTCACAGTATAGAAGAGTGTCGGTAGAGCGCATTAGAGATTGCAGATCAATAAAAAGGAATTAAAAAATATGTTACCCCAACATTTCATATTCCCAATATGTGCCTGTTGTACCATGTACTTGTTTTAAAAAGTATCTTTTTCTTATTGCATTGCTTGCTTTGTGTGAAATATATGGTGATCCTGCCTGTCTCCCACTTTCCTATTTCAAACTGACTATGCTAGGCATAAGCACATCCTTCAGTGTGTGATCAGTTTTCTGGCTGTGCAAGTAGCAAAGCCTGCCTGTCCTCCGATGATCAGAGTTCTGATGACACATAAGAAACGTGGAAATAACTGCGCATCATAAAGATAATTAAAATAAATTGTAAGAAAACAAGCTGTGAAATCCTATATGTAATACAAACACACAACGTGAACAATAATAAACTTGTGACTCGCGCTATTGACAAAACACAGTGAATATAAATATAAAAGTGATCAGACATCACCTTAACAAACTTCAAATATGCATATGACCATATATTTTATGAAAGAAGGACGTATGCAAAAATTAATAAACTAGCAACAAAGGCTGCAATATATTATGCAACAAAAGTTTAGAAAATTGTGAGTATTAGTCCATATATGAACACCCGAGTATGGTGTAAAAACTTTATTTTGTTTCAATAAAGCTTTATAATTTTACACTATCGGAGCCCTCCCCTTCTCTCTTTATGGTTACACCACTCTGCTGAGGGCCAGGTTTTTTCTGTGGATCCATCCATCTGTACTACAGTCCCTGACGTCCCATTCCAGCTACTCATCTTGGCTTTATGGTGGTCCGGAGCAGCAGGACTTAATGCCGCGTACACACGGTCGGACTTTTCGTCTACAAAAGTCCAACGGACGCCGACGGACTAAAGCTGGCTGGTAATCCGATCATGTGTGGGCTTCTCCGGACTTTCAGCAGACTTTTTCAGCCTCAAATCCGACGGACTTTAGATTTGAAACATGCTTCAAATCTTTACGTCGTAACTACGACGGACCCCGAAATCCGCTCGTCTGTGTGCTAGTCCGACGGACAAAAACCCATGCTAGGGCAGCTATTGGCTACTGGCTATGAACTTCCTTATTTTAGTCCGGTGTACGTCATCACGTACGAATCCGTCGGACTTTTGTGTGGTCGTGTGTAGGCAAGTCCGTTCGTTAGAAAGTCTGCTGCAAGTCCGCCGGAAGTCTGTCGGACAGGCTGTCGGACTTTTGTAGACGAAAAGTCCGACCGTGTGTACGCGGCATAACAGCTCACTCAGACCCTCTGTGATGGGGGGTCATGGGTTTCTGGTAAGCGGCCAGGTACTCTATTTATGGTGGTGGACCAAAGCACTTATGTTTCCATATAACTGGACCTTCACTGAATTTTTACACCATACTCGGGTGTTCATATATGGACTAATACTCACAATTTTCTAAACAATATATTGCAGCCTTTGTTGCTAGTTTATTCATTTTTGCATACGTCCTTCTTTCATAAAATATATGGTCATATGCATATTTGAAGTTTGTTAAGGTGATGTCTGATCACTTTTATATTTATATTCACTGTGTTTTGTCAATAGCGCGAGTCACAAGTTTATTATTGTTCTGATGACACATGTGTCCCCCCCCCCCACAAGCCATTCACTGGGAAGATCAGAGTACTGCAGTCTCTCCTCCCCAGCTCTCTAAGCCCCTTATGCAGCTGAGAACAGAGATTATGTGATCACTTGAACAACTTCTATTTTAAACTGAATGGGTTGTTTTGCAAGGTAAGGGCTCAGATATACTTTAACTTCTTCCAGCCCACCGTATAGTAAAATGACGGCGGGTGGGATACGCTCTCCTGGGATGAAGTCATATGGAGGTGGCAAAGTGGGGATCGCACCGTGTTCCTAGTACACAGCGCGACCCCGATCTTGGTAAAGAGCCAATGACGTGGCTCTTTACCGATGTGTTCGGCTGTGTTCAATCACAGCCGGTCACATGTAAACAAGGAAGTGCTATTTATTAGCTCTCCTCAGCTCACACTGACAGAGTGTGTGGCAAGAAGAGCCAATCAGCGGCATCTCCACGCAGAGGAGACATGTACAGGTAATCAGGGCACTGATCATCAGTGTCCTGATTACAGTACAGCCCCAGCAGTGCCAATCAGTGACACCAATCGGTCCCATAAGTGACACTAATCAGTGCTGGCTTTCCGTGCCCATCAGTGCCACCTATCATTGCTTACCAGTGCCGCCTATCAGTGCTCTTCAGTGCTGCATATCAGTGCCACCTATCAGTGTCCATCAGTGCCGCATATTAGTGCCTTCTCATCAGTGCCCATCAGTGCAGCCTCATCAGGGCACATCAGTGAAGGAGAAAAATTACTTATTTACAAAATTTACTGACAGAAACTAAGAGAAACCTTTTTTTTTTTTTTTTATAAACTTATCGTGATTTTTTCGTTTTTTTTTTTAGCAAAAAATTAAAAAACCCAGCAGTGATTAAATATTGCCAAAAGAAAGCTCTATTTGTGTGAAAAAAAATGACAAAAATTTAGTTTGGGTACAGCGTTGTATGACCGCGCAGTTGTCATTCAAAGTGTGACGGTACGGAAAGCTGAAAATTGGCCAGGGCAGGAAGGGGGTAAAAGTGGCCAGTAGGCAAATAGTTAAGGGGTTGTAAGATTGAGGTGATTAGACTTAAGTGGTAGTTGCAATTTTAATGAGTTGCGCCAGTCCAAACTGTATTTTAGGTGCATGGCAGCCCACTTTTATTTAGAAGCAAGTCACAGTTCATACAGATAGCTTTTCCCACACAGGGGGTTCTCGACCATCACTGCAAAGACATAACATTCAGCCTCCTGGCTTTCTTGTGGCAGCTTTACTGCTCTGAGTACCTTTGCAGGGTCTTCCTGACCATCAAACACATCCCAATGGTGTGCGCAAACACTGAACTTTGGCTCCTTGTCTTTCCTTGCAGCTCTCTAGCTGCGCTGGTCCCTTCTGGACTTCCTCTAAGGCTTGGGCCTTCCTATGTTCCAACCTGACCTTGATGCCCTGCAGCATCCCACACAGCTCTCCTGAGACACACTGACCTTCTTCAGGAACAATCAATGTGCCTGCTTCTCCCAAAATCTGGCGTAAGCCACCAATCTAATGAGTAGCACAGGGTCACCCTGCTACAGGGTCTATTTATAAAAGTTTTCACACAAGATTCACACAACCTTCTACCAGGATTCACACATAATTCAAACTGCATCCAATCCAAAAGAAAAAGCTACTGCTGTGCTTTCTCTTTAGTGCATCCACAATGCTCTGCAAAACCAGTGTCATGGGTGCACCCTGCAAATATGTAATATTGTATTCAGATGGAGATAGTGATGTGGGCTGGTGACAAATTCAAATAGGTACTAATGTCCCTGGATCGAATATGTATACACAGGAAGGTTTTTAGTGGGATTTTAATGGTGCCATGATCCAAATAGTACAACAAGATATATATATATTTAAATATAACACAATTTATTAATACATCATTAAAAGTCATTTAACATATAAAATTAGCAACTTGTCTTTTTGGCGAATCACAGAAAACATTTTCAAAGGTCGTGATGATATGATGTTTTTATCCTGACATGTTTCGCCACTAAAGGCTTCCTCAGGGAACTTCTTAAATAGTCACCAGACAGAGTCTCCCAGTGGCGCCAACCCAGAGCCAGCAAGGCGATGCAGGGGACACACGGGGCGCTGTGCGGCCACAGAGGGCACACCAAGACCAAGAAAGTAAGTTGCTAGCATAGATTTAGCTGAGGGTACCAACAACAGGCCATGGATTGTCAAAGCCAGTCAAAGAAAGGCTTGACAATGTAAGGAATTTTAATGGTCATCCTCGGGCTTCCAGCAAATCTCCCGAGGAAGTGGTGAAACATGTCAGGATAAAACATCATATTTTCCCCGACCTTTGAAAATGTCTGTGAGTCACCAAAAAGACAAGTTGCAAATTTTTAATGTCAAATCACTTTTAGTGATGTATTAATAAAATGTGTCATATATTTTTTTATCTTGTACTATTTTGATCATGGCACCATTAAAATCCCACTAAAAACCTTCCTGTGTATACATCAGGGATGTGTAGTCAGGGGAGGCAGGTGAGGCTCAGCCTCACATGCCATGAACATAAAAAAAAAAAAATGAGCTTCGAGGGTCGTAGCTCGGCGACCTGAAGTCACAGAGAGCCCAAATGTTAAGAAGGAGAATGAGAATGTGCTGCTGTTGAAAAGGTACTGTTATAATCAAGCTAAATCATATATTACGGTATCATGCTATATGTTATAAGATAATTATTTATCTGTTTACTGTGAAATTACTGGTTTGAAGTTATAACTTCAGACGTCAGTAATTTGTCCGTTAAGCCACCTGCTTGAGTACAGTTTTTGAAAGTATAGTAAATTATCTTAAAAACAATATATAATAATCCTTTGTATATTATGGTAATTAACCCCTTGCCACCCAGCCCAATTCTGACACTTCTCTCCTTTCATGTAATAATAATCATTTTTTTGCTAGAAAATTACTCAGAACCACAAACATTATATATATTATTTTAGCAGACACCCTAGGGAATAAAATGGTGGTCATTGCAACTTTTTATGTTACACGGCATTTGCGCAGCAATTTTTCAAACAAGTTTTTTTTTGGAAAAAAAAAAGTTTAATTAATATAAAAAAAAACACTAAAGATAACCCGATATTTTTGTATAATGTGAAAGATGATGTTACGCCAAGTAAATAGGTACCTATTATGTCACGCTTTAAAATTGTGCACACTCTTGGGATGGCGCCAAACTTCAGTACGTAAAAATCTCCATAGGCAACGCTTTAAAAATATATTACAGATTACATGTTTAGAGTTACAGAGGAGGTCTAGTGCTAGAATTATTGCTCTCACTCTAACAATCGCGGTGTATGTAACCTGTGTGTATATGGCTCTGATACTAGCCAGTGCCTCACCAGCCACTGACCTCTCCGCACGTCCCTGGTATATATATGTAATATTGTATATTCACTTAACTAAATAGAAGCGAATAGGAAGGGAAAAACATATTTTGATTCCGAAAGTAATAAATACAGAAAACATACAGATTTAAAAAGAACTTATAACTTTTAAATAGTAGTGGTGCGCTACTCCAGTTGGTAAATGATGTACTGATTTGCTAAAATAACTTTTTTATCGCTTTTGTATATGATCTCTTAACTTCAATGTAGGCATCTGCATTATGTCATCTGAATTTATAGTAGGAACTGGAAATGCTTTACTCTTGGTGGGTACACATGCTGACCGCGTAATACATGTTACAGAAGACAGAACCATATAATGAGCAATATTAGCTGTAAGATTTCGTTGGAGAACTTAGTAACTGTAGAGTAATATTTTCTAAAACTGTGACCTTCTCACGTAAACTCCTTCAGTCATACCGTACATCTCTGAGTGGAGAACTTGTGATCGTTATTCTACCAGTCGGAGCCATCTTTCCTTTGATTGTAGGACAGCCATAGAACTGTGTCGGCATAGAGGTAACAATCTCCTATTTTACATATTTCTATTTCTAAATGGTCATTTTTTTGACAGAGATTTCACCGGCTTACAATTCTGTCAAAGAACTGAATTTGGTTTTGTTGCTCACCTCTTGTTCATAAAGCTTTATTCTTGGGTCGCACAGACTTGCGGCGATGAACTTAAGGTAGAACTCTTGCACAGCAGTGTTGTCATCCTCTACAAAGGGTATTCTTAGATGGACATTTTTGCCTCGTTTCCACTGAGCGAATCGGTTCGGTTTGGTTCGGTACGCTATTTTGGGTGTTTCCATTATGAAAGCGGCCCATACAACCGAACCGTCCCGCTCCATTCAGGGTCCTGCTTCAGATGTGGGGCCATAGAAAATTGAACGATTCGGTTAGGGCGGAGCTACGATACATTCCACTGATTGGCTGACAGAAAGCCCTCTGCTGTGCTATGCTGAGGCATTTTTTCTAAACCCTGTATGGCTCCTTGTGGTCCCACTTGCAGTGGAAACGCTCACCAGAATAGACCGGACCATTCTAGGCCATTCAAACTGTACCGACCCGAACCGATCCGCTCAGTGGAAACGAGGCATAAGGAGCCTATTCGTAAAGGTTTTGTTACAAGATTCACGCAACTTTTACTCAAGATTTACACGTATTTATAATTAGCGTTAATTGAAAAAATGTGTGAAAGCTGTGTGAATACTTTAATAAATGGACTTCTTCATTTTAAACAGACTTTAAAGTGGAACTAAACATAAGTATTAAAAAACTGTGAGCAGCCAGCTCTTTATGTCAGAAGAGACATGCAATATTTCTTCTGCAGTAACAAGCACTTGCCTTACTGCTTTCTGTATTCTATTTAAAGCACTCTGAGCTGCACATGAGCTCTCCAGCTGCGCCGGAATGACTGACTCCCATGCGCATGCATCGGATGACATCACTCCACCACTGGTGTAACAAAGTGTAGCGCTACGAAAAATGGAATATAAATAATGAAGAAAACAATTGAAAAAATATAAAAAATAAAATCTCTGGTGTCTATATTGAAGTCCATCAAATATAATAGTGATTTACAGTCCATATATAAGTGAGGCCATCATGATCACGATGTGTAGAAAATGGAAATTGTGAAAATACCACCACCAGAGTAGATGGAGGCCTACCAGAAAGTTCAGACCCAAAATAGCATATGCTCAAATGGGTCAAACCAGCTCGTATTGTCCACCGACAATGTAAGGAAAGTCTTGATGACCAGCAAAAGATGAGGTCTTAAGAACCTTCACAGCAGTGTCGTATATAGAAGCATGTGAAGATACCATAACCAAAGTGACTGGAGGCTTACCGGAGGGTTTGAACCCAGAACGCCGTACGCCGTATGGGTCAAACCAGCTTGTATTGCCCACCGGCAATAGAGAGAAGGCCTTGGCAACCGGGAGGAGATGGAGTCCCAGGGGGCTTCATGAAAGTGTCTTACTGTACATTACAGCAGTCTATTCCAGTGTAGAACATAGTTTGAAGATCCTACTGTACACAGCTCTCTGTAGTACGCAGCGCTCTGAAGCTGCCGTCGTGTGTAGAGCGGCGATCAGGAGACAGCCTCGTTCTGGGTGGAAGGCAGTGCCTCACTCCACCACTGGCCAATCAAAAGGTCGAAAACCTGACACTTTGAAGTAGGCGGGGAGAAGATGACAGCATCCAGCGGGGAATGTGAGTATTTCTGAGAGTTTAGTTCCACTTCAAAGGATAAGTTCACCCTTTGGAACATGTTACATCCGTATTTAGGGTGGAAGATGTAACAGCTGCAGCAGTTCCCCCCCCCCCCCCCGACCACGAGCAGGCACCTCCTCCCTTTGTCACTGTTTTGAAAATAACGTGGCCCCTTTCTTTCCAGGCAGGATTGTATCTCACATTTGTATGTACAGTAGCTGTTTGCCTGGGGGTCAGCTTTGGGAAAACCACTGTAATAATAATTCTCACTGAAAATACTCTACTTTTTTTTTTTCTGTGTTTTCTCCTGGTTATCTAGCCAGGGACACACCCCATGTATTACAGTGCCCTCACTCTGGATAAAGCAGCACAAGGGGCACCTTTGAACATCAGTCTGGGGGGGTGGAAAGTGTTAGATGTACTAGCAGATTTAGATAAACTAACAAATTGAAGCTGAACTCCCACTAATACTTTATAAGCAGCTGCAGCAAACAGACTTGTTACTTTTGAAATAAAGGTTTTACATGAATGAAATTTGGATCATTGCAAGCACCTCTGTCAGTAGTAAATGGTTTGTCTCATCCCTCTAACTTCTACTACTGCAGGACAGCTTGTCCTTTTGAAAATGAAGACTTCCTGGCCAGATTACCAGGTGAAAATACAGGAAAGAAATACTAAAAAAGAAAGCTAATGCAGCCATCACATCTAAGAATTGTTAAGCTGCAATATAATGTTTGCTTTTGTGTTTAAAGCGGAGTTCCATCCATTTAAAAGTCAGCTGTTGACTTTTAATAATCAGACACTCACCCGTCCCACGGTCCAGCGATGCGGGCACATGAAGCCTCACTTCTCTCCCCCATCCTGTCCGTGGCGCCGGCATTCTAACTGTGGACGCCCGGCCGTGGCTTCACTGCGCATGCGCACTGTGAATGGCCGGGCAATCTTCTGGGACCTGTGACGTGTCCCAGAAGATTGCAGGGAGGGAGGGGGAGAGGTGATCTTCCTTCCGGCTCCGCGGTGCCAGGGGAGGAAGTGGGAGCTGGATGCCTCTAAAAACAGGGTCCCCCCCCCCCCCAAAAAAAAAAAAAAAAATTACATGCCAAATGTGGCATGTCAGGGGGTCACCAACACTTAAAGCGGAAGTTCCATTTTTGTGTGGAACTCCGCTTTAATACTGCTTGAAGAAACACATGATTGGTTATGGTATTGACCCTGTTTTCTTCATCTGGTGTATAGCTGTGTTTTTAAAAGTTGACATGCCCTTGACCTGATACAACCCTTTCTTATGGCCTTCATTCCTTTTATTACTATGACAAAGTTACAGCAAATTAATCCAGAACTACCATTGGAAGCAGCATACTGTCTGTTTTCTATTGGATTCCAGCAGCTGACATCATGGCGATGAGAAGAAATAGCTGCATAAAACTTGAGCTTCAGAGAGTCTTGGGATTCGTCTCAGTAGCCCTAGGCACGTTTGTACATGACCTTGATCTAGGTTATACATGGTTACATTCCTTTCTTTATGTATTTATTTCTTTTCTTATCCAGCACCTCTGCATAGGGCTCAGGATGGCACATTGGGATCTTGACATGCATTCCAAAATCGAATTTGGCCAGTGCCAGAAGAAGCAGACAAATAAAAAAAACGTGTCTGTGGCTAAACAGAAGCAAGACATTAGACAGATCGCCTGTATAATGTGTCATAAACAGTTCCTTGTTGCTTACAAAGGCGAACAAGGTAAACACAGCTGCCTTGGTGATGTGCTGACAACAAAGCGCGGCCATAACCCAGACTGTCAATGTAAGAAGGTGCTGGGGACATGAGGATAAAATGCTCAGAGCCCTTGGAATTTTTTCCCTGACTTGACTTTCAAAACAGAAGAAAATTCTCTGCTTCACAATGCAGTATCAAACTTTTGTAGCTGCTTGACATTGTTTCTTCTCCTTGAAAGCCTGGTGCTGAGAAAAAAGAAAAAAAAAAACTTGACAAACTTTTCTTTTGTTATTTGTAATAAAAATGTGATTGGCTGGTGATTGAACAAGGAGACAGTGTGGCCAATAAGTAAATGATTTTCTTTGGTCTGGAGTTTGTTGCGGGTCAGACCAACCAGAGACTTCTTGGTCAGAGGAGCCCACTGTAAAAATCAATCACCTTTGTTCACTTTTTATTTTTCTTCTAAAGTCCAGCTCCCCTATGTACCAATATAGCATTAATGTACTTCTTTAATAAAACACCTTTCCATTTATTCTACACACGCTTACCACACTCTCTTCATGGCTGCTTAACCAGCCTCGGAAGGATTTACCCCCTTAATGACCAGGCCATTTTTTGCGGTACGGCACTGCGTCGCTTTAACTGACAATTGCAAGGTCGTGCAACGGTGTACCAAATATAATTGTTGTCCTTTTTTTCCCACAAATAGAGCTTTTTTTTGGTAGTTTTTGATCACCTCTGTGTTTTTTATATAAAAAAAAAAGGCTGACAATTTGGAAAAAAAAAATATATATTTTTTACTTTCTGCTATAATATATATCCAAAAAAAACTATAAAAAAAATCATCATCATCAGTTTAGGCCAATATATATTCTGCTACATATTTTTGGTTTAAAAAAAAAATCACAATAAACGTATATTGATTGGTTTGAGCAAAAGTTATAGCGTCTACAAAATAAGGGAGAGATTTATTTCATTTTTTTTTTTTTTTTTTTTTACTGGTAATGGCGGCAATCTGCAATTTTTATCAGGACTGTGACATTGCAGCGGACAAATCTGACACCACGTGACACTTTTTGTGGACCAGTGACAGTTAGTTATCAGTACTAAAAAAAATACACTGATTAATGTATAAATGACACTGGCAGGGAAGGAGGCTAACACTAGGGGGAGATCAAGGGGTTAACTGTGTTCCCTGGGTGGGTTCTAACTGTGTGGGGGCTGGGCTCACTGGGACAACATAGAGATCGCTGTGCCTGATCACTAGGAACAGCAGATCTTCATGTTGTCCCCTGTCAGAATGGGGTACCGCCTTGTTTACAGATCCCCGTTCTGCCTCTCTGTGCAGTGATTGCGACCTATTGCATGAAACTACGTACAGGTACATTGTTTTGCGCAATAAAGCCGCCCTGACACAGTATATGTGTGGTGGGCGGTGGTTAAAAACACTTATCCATTACTTCTGCCTTACTTCCTGGTCAGACTTTAGGTCTTGACACTGTAAGGAGTTGACCAGCTGAGGGTAGATGATGCAGGGAGTGTGCTAGTGAAGTCGTTGGTGTCAGTGGGAGGAATAGTGCCCCATTGTTGGTGTCAGTGGGAGGAATGGTGTCAGATCATTGGTGTTAGTGGGGGGGAATTTTGCCCATTTTTGGTATCGGTGTATGAAATCATGCCCCAAGGGCCAGATAAAAACAGGCCACAGTTTGGAGACCACTGTATTATACTATTCAGTCCCTTGAAAAAGTATTCATACCCCTTGAAATTTTCCACATTTTGTCATGTTACACCCAAACACGTAAATGTATTTTATTGGGATTTTATGTGATAGACCAACAAAAAGTGGCACATAATGTGCAGTGTAAGGAAAATGATAAATGGTTTTCAAAATGTTTTACAAATAAATATCTTAAAAGTGTGGCATGCATTTGTATTCAGCCCTCTTTACTATGATACCCCTACCTAAAATCTAGTGGAACCAATTGCTTTCAGAAGTCACCTAATTAGTAAATAGAGTCCACCTGTGTGTATTTTAAACTCAGTATAAATACAGCTGTTCTGTGAAGCACTCAGAGGTTTGTTAGAGAAACCCTTAATGAGCAAACAGCATCATGGAGGCCAAGGAACACACCAGAAGGGTCAAGGATAAATGAAATGTGGAGAATGAAAAAAGGAAAGAAGGTTTGGGACTTTGTATGAGGCCAAAAACATGTGCCTCCATCCCCAACATTCGAGGTATATAGGAGCAAGATTTGGGACTTTTATATGAAACATGCAGCAAGGGAGGCCAACCAGCATAGTAACACCTGGTGGGTATACCATAGATTGTAACCATATATTTTGCATAGTAACATAATACATCCAACATGATAAAATAAGTTATGGAATAAAGTTTCATTATTCTAATACATAATAGAATAGTAACATATTGGCATAGCAACATAATGGTTTTGCAATAATAACATCATAGGACCGTCAAGTTTGTCGTGTGCCGCCACAATAAAAAGTGTACTTTAAATGATAGAATCCAATAGAACATATTGTTGGTAAGTTAAAAATTTAAAGCGACTCATGTGATTGGGCATGTAATTGCCATCATCCCTTTTAACTTGAAAAAGTATGTTAAACCTCTATTGTGGTATTTTTAAGGCAATAAACAGTGTTTTTGAAAAAAATAATTTATTATGTAGATAGAAAAATTTCCATAAAAATCTCAAACATGTTACATACAAGTATTTAAAACATTGTATATTGAAAAAGGGAGATACAGTGATACTTTAATCCAACGCGTTTCAATGGGTCATGATATATAGAATCTTCATCAGGGATATTGTATCACTATCTATAGGAAATGAAAAATACAGCATTTTAGGATTACATGTAGGGATCACATTCAATGCACATAGATGTTATCCATAAGTATACAAAAATAATGACTTACTTTAAAATACATGATTGATCAAATAGCAGGTGCATTCCCCATAATATCAGCAAAGCAGGTCCAAAAATCACATAGTGAACCCTAGTTCTCTACAGGACGGCCGGATATAGTATCCAAAAATTGTTTGGCGCTTAAAAAGCACTACAAATGCTGTGCAAATATAAAGAAAAAAAATCAGGGCAAGGCAAAAATTGTCCTTAATTACCATAGGCAAAAAAACGAGACACTTACTCTGCAGATAGAACCTAATTCAGGTCCTCTGGCACTGGGAAATCTTGCACAGGCACTCCGATAGTAATTTACCTCTTTCAGCTATCTAGCTGAGGAGGGGAATGGCGCCATTCGCTGTCTTCAGTGTCCTCTTGTATGCTGTTCCGTGTGTCGTCGGAAGTTATTGAGGTATGAGAAAAAAGGGGCATCTAATAGCTTGACGCGTTTCGTGGCTAGTGCGCCACTCTTCAGCAGCAGATAAATGTCTATAAAAATGTTAAAAAAAAAGAGTATTAACTTGAGTAGTCAATTCTTGAGTAAAGAATATTAACTTGAGGGAGAATACAGGAGTAAATCCCCCGCTCATACTTACAAACCAACCATGAGTCTGGGCATAAGCATTGGAAGGCGAGGGCCGGCCAGGCAAGTTGTGGAGAAGTTTAAAGGAGGGTTAGGTTATAAAAAAAATATCCCAAGTTTTGAACATCTTACAGAGCACTGTTTAATCTATCATCTGAAAATGGAAAGAGTATGGCACAACTGCAAACCTACCAAGACATGGCCATCCACCTAAACTGACAGGCCGGGCAAGGAGAGCATTAATTAGAGAAGCAGCCAAGAGGCCCATGGTAACTCTGGAGGAGCTGCAGGGATCCACAGCTCAGGTGGGAGCATCTGTCCACAAGACAACTATTAGTCGTGTACTCCACTAATCTGGCCTCTATGGAAGAGTGGCAAAAAGCCATTGTTGAAAGAAAGCCATAGGAAATCCCATTTGCAGTTTTGTGAGAAGCCATGTGGGGGACACATCAAACATGTGGAAGAAGGTACTCTGGTCAGATGAGACCAAAATGTAATGTCGTCCTGCTGACGAAGTCCCGCCTACGGATGTAAGGCTTATGGGGGAGGAGCTACGTACTGACGTCACCCGCGGCCATCTTATTGGTTTTACTTGTAACCTGAACGCTCGATGCATGCACTTGGCTCAAGTGATTTGTAAGTCTTTTATTGCTTTTTACCAATTAAAATGGAAGATTACAGAGAGCACTAGATTCTCTTTTATTTTATTGCATACCGTGGGGAGATCTTCTTTTCCATCGTAAAGTGATCATCTCTGTTGCCACTGACTGACCGCTGGACTACTAAGGTTTCCCATATGGGAAGGCGTTTTTTAGACCTGTGGGTCAAAGATATGAGTTGAGCGGCTGCGGATGTCTGTGGGGGATGGGCTGGACTCACACTGACACTTGCATGCTTTATATTTGGATGCACTTCCTCATCACAGTGGCATATTTTATGTTCATCATGAAATGTTTATTTATGGACTTTTAAAAAAGATGTCTTATACTGATTAGTTATTTTGCTCTGCACTACTTTGAGTTTTATGTATTATTAAGGTGTTGTGTGTTGACCTAAAGGCTACTTTCACACTGTGGCAGTTTTCAGGCGCATGCAGTGTGTTTTTGCACACTGGGGCGGTGCGCTTTTGGGACGTTGCGAAAAGTCCTGCAAGCAGTATCTTTGGGGCGGTTTGAGAGTGCTGTAATTAGTGCTTCCAAAACGGCCTGCCCATTAAATCCAATTGAGAATCTGTGGCAAGACTTGAAAATTGCTGTTCACAGATGCTCTCCATTCAATCTGACAGAGCTTGATCTATTTTAGAATGGGCAAACATTTCACTCTCTAGATGTACAAAGCTGGTAGAGACATCCCCAAAAAGACTTGCAGCTGTAATTGCGGCGAAAAATGATTCTACAAAGTATTGACTCAGAGGGGCTGAATACAAATGCACGCCACACTTTTTACATATATTTATTTGTAAAAAAAATTTTAAAACATTTATCCTTTTTCTTCCACTTCACAATTATGTGGCACTTTGTGTTGGTCTATCACATAAAATCCCAATAAAATACATTTACATTTTTAGTTGTAACATGACAAAATGTGGAAAATTTCAAGGGATATGAATACTTTTTCAAGGCACTGTAAGTGCCAGTTATTAGCAGAAAACATCTAAAATGTAATGTTTTGGTGGATAATTTGCACACACCAGTAGAATGAAAGCAATAGATTTTCTTAAAGCAGATCTCCAGCTTAAAATGACCAGCAGATTAAAATAAAAGGCAGCTCTTACAATATTCACATCTTGTCTGGTGATGCACCACGCAAACTGCTGATTTTTTTTTTTTTTTTTTACATTTTTAAGGTTGAATGGTTGCCTGAGGCCAGGCTGTTATGCACACTCTGTGTCATCATGCCACCTTCCCTTCAATTATACCAAGACTAAAGAAAATCCCAAGTACTTTCAGATATAGGGAGCACATGACTTGCTCTTCTTCCACCCATGTGACAGTTCTGGTGCTTGGAGACTGGCTGTTCGGGACAGGTATACAGCACTCTCACATAGGTATAAGGACAGAGTCATCATCCCTAAGTAAGCTTGTCTTGGGGCATGTAAGTTTGCAGAGAGCAGTAGTTAAATGATTATTATGACTTTTTAGAATTTGTTACAAAAAAAGTTTAACGCCATTTATGAAATAAAGGGATAGAGGTGCTAGCTAAACCAACCAACGGCCATCTTTTTTGTAGAAGGAAACCGGCAATGGTATTTGATGGATGACAGAAATTTGAAGAGATTCCTCCATGTTTTCCCCTTGTTGACAAGTCATGTGCAGTAATATTAGCATTTGGTATATTTAGCTTGGCACAGCCAGTTCTCTGTAAAACTGGTAATCTAATTATTAGGGCCTGGGAATGGCGTGACACTGAGCAACAGATATAGAAATCCACGATTCTCTTGTGGTGCCTCGAAGGTGACTGGATGTATATTTATAAAGAGGAAAAATATCTTCACTTAAAGGGGTTGTAAAGGTAAAAATTTTTTCACCTTAATGCATTCTATGCATTAAGGTGAAAAAACTTTTGACAGTACCGCCGCCCCCAGCCCCCCCGTTTTACTTACCTGACGCCTCGAATCTTCGCTCCTCGTCCTCGTCAGCTTCATTGCAGCTCAGCCTGGTCGCTGATTGGCTGCAGTGGATGGATTGAAAGCAGCGCAGCCATTGGCTCGCGCTGCTGTCAATCACATCCGATGACGCGGCGCGCCGGGGGGCGGGGCCGAGTGATACAGCGAGCGGCTATAGCCGCCGGCTGTATCACGGGAGCGCGCCCGCAAGCACTCACCACCGTGCGAGGGAGCTCGCATGAAGGTGGTAAATGCTTGCGGGGAGGAGCTGAAACAGCCGCCGAGGGACCCCAGAAGACCAGGTTCGGGGCCACTCTGTGCAGAACGAGCTGCACAGTGAAGGTAAGTATAACATGTTTGTTATTTTAAAAAAAAAAAAAAAACAACTTTACAACCCCTTTAAAATTCCTCCACTTCTGTTATGAAACCTACACAGTTTGTAGACTTGAGATGATCATTGCTTAGATCGCTTCTGGTCAAATTGTACAAGCCCTATATTTAAGGCTCAGTTAGCAAATGTTTGTACATATCCATCAGTTGACTGCTGTCTGGTTAGAGGACAAGGTTGCTGTCAAAAAGAGACAATCTATCCAACCTGTGCCATTGAACTTTGGGCCTGTGTTGATTCAATCAGTTTAACACTTCTGAGATCATTCAAAATGCATTGACAGGTGCATTTGGTCTGCAGTTGACCTTCTTCTGACCTGCAGTTGACCTGTTTCAAGAGGATTTTCCATTGCATAACCCACTTAAAGTGATTGTAAAGGAATTAAAAAAAAAAACTTCTCTATACTTACCTGCTCTGTGCAATGGAATTGCACAGAGTGGCCCGAACTGCCTCTTCTCTGGTCCCCTGCTGGCACTCCTGGCTTCCTCCTCTCTGTCCAGTGTGCCCACAGGAAACTGCTTCCCTTGGGGGCACTCATGCATGCTCGCTCCTGAGCCCTGCTGCTGTGTCCATCGACACAGCGAGACTTGGCCCTGCTCCCCCTGCTCCCTTATCACTGGCTTTGATTGACAGCACTGGGAGTCAATGGTGCCCAGTGCCCCAGCAAAGCCAGTGAGACACGGAATTGAGGGGAGAGAAGCGCTGCAGACGTGCACAACGCTGGATCGAATGAGGGCTCAGGTAAGTATATAAAGGGGGGTGAGGGGCCAAAACTGATGTCTAAACATTTTTTACTTTATTGCCAGGAATTCGTTAAGGTAAAAAATGTTTAGGCTTTAGAACCACTTTAAGCACTTTCTGTCTTTCGGCTATAGCGCGGGCTGCCAGTCCTTCCGTGATCGCGCTGCTCACGCGCCCCCTGCGCTCTGTGATCATCGAGTACTTCGGACTCAGCTGATCACAGAACAGGGTAAAAGGCCAATCACAGCGACCCTTTAACACGTGATCAGCTGTTAGTCAAAGACAGCTGATCACAGAAGTAAGCAGAAGCCGGTATCGGCTTTTTTTCTATTCACGATCAGCATGAGGAGAATGGAAGAAATCCAGTAACAGGCTTCTGTTACAGGGCCCCAATCTGTGCCCACCAGTGCTGCCAATACATGCTCACCAGTGCCACCTATCAGTGCCTATCAGTGCTGCCAATCAGTGCCTCATCATCAGTCTCCCCCATCAGTGCTACCTATCAGTGCAGCCTCATCAGTGCCCATCAGTGAAGGAGAAAAATTACCTGTTTGCAAAAAATTTTAACAGACTATGAAAAAATGTGTTCTTTTTTTTTTTTTTTTTTTTGTCGGTCTTTTTTTGTTTCTTTAGCAAAAAATAAAAAACTTAGTGGTGAGTAAATACCACCAAAAGAAAGCTCTATTTGTGTGAAAAAAGAAGATCAAAATTTAGTTTGGGTACAGTGTTGCATGACCGTGGAATCGTCATTCAAAGTGCGACAGCGCTGAAAGCTGAAAATTGGCCTGGGCAGGAAGGGGGTATGAGTGCCCAGTAGACAAGTGGTTAAAGGAGTTGTAAAGGCAGAAGGTTTTTTTTATCTTAATGCATTGTATGCATTAAGATAAAAAACCCTTTTGAGTGTGTGGCAACCACCCCAGCACCCCCTAATTACTTACCTGAGTCCCATCTCTCTCCAGCGATGTCCACGAATGTCTAAGCCGTCCAGGACAATCCTCCTGATTGGCTGAGACACAGCAGCAGCACCATTGGCTCCTGTGGCGGTCAGTCAAAGTCAGTCAGCCAATCAGGGGAGAGCGGGGGCAGGGCAGGGTCGGGGCTCCGTGTCTGAATGGACACACGGAGCTATGACTTGGCTCCAGTGCCCCCATAGGAAGCTGCTGACTGTGGGGGCACTTGATAGGAGGGAGGGGCCAGGAGCAGCAAAGAGGGACCGGAGAAGAGGAGGATCTGGGCTGCTCTGTGCAAAACCAACTGCACAGAGGAGGTAAGTATAACATGTTTGTTATTTTGTTTTGTTTTTTAAAACAAGCCTTTACAATCACTCTAAATCAAAAAAAAAAAAAAACCCATCGACACAAGCCCTTAAGCTTTGTACATAAGATCAAATTTTCGGACAACCGAACGTCTGTTTTTTGTGGCATGCTAGTCTTATGTCGAAAGTGAAGAGGTTACTCACAATATGAAAATTTTCATACGACAGAATACAGCGACAGAAGTGACGTAATGTGTTGAATAGTTTTGTATGTATTTTTTTCATTTTTGAGCATGCGTAGTCTTGCTGTTGTGATTTTTTTCATACGAAATCCATACTAATGAAACGAAAATCGGACGTTGAGTTCACATCAGACAAAAATTTTATAGTCTGCACATCAAGCTTTTGTCTGACGAAAAAGCGAAATTGGCTGTCGAAAACACCGTACTAACGATCCGAATATTTGGCAGACAGCTCGTACAAATTTTTCCATCCGATTTTCGTATCGTGCGTACGGGCCTTTAGAGAGAAAAACATTCCTGATTGTGGATCATAAGCAGAGTGGACTGTCTGAGTGCTGTCTGATCCTGTCATGAATGCTTCTGTTAACGACAGGCACCTTAAAGGAAATAAGGAAATCTATGGAGGGGGAAATATAAAGACTGCTATAGTGGACCTCTGGCCTCCCCCTCAAAATGCTAATAACTTGACTGTCTTGGCTAAAATATTTTGAAACTCAGAGCGAGTAAGCAAATCAAAGTAATTTATAAAGCCTTGATCTGTATACGTGTTTCAGGTGGTTGGCCAAGACCGGCATTATGGCCAGACAACTAGCATTTTCAGGAGGTCAGCAAAGGAAGCCTACATATTCCTAGAGTACAGTTTTTTTTTAAAGTTCCCCGTTCCACTCCTTTTTGTGTTTGTAGCCAAGTCCTGGGCCTCTCCAGGCCTAATGGTGACCTCCAGAGTTAGGGACAGCTGACATCCTTCTATGTAGAGTGGGTTACGAGGCATGGTGGGTGCAATGCAAGGTAGATTTATGGGTGCCGGACACTTCTTGAATTCAAAGAGATTTATTTTCTCTTAAACAGAACTGTGGGAGAGAGGATTAGAGCCAGGACACCCTTTAGCAGTTGCAATGTTAATTGGCAGACTCCGAGATATCTACAGGTAGACAGCCATGCAGGGAGAGGCATCCAGCAAGACACCACCATCTGCACGAGTAGGATCGCTGTTTCCTATGGCAACAGTCTTGTAACAGTTTCTAACACAAGTTTTAACGAACTCCTTTACTTTCTCTACAATCTCCTCTTGTAGATCACTCAACTGAGCTTCCAGTCTTTCTCACTAGACTTGCTGATCCACTGCCACTGAATCCCCTGAGCTCTTCCAATCTTCTCACACAATATCTTCCTCAAGCGTCACCCCGCTGGCCTGGTTGGTCCCTGGCTTGACACACAATGCTGCTCTGCAAGCATCGCCTCCACGGGCTGGGTCCCTGGCTTGGCGTCTACTGAAGATTCCCAATTCTTTACCGTCCCCGGTTGGTGAGAACACAGCTACTCACAGTGGTCCCTGGTAACAAGGTAGATGATCCATTAGTGGCGACAGCTTCCCCTCTACCTTCGACCATGACAGGTTCTGCCGGCAGAGCCGTCTCTTCTAGTTGGACCACAAGCTGCAGTCCCAACCCTACACTTCTCTCTTGGTTTTGGATAGGCCCCTCAGACAGCCTAGCAGCCAGATGGCCCCGGGATAGGCCTCAGGTCTCTGGCCTAGCAGCCCGGGGCAGTACAACACACGTCCACCCAGACAGCCGTCCGATAGGCTCTCCCAGCAGGCCAAGGGACTCAAGAAAATTCCTGCCCATTGGCTGAGATACCCCATATACCCCTAATCTGTCCTTATTTACTGCCACCAGTAAAGAGAAGAGAGAAGTACAGCAATTCCAGAATTGGAGTGAAGTTAGTTGACCTCCTAGCAATTGGCCAAGGCAACTGTCACTTGGCAAATACATTTAAGACCAACCCTGCCTAAACATCAGGGTGCTACATGTTTATTAAAAGTCAGCAGCTACAAAAAGTGTAGCTGCTGACTTAATAAACACACACTCACCTGTCCCACGGTCCAACGATGTAGCCACCCGAGCCCTTGCTTCTCTCTCATGCCTCTCTGCAGCACCAGCATTGCAAGTGTGGGCACCCGGCTGTGACAGCTTGCGGCTTCACAGCCGGGTGCGCACTTCCCATGCACGAGTTGCACAGCGCCTCCCCATTGGCCAGGCAGTCTTCTGGGACCTGTGACGTGTCCCAGAAGATTCCAAGAAGGGAGGGGGAGAGGAGAACTTCAACTCAAGACGCCTAGGCGGCTCGAACGGAAGTGGGAGCAGGTACATGTGAAAACTAGGAGTGCCTTAAAGTGAAACTTGCCCTTTTGGGTGGAACTCCGCTTTAAGCTCCAAGAGGTGGAGGAAAATGTGTTGGGGGCGTGGCCTGGCTGAGTCTGCTGAGTCCAGGCTGAGGCTGCTATTTATCTCACTTCATGCACATAGGTCTACTTCATGATGTGCGGCTTATGGATCTTTTCCTTCTTTTAAGGTTGCCCACAGTAGTGAGAGGACTGTCAAAAATGCAGATGTATTCTGACCATCTGAAGTGTTTTTTATCCATGTCTGGCTACAGCTTCATGTTCTCTCTAAGGACAGGGGTACCTATCTGCCACCACATCAGCAGATCACTATCCTAAAACTGTTATATTTTCATAGAATACATTTTGAGAATTGTAAAGAATTATGGGTGTATGCCTCGTCTTGAGACATTGTGCAGGTCCATGGAAGTCATTCGTTTTTACCCATGAGTCAACTGTGCACTCAGAGCAGTTGGTTTAAAGCACAGATATATCCTAATATGATGTTTGTGCTGGAGGCTGTGCTGGACTGAGTTGATTAGTCAGTGTACTTGGGTGAGTGATTACACTGGTTACCCTTGGGGTTTGGGCTGCTGCCTTTTAGGTACTGCCTTATGGTTGCATGTAGACTTGGAAAAGTAGGAAGGAAGGAGCGCCTTATGTCCAAAGAAATGCGAGTTTGAAGATGGGTTAGAAGGCGTTTATTGAAAATTGCAGCAAGTCCATCAAGCTAATGCATTTCAGGGGAAAAAAAGACCCCCCCTTCTTCAGGGTGGAAAACTGTCAAAGTGCCAACTGCGGTTGCAGAGGCATGCTGCTGCATTTCTTTGGACACAGGGTGCTCGTTCCTTCCTACTTTCCCACAGCCTAATATTAGGAAACCATCTTCAAGCTACATGTAGCGGTTTCAAGTTTGTTGGCCATCATCAGTGCAGTGCATGGGATCCATGGCTTCTATGAAGTAGGTCTTGGAAAACAAGTCATAATAACCCAATGCAGATATTTTCTGTTTTAAGAAGTCTTCAGGCTTCAGACTCGTTATGTTTTCCTTTGGTTCTTTAGCCCACGGCTTATTGTGAAACTAGAATATGTCACAGCTGCCAGCATTTTTAAATAGTTTCAAAAGAGGTGGAATTGACCTTCTTTGCTTCAGCCAGATGGGAGATTCTCTGATAGTACCCCAGATTCCTAGAGTCTCATTAATGTCGGGCATCTCTTTAACTGACTTTATAAAATATTTTGCTTGTAAAACATCACGTCTTACTAAATAACTTGAATATAATGTTAAAAATATGACTTTCATTGCAAGCTTAACCACTGCTGGAATGCAGGAACATTTCCTAAAAATTTCCAGAAAAAATATTCTTCACAACCAGGGACTGTCACTGTAAATTAAGGACCATTGACCACCGTGCCACAGACCTGCTCTACTCGATGGGCCTTGGGAATGCCAACAGATGCAACTTTATCCCCAAAGATAACTTCAAACAGGCATATCCTTATAATTTGGCCTGTTAGTGTGGTCATGGCTTCCCGTGGGCCTACACCCTAAAATCTTCATGTTCCCATGCCTCCCTGACAGCACCAAACCCAGCTTCCAGTTTCCCAGCCTCCAGTGAGCAGCAGTCTATGCAGTAATTGAAAAGTAACGGCAACTGAATTACAGCACAGGGCTGGAGTCCAACTAATTTACTTTTTTTTTTTTTTTTCTTCTCTCTCTCCTCCTTCCCAGTCTGCATTCATTGCATCAGGCTCGGCTGGGCTCCCGCTGTACTCATGTGTGTTAATGCTGACTCACAGACCAACTTGCACAAGACAGAGAAAACACACACACACAGACGCTTCCTCCATACTAGGTAATGAGGCGAGCCAAGGCACCGAGCTGATGTCTCATGTAAGGTCCTCTCTAGATTTTCCATTCTTTTACCGGGAGGGGGGCTTCAGGTACTGTAATGGGGGATGTCGTAACCCCCTGCTGGCATTCTGCATTAACTGAGATCGATGCCATCCATGATCCCTCTTTATATTGCAGTTTGTGTAGTGCGGAGATTGTTGCCGTCTAATCAAGCAATGTCTATTTCCACGAAGAATTAACCCTGTTCTAGCCAGGCTAGACGATTAACCCTTTTCTGTGACCCTCGCTGTCTGTCCGCAGAATAAGCGACTAGCGTCCAGGATAGATTGCTATTTTGATGTCTGCGTGAAAAAGTATTGACGCATATTAACCCTGAAGTTGCTTGAGGCGATGCTTTTTGAGGGACACGGCTAGAGAGTTACAATTGGGGCTTCTGCATCTTGTACAGGATATTGAGACTGCCTGTCTGCAGCCGGGTTTTGGTGTCAGTTAGGTGCAGCCCACGTCGTCTGCGTTTTTTTTGCCTCAGCTGATCTATGGAGGGTGGAGGGGGGATAGGTGGCTGTGTCAGTTCAGGCTTTTGTGGAGTTTTGAGGTCAATGCAGCAGGATACTGCGCCTCTGCAGAAACCGACAAAGCTCAGCTGTCAATCATAGCTCTTTATCAGCCGCTGTGATTGGCAGCTCTGCCTTTCAAGCTGTGCTGCAGCAGCTGAGCGCTTTTTTGAAAGGGATGAGTAGCCTGTCTGATTAATTCCCTTCCAGACAGGAACTGCAAGAAGGAGCTGTTCTTGCTGATCCTGGCACTTTTTTTTTTTTGGAGTTTGGTGAAAAACAGCACCCCCTTCTATGATATGGCTGGTGGTGTGAAAATGAGGGAAGTTGTTAAAATGACAAGACGGGGCACTGGCGCTGTCTGTGCTGAGAACTGGTACACCACGCAGAGTTAGGGAACCTGCTGCAGTTGAGTAACTACTAGGCCCAGCATGCACTGTACATAATAGCTAAAATGTAACAATGGCAGGTTATTTAATATGGCAGCACAGCAGCTGTAATGTGCAATGTATAGTAAACCATAGCACCAAAATAGATTTTGTTATTTTGTTCTGTGTTTTCTTTGAAATCTAGGGCCAGTCCACCTTAAACTAATGTTTTAGTTATATGAAGATGCTGGTGCATTAACTTATCGTCTGATTTGGAAGGTGTCTTGGGAATTCTATGAAGAGGCTTGCATATTTCTATCTCGGGTGCTCCTTTCTTGTCTTGACCATCATAAAACCAGCAAGGGAGTCTCTCTCCCTCTGCTGCATACTTTGCAATGTAAATAAGTTAACTTTCTAAGGAGATGAAGATCCCCTCCTAATGACAATTTGGTTGGGAATTTTCAGTGCAGAGTTTTTCCACAAGAATTATAAACTGAGCCCAGAGACCCTTATAGAAAGCCGAAATATAAAATTTTACTTTTTCTGTAAATCTAAAGTGGAACTGAAGTCTTTTTAATATTATTTAGACATATAAATGAAATTATTATTTTAATGTTAAAACCACATGTGCTATTTTTTTAAAACCTGTGTATTAGGGCATAATATGGACAAGGGGCAGCCACATTTACTCATTTACAGTACATGATCTTGATCCTCAAAGGTAGGGCTGCACAATGGTTGTGCCTTGCTAATTCTCCTTTCCCCCCAGTCTAAAGCTGACTTTTTAAGAACTGGCCAAAGTTCGCCACCTGCCTAACACATCCAGTCAGATGCAGCTGCTTTTCCGATATTCTGAATGCAGTAGCCTGGCGAGTTGGATTTGTCTATCCGTTTTGCTAGCGGCTATGGCAGCCGCTAGCAATAATCGCAAGAGAATCCGGCAGGCTGGTTGTACCCAAGTTGAACAATCGATCAACTTGGTACATTCAGTCTGCACATTAACGGTTCGAATCTCATCTGGTTCCGCATTCAAAACGCGTATGGCATCAAGCCTAGGTGGCAACAAGAGGACGTTTGTCAGAAATGCTAAGCTGGTGCAGACCTAAACTAAACTAAAAAGAAAACACAGGAGGGTGCATACGCCTAATGCATTACCAGAGATTTTATTGTAGAAATGTAAAAAAAAAGACAAAAAAAAAACATGATAAACGCAAGGCACAGTCCAGTGCGTTATTCATGTGACCTGATGTGCAATGCCTCAACCCTGGCTATTTGACATAGTTACATAGTTACATAGTAGGTGAGGTTGAAAAAAGACACAAGTCCATCAAGTCCAACCTATGTGAACATGTTTCGGTAGCTTATTCCCTTACACAGAGTTAAAGCCAGCTTACGTGTTTCCAGAGCATACTACCTCCCTAGAGCTAAGGTTTAACTCTGAGGAAGGGAGTATGCTACCGAAATGTGTCAGCTAGCCAGCGCGAGGCATTGCACGTCAGGTCACACGAATCCTGCACTGAATCTGCCTAGCGTTTATCATGTGCTTTTTTTTCTTCTATCTTTTGCGAGTATTCATTTTGGCCTTTTGTTACCTACAATAAAATCTCCAGTAATGCACTAGGCGTTTACGCCCTGCTGTGTTTTGTTTTTAGTATAATTTTTTTCTCTTAAAATTTTATACTTACCTGCACAGAGTGGCCCCTTACATGCGATTCTGGGGTCCCCCCGCTGGCACTGTCTGCTCCTCCTCTTCTCCGAGTCCCTTAAAGCAAGCTGTGTGTTGAGGGGAACTCATGCAGGCATCTATGGACACACACAACATGGCTCGTCCTCACTTTCTCCTCACAGGATTTGATTGACGGTAGCAGGAACCAATGGCTCACATTGCTGCTTCCTGCCGTGTCCTGTGCAAGGGAGAGAGAGCAGTGCTGCTGCAGACAGCCACAGCGCAGGATCGAAAGAGGAACCAGGTAAGTATTTTAAGGGGGGCTGGGGGCGGGTAGAAGTCTAGCCTATTCCTTACTAAACCCAAACCTGCTCCCAATTCCTTCTAAATCCTATTTTATCTACCCTGTAAAAGGAAGTTGCTTATACTTACCGATTCTGAGAGCAATCCAGGTTGGTCACATGATCAGCTGTCAGAGGCAGCTTCAGTGTAGAAGAGGGACAGTAGACTACCAATGCCCCATAGTAAGTCTATGGGTGATGTTGGCAATCTCTCTCCTCTTCACTGAAGCCTACCTCTGGAGAGATAATGTGACCAGACCGGAGCACCCTCAGAATAGGGACGTATAATCCTCTCTCTCCTTTACAGAGTAGATAGAATTGGGTTCAGAAGGGAGGTGGGAGCAGGTTTAAGTATAGTTAGGAAGGTTGGACTTCTACTTTAATGCACAGAATGCATTAAGGTAAAAAACCTTATGCCTTTAGAGCCACTTTGACAGACAGAATCTGGATGACTGAAAACTAGATTGTTTGCAGTCTCCGATACAGTGAAAACCCTTACAATGTTACTCATAGCCAGCGACCATGTGATGTAGGCTGACTAGACTTCAGGTCACGTGAGTAAGCTCAGGAAATGTGCTCTTTTTTATTTGCAGCAAACCAATGTGATTTGGTTATGCTGTGATATGTCCTACTGATTTATGGAGATCGGTCAGGAGCCTTCTCCCTTTTGCCATTGCTGCTCCTTCTCACTGACATGTGCCCCAGCTACACTTTATCACAGTCCTTTCACAGACTTCAGCTGGGTGTCTGGTTCATTCATCATTAAAGTAAGTGTCAAATAGCGGCACAGTGGTGTAGTGGGTAGCACTCTCACCTAGCAGTAAGAAGGGTCGCTGGTTCGAATCCCAACCATGACACTACCTGCCTGGAGTTTGCATGTTCTCCTTGTGCCTGCGTGGGCTTCCTCCGGGTACTCCGGTTTCCTCCCACACTCCAAAGACATGCTGGTAGGTTAAGTGGATCCTGTCTAAATTGTCCCTAGTATGTATGAATGTGAGTTAGGGACCGTAGATTGTAAGCTCCTTGAGTGTAGGCACTGATGTGAATGTACAATGTATATGTAAAGCGCTGCATAAATTGATGGCGCTATATAAGTACCTGAAATAAATAAATTAAATAAATAAATAATAGCCCCTCTTCCCTGCCCACTCCAAGTCATTATCAGCAGTGCAGCAAATAAAGACCTGCACAGGTTGGGTTGTTCGCTGAGTATTGCTGTCTATAAATGGACAAGTAAAGCGATTTCTTTGGAACTTACCCTGGGAGAGCAAGGTCCTCCTATCACACAAGTGGAAGTGCGATGATTCTCCGCCTATTGTCAGTGACATATGCTGATGTGGTGGAGGCTGATCCTAGGGGTGCAACATAGATACTGTCATTGGGAGTTAGCTAAGAGAGGGCAATAGTGTCACCTGGTGGAGTGTACTGATGTTCTATGGAGAACATTGTTGTGAATTTGCAAGACTGAGTTTTAGTAGCCATGTTTACTCATCACATAACAAGTCAGTCAAGCTGTACCACATCTTCGCTGCAAAAATTGTTGCCCTATTATCAGGCAGTGGGCATTTATGCTGAAAGGGAAGATCCAAGCTGAGACTGGCTGATCTCCTTTAGCATAAAGGCACACACCCAGGCATTTTGGTCACGTAACTTGGACCCTGGAGTAGCACTTTGTGTACAAAAGATATTTCATAGAATCGGTGCCTTTAACTTTAAAGTGAAATCCAGGCAAGTTGAAGGGGTATCTTGATGCTTTACAAATCGTTTGTTTATCAGACTGTAAAATGACCCTATATATTGGCATGGGAATAAGATTTGGGGGAGGAAATCGATTTATCTGACTAGTGGTCCTGGTCCACACGGACATATAAGAGCATTATATTATAAATATGGATCTGGTGGCAGCGGGCTGAAAGGTCTTGTCCTGATAGTATTTGGTTCTACATCATCTTTCTAAAATGTATCTGGGCACTTCCTCTTTGTGCTTTAGGGGGCTATGGTCAGCCCGGCACAATGTTTCATAACTGGTGGTCATGTGCTAAGGTTCGTCGGTTCTGGAGTTCATACACTGATCTATTCCGTGACACGTGTAAACATAGTAAAGGATCCTAAAGTGGCCTTCCTCAATGAGCCGGTTGCCAAAATCCCTAGACATACCCAGACTCTCATTTATTTTATGTTTCTTGTGGCGAAAATCGCTATAGCGGTTGCCTGGAAGAAACTGATAGTAGACTTGGCGGTTATGAAACGTAAGCTGACCTGGATCATGTTACATGAAAAGCTGGTTTGATCGTGTTTGGGATCCTTGGCTTAAATACCTCCAACCTTCGGACACTTGAAGAGTGTGGGTCAGGGCAGTGGGCTCTCTGACGGACCTCTCTTTTTTTTTCCTCTTCCCTTTTTCTTATCTACTTTAAACTTTTATGGTTTCCATATTTGCTATTTGGTATGGAGTACTTAGAAGTGATTGTGACCCACATGGGCTGGCTGGTGGGTTATGGAAATTCTGAGCTATTTTTTTTATATGTCGCCTGCCTGGGCTTTCCGAGTGCCTTGATAGGGTGGTTTATCTCTGTGTGACAGACAAGTTTTTGTGTTTAATTATTGATTGAAGTTGATATTACGATACGCTAGTTTGCTGGTTATGCCTGCCATTGATATATTGATATCAATTGTTAGAGAGTAGTGAGGCGCAGACAGTTAACTCAATCTAACCAATATGTGAGGTGAACTCTTGTGATAAGTAAACCTAGTTAATCTCTCCTAATAGATAACCATCAAAATAAATATAAATATAAAGTGACTTCAGTGCATAAACCAATTGAACGTTACTAGATGTAACCTGAAGGCTAAAAGCAATCACTCTGTGATGCCCCTAGTCATCCAGCGATTGCAACACTCTTCACACTGTGTTAAATCAGCAGCAATAGAAAATAGGTGTATAAACATGCAATATAAATAATGATCCCAAACATGTAATAAAAGTGATCCTAGTGCATTATTAATAACTTGTGTCTCAAGGCTGGACACCTAACACACAAATCTAAACAACAATACAATGGTGCATGTCCATCGATACAAGTTCTTATATAAAAAGTCCTTTTTGTGAGGTAGTGCACAATATCCCCACACCCTTAGTGGTGATTATTCATAATATAGGTGACAATCTTGCTCCCACATCACCTCCGAGCTCTCTAGCCTCTCACCTCAGGTAAGTATTAAATCAGTATAGCCTATGGTTCCTTGGATGGTGTACTGGCATGTAGTCACCTCTTGGGGTTCTCTATAGTTGTTTCCGATGATCTGCTCTCACATATGTTGTGTCTCTTTTTCTCCCAGGGGGTTCCCTCTAATGTCTCTAATGTCCTCTAAAAGGGGTATATATAAAGGAAGAAGAGCGCTCTCGTAGTGTAGTAACTTAAATTAAATTGAAATCATAACATCATACAGTGCACTCACGTTAAAAAGCAGAGTAATGGCGTATATTCACGAGCTCCGAGCTTGTTCCACAATCGGGTCACTTCTGGTATGCCTCCACTCACGCCCTACACGTTACATCACGGTCACGTAACTTCATCAGGGGATAGTGGGGGACAAGGGAAGCGTGTTTATATAGTGTGCTACAGTCATTGTTTGCAGCCATTTTCCTGTAGTCCTATATATTGATATCACCCACCTGCACTGTGGGACCTTATCTTATCTCTATTTTGATACTTTTGTTTGTGTGCGTATATCCTCTCCCTTTTTTTCATAGAACCTTAAAATATTGAAGTAGAAATCCAGGCAAAGCTGTTAAACACACAGTTGTAACACAAATAATAATACGGTTCACACCAATTGTTTGCAAAGCACTTTACAAAATAAAAGGAGACTGTGTAGTTTCAATTAATTCAAACACAAGAAGGTTAAAAATAGAACTATAGGCAAAACCTTTTTTTTTCATTTTGGACAAAGTAAGGGAAGGTCATAACCCCTGTCAGTTTATTTTTTGCCATCTGTGTTCCATTGGAGGAGATATCGCTTCACTTCCTGTCCCTTAGCCAAAACAGGAAGTGAGAGTTGATTCCTGTAAATTAAGGGAATCCCTTGTGGACCCCCAGGTCACCAGAACTTGTGTCCCTTTTGGAAAATTTTCTTTCTATTACTTTTCTGAGGACAGTCCAAAATGAGCGATTTTCTTTTATTTTCACTTTCAATGATAATGGCAAACATGACAAACAGAGAGGATGAATCTCCTTAACCGCTTGCTGACCAGCCGCCGTCATACTGCGGCAGGTTGGCATGGCTGCGCAAATCGCCATAGGTGTATGTCGGTCACTTTAAAATCGATAGGGGGCGCGCGTGATGACGGAGCCGATGCGCATGGCCGGCGTCCACCCGCAATCGCTCCTCAGACAGAGAGCCAGAATGGGGATCTGTCAATGTAAACAGACATATTCCTGTTCTGACAGGGGAATAGAGAGAGATCTGCTGTTCCTAGTGATCAGGAACAGCGATCTCTCTCCTCCTCTAGTCAGTACACTCCCCCCACAGTTAGAAACGCCTTCCTAGGGAACACTTAACCCCTTGATTGCCCCCTAGTGTCAACCCCTTCCCTGCCGGTGACATTTATACAGTAATCAGTTGCTATTTTTAGCTCTGATTGTACATATTGGTCTAAACTTATGAAGACATTTTTATTTTTTAAATTTTTTGGGGTATATTTATTATAGCAAAAAGTAAAAAATATTGTTTTTTTTTTTCAAATATGTCACTCTTTTTTTGTTTATAGCGGAAAAAATAAAAACTGCAGAGGTGATCAAATACTACCAAAAGAAAGCTCTATTTGTGGGAAAAAAGGGCATAAATTTTGTTTGGGTACAACGTCACACGACCGCGTAATTGTCAGTTAAAACAACACGGTGCCGTACCGCAGAAAATGGCCTGGTCATTAAGGGGGCAAATCCTTCCAGTCCTTAAGTGGTTAATGGGGGCACAGACAGCAATAAAGACCTGACAGGGGTTCTAATCCTTCTCCACTCTATCCAAAACTTTAGAAAAAAGTTGTACTTTAAGTCAATGGCTGCCAGCGCTGATTGGATGTGGTTCGGATGCAGGTCTGTTCGACAGAAGCCGGTCGTAACACTGGCTTCTGTCAAACAGACAGGTGCATGGAGCGAAAGTCACCTGGTTCCTGCTGAACTGGCTGATTCCGTCTGATTTTCGGCCTGTCTGAAAAACACAGAAAATATAACAGAATCGGTTGTCACATCTCCAGTGGCACCTTTTTTCGGGTAGAAACAACCACTGATGTGTTCTGTCCCACTTACATACTGTATATTTTTTATGTATTGTATCCAACTGCATCAGGTTATTATTGTTCAGTAATATGCTGGAATCTAGTGGTGACTTGGGGCAACTGCAACTTATTTGTGATTTAGTATCGCCTCTGTCCTCCCCTCCTGTTTAGTGCAATTTAGTTCAGTCCAAGCTAGACCCTCCAAGTTTCTTTCATTTGCCCTCAGTCAGTGTTAGTACTTGGGAGAGACAGGGCTTAGGAAAGTCATCATCGTCTTAGACCCCTTTCACGCCGAGGGCGTTTTGCAGGCGCTACAGCGTTAAAAATAGCGCCTGCAATCCGTCCTCAAACAGCTGCTCCATTGTTTCCAGCGTGAAAGCCCTCTGGCTTTCACACTGGAGCGGTGTGCTGGCAGAACGTCAGGAAAAGTTCTGCCAGCAGCTTCTTTGGAGCCGTGAAGGAGCTGTGTGTGTACCGCTCCTCCACCGCTGCCCTCTATTGAAATCAGTGGGGCAGCGCTGGGATACCGCCAACAAAACACCGCTATTGCGGCGCATTGCGGGCGGTTTTAACCCTTTCTCGCCTGCTAGCGGGGAGTAAAAGTGCCCAGCTAGCGGCCGAAATGCGCCACAAATCCTAAAAATAGCGGCGTTTTACCGCCGATGCTATGGGCGGCTCAGTGTGAAAGGGGTCTTACATTTCAAAAGACCGGTAAGAATCCTCTGTACTGTAATTGTTTCAAACAAAATTACGTTGGATTTAACTTCTGTGTCTTATTGAAGAGTTAAGCCTCCTGTGGATGGTGCCAAGTCAGCAGCCATGACTGTACTGTTCAGACAGACTGGGTCTAAGAAGTTATGTCAATGCATAAGTGGTATATGCAAAAATTGAACAAAAAGTTCCGGATGGCCTCACTCAATGAAAACAATTTCTTTATTGTTATAATAAATCCAAAAAAAAAAGCAAGGATAAAACCACCAACGCGTTTCACACCGTTATAGCAGGTAAGTTCATAGCTAAGTTTTAAAATAATGACAAAGACATATATATATATATATATATATAGGCAAAACCATAAATCGGTGTAATTAGGCATGGTATACGCCCTCTACAGGTGACACAATGCTCTCAGTTGATGTAAAGGGGAGTCAGCTGGACTTCTCTCTCACATAATCACAAGGATGACTCTTCAAACAAAAATAAAAGTAAAAATAAAGGAAAACTTGCCAAACCCATAAGATGTATATGAATAAAGACCAAAAATTTAACGTTGATGCATGCTTAATGTAATTAAACCACCTGAACAGGTGGAAAATATCCCACTCAAGAAAGTCTTCTAAAAACAAGGAATTGTTTAAAAAAACTTTCCATAAACATATGTGTGCATATATGTATATGTACTTTGATAAAAATGCCTGTAGAGTTTCCTGGAAGAAACACCTGTGCATGCCTAGCATTAGACTTCTCATATAAACATATAAATATATAATAATAATAAAAAAATGATATAAATATTGCTCTTGCGCATGCACAGGTAGGTGAACCCAAATTCTGACAAAAACCCCACAGGCAATCAGGATTCCCATCACACAGCACAGCATGAAAACACTGCTATTGACCCCATGACAAAAAGACCAGATAATTGCATGCAGACCAAACTTTCAGCCGCAAACCACATGTTCATGGTTATGATTCAATCAATTAGGTACATATATGCAATATACCTCCTGCAGATATCAAGATCACCTATCAAACACACATATTACAGCATAAACTGTAGAAAGAATGAATACATGCAAGGAAGCAGATAGACGTAATCATGTCAGGAAGAAACTGTCAAAGACATATGGATAGAAACATTCTATGGGATGGTGGGAGAGGTCCCGCATCTTTGCATGTGGTAGTCCCCTTTGAGCACATACACTATTTTATGGTCACTACATAGATGACCTGATACTTATCGATTCAGAAGAAGCTGATAGTCTGGAAAAGTTGTTAGCTTATCTAAATGACAATGACCTTAATTTGAAGTTCAAAGGACACAATAGTCCAATGTCAATCGATTTTTTGGATGTGGGAGATAAAATTCTCACCAGCCTTTTCAGAAAATCTACAGCAGGGAATGCACTTTTACGAGCAGACTCCAACCATCCAAAACATACCCTGTGGGGGATACCAGTGGGCCAATTTTTGTGTCTCAAACGAATCTGCAAAAATGACAAAGAATACATACAGAAATCAAAAATCATGTTTTCTCGTTTTAAGGAAAGGGGTTATTCTGACTCCATACTAAACAAAGCGATTAATATCGCTAGCAAAACACCAAGAGAAAAATTGTTGCAAGAAAATTCTGAGTAGTACGGAATTTTTTAAAATGAGGAACATTGGGGGTTATTTACGAAAGGCAAATCCACTTTGCACTACAAGTGCAAACTACAAGTGCAAACTACAAGTGCAAACTACAAGTGCAAAGTGCACTTGAAATTGCACTGAAAGTACACTTGGAAGTGCAGTCGCTGTAAATCTGAGGGGTAGATCTGAAATGAGGGGAAGCTCTGCTGATTTTATCATCCAATCATGTGCAAGCTAAAATGCTGTTTTTTATTTTCCTTGCATGTCCCCCTCGGATCTACAGCGACTTTACTTCCAAGTGCACTTTCAGTGCAAATTTAAGTGCACTTTGCACTTGTAGTGCAAAGTGGATTTGCCTTTCGTAAATAATCCCCATTGTCTCTAAACACTTACCGGTATTATTTATTGATCCGATTTATGCAAAGATTCTTGCTGATGGGTTTAAGACTGTGTCTCGCAGAGCTCCCACATTAGGAGGCACTTTATCACCAAGTTTGTACACCAGTAAGTGCCTAGTAGACATTGGTTGCAGTTTAAAGGCACATTTGGATGTGGACAAAATGGTTGTCCTTGTTGCCCCCACATTCTCAGAGGTGACACGGTTCAAGCGACCGCTATTAACAAACAGTCTACCATCACCACATTTGCTAATTGTAACACAAGGTATCTGGTTTACATTGTAACGTGTCAATCATGTCATATACAATACGTTGGGCGCACTATGCGCAGATTGCGTGATCGCTTGTACGATCATTTGTATGACATTCAGAAAGGCCACAACACCAATGTAGCCAATCACTGGAATTTGGTACACCAGAAAAACACTTTGAGTTTAGTGATCCAGGTTGTTGAGAAGATATCTTTGCCAGTCAGAGGTGGGGACAAATTCAGAATATTATGCAAATGAGAGGTATACTGGATCTTCTTTTTTAACACCAAACCAGGGGGGAATGAATCATGAATGGGAGATTTCCCATTTTTATGAGTAATAATGGGTATACTTTCTAGACTTTAATGTCATTGCACTCAATTGTGAATATGGAGGCTTTTAAGCATTTTCAATAGCCGTATGTTGTAGATTAGCATGCTGTCAGCCAATGACATCTAACTGAAAGACCTCTAAAACAGTCGGCATAGGGTTATATAGAATGTCTATTAAGCATCCCTATCACATTAATCTTGGATGGGATAGATAGATAAACGGTTCCCAAAAGATCAGATAGAATGTTTCTATCCATATGTCTTTGACAGTTTCTTCCTGACATGATTACGTCTATCTGCTTCCTTGCATGTATTCATTCTTTCTAGAGTTTATGCTGTAATATGTGTGTTTGATAGGTGATCTTGATATCTGCAGGAGGTATATTGCATATATGTACCTAATTGATTGAATCATAACCATGAACATGTTTGCGGCTGAAAGTTTGGTCTGCATGCAATTATCTGGTCTTTTTGTCATGGGGTTAATAGCAATGTTTTCATGCTGTGCTGTGTGATGGGAATCCTGATTGCCTGTGGGGCTTTTTGACATATTTTGGGTTTACCTACCTGTGCATGCGCAAGAGCAATATTTATATCATTTTTTTTTTTTTTATTATATGTTTATATGAGAATTCTAATGCTAGGCATGCACAGGTGTTTCTTTGGGGAAACTCTACAGGCATTTTTATCAAAGTACATATACATATATGCACACACATGTTTATGGAAAGTTTTTTTAAACAATTCTTTGTTTTTTGAAGACTTTCTTGAGTGGGATATTTTCAACCTGTTCAGGTGGTTTAATTACATTAAGCATGCATCACCGTTAAATTTTTGGTCTTTATTCATATATTTCTTATGGGCTTGGCATGTTTGCCTTTATTTTTACTTTTATTTTTGTTTGAAGAGTCATCCTTGTGATTATGTGAGAGAGAAGTCCAGCTGACTCCCCTTTACATCAACCGAGAGCATTGTGTCACCTGTAGAGGGCGTACACCATGCCTAATTACACCGATTTACGGTTTGCCTGCTTGTGTATATATATATATATATATATATATATATATATATGTCTTTGTCATTATTTTAAAACATAGCTATGAATAAGCACCTGCTATAACGGTGTGAAACGCGTTAGTGGTTTTATCCTTGCTGTATGGATTTATTATAACAAGAAAGAAATGGTTTTCATTGGAGTGTGGCCATCCGGAACCTTTTTGTTCAATTTTTGCATATGGTTGCATATCGAGCCGCACCCACGCCTGGAGAGGAGAGATCATTAGGAAGCAGACACCTGGAACGGGTTCTTCTTTTTCCATAAGTGGTATAGTAAGACACTTGGTGTGTGTGTGTGGCAATAATATGGGGCCGCTGCTGTCCAATATTGTCCCCACTATGGGGCAAGGGGATATTGAAATAGGGTGTGGACAGCGCCTGCTCCTCCTAAATGCTGATATTTTCTATGGCTATACTCATGAACTCCTGTTAATATCTATAGCCTTGGATGATTGATGTAACGTGACTATATAACAATATCAGTGGTACATTACATATATTTGCTAAGTGAACCAAACACAAATGTGAATTAAATTATTGGTACATCAATATAAAAAAGTAGTAGTAGTAATACATAAAAATAGTTTAACCGCTTGCGGACCGTCCGCCATTAAGACACTTTTGACACTTTTTTTGGGACCATTGACATTTATACAGCGATCAGAGCTAAAAAAAAATAGCCACTGATTACTGTATAAATGTCACTGGCAGAGAAGGGGTTAACACTAGGGGGCGATCAAGGGGTTAACTGTGTTCCCTCAGTGTGTTCTAACTGTCGGGGAAATGGGACTGCCTAGGGGAGGAGACTGATCGGTGTTCCTATATACTAGGCACACACGATCTGTCTCCTCTCCCCTGTCAGAACGTGGATTTGTGTGTTCACACACAGATCCTCGTTCTGGCTCTGTCAGGAGCAATAGCTTGTGCCCAGTGGACATCGCGGCCACTGGGCACGCACATTGGCTCCCCAGTATCACAACGGCGCACGCGCGCCCCCTATACTCCTTTAAAGCGGCCGCCGTACAGCTACAGCGATTCACGCAGGGTTGCCATTCTGCCGCTGCCAAGTCAGCTTGACGCATTTCATCATAAAGATGCAATGTTCTCTAAAGCAGGAGCACCTGCTTTTGATAACGTCCCAGCTTTCGAAGCGCGTCAAGATGACTCTTAAACGTCACTTCCAGCCAGTAGAGTGGAATGCAGGCTATGTGCTGAACAGTAACCACATCTCCACACAAGCTGGGCCGATGGTCTTACAGTAGACGCCAGTTCTGTCATACTGACAGTTTTTAATTATTTTGTAAGCTGCTTTTAAATAAACCTGAGGCTATTATTTTATGAGGAGTTTTCTCTTTTCTTACACTGCCCACTGTATACTGTTTATCCCTGGAGCCCCGGAGCCAGCATTGGAGGACATCCACTATAGAGGAGACACCAGAGGATAATACATTGGGCTTGGTCCCCATTAAATGACCTATAGGCACGGTAGACGCTTTTTGCTATAAGGCAGAGGAGTCCAACTCATCTGGTGAGTGTGGATTTTTACACTACCCCTGGGAGGTGGATGCATTGACACCGAGGGAACACAGAGCACTACAACACTTTTTTCAATAGGAAAAGACTCTGTTTTTCACAAATTATCACTATATGCACTTTAAACTATTGTCACTTTTTTATATTGATGTATAATTAATTTAATTCACATTTGTATTTGGTTCACTTAGAAAATGCATGTAATATACCATTGACATTGTTATATAGTCACGTCACATCAATCATCCAAGGTTATAGATATTAACAGAATTTCATACGAGTATAGCCAGCATTTAGGAGGAGCAGGCGCTGTTTACACCCTATTTTAATGTCAATGCATAAAGCAGCATTTGAAACAAAGCAGATCACAAGCTCAATGCTTTCTGCTGTTCAGCTGGCCAGGCTTGTGTCCACTCCTTGTTGTGACGTCACTATTGAAAATAGGGTTGTCACCTGCCCGGGATTCACCCGGACAGTTCGGGTTTGGAATCATCTGTCCAGGTTTCAGACTGCCTGAAACCCGAACACATTATTCGGACTTGACTATGGCTTCCCAGCAGGATTGCTGACTGCAGTTGTCTAAGGTGAGAGTGTCTGTTACACTATCTTTCATGCCCAAAGCCAGCAATAACTATCCCCCCTAAACACACGCACAGACGGGAGAGGAGAGAGGGCTCCGTCTGCACCTCTTCTTCCTGCCCCTACTCCTCTGTGTCTGCCCACACTCCAATCCCCAGGGCTGTGCCTCAGAAAAGGAAAGTGGGGGTGGGAAATTTGTAGCCCAGCAGCCTCAGATATAGCTAAATGAGAGGTGCTGATTGCTAAGGGGTGAGTGAGCTCACCATCCATCCCTGTCTGTGACTGAAGTCTCCCCCTTCTCTCTCCTGCCTCTGAGTGAGTACACTAAAGGTAATTCTGGGTTCTCAGAGCACCGCTTACATCAGAGTTGCCCTTTACACCAGAGGCCACAGTGTTCCCCCTTACGTCAGAGTTCTCTCCGTACATCAGAGTTCTCAGTGTTCCCTCTTAAATCAGGGTTCCCAGAGCATCCCTTATGTTAGAGCCCCAAGAGTTCTCCCTTATATTAGAGTCTGCAGAGTCTCCCCCTTACAGTGAAAGGGAACTCTGCAAGTTCAGATGTAAAATGTACAGTGAGGAGAACTCTGTGGACTCTGATGTAAATGGGGGCTCTTTTTATTAACTTGATAGGATTAGAAATTTATTGGCAAAATATATGTATTAAAAAATTTGCTGTGCGCTGCTAAAGTGTTCGGGTTTGACTTGAAGAAAAAGTGGCAACCCTAATTGAAAACCCTGTGTGAACATGTGGGGACCCAGTGATGGACTCTTCCAATAGCCAGTGGGCAGTATCTATGTCACTATGAAGTGACAGGAGCACTGCAGACTGGACCCTCCCACCCTACCAACCAGAAGAAAGAAGACCTAGGACCCGCTCTGTCACATGACCACAGTTTATGACAAATAATTAGGGCTTTTATATATATTTTACATACAATGAAGTAAGGTGGAATGGATTTTGGGACTTTTTTCTCCTGGAGATCAGTTTTATTTCCCTTGCACATGACTGGATATTCCAAGTAAATGCAGGGTCACATTATTTGCTAGCATTCACTTTCTAAAGTGAACAACTTCTAGTTCTTTAATAAATCAACTCCAATGACTAATAAACGGGAGGATCTGCCTTTAGTGTATTTACATGAGCATTCCCAAGATGGTATTAAGTAATTGCGGTCCCCTAGCACTTTTATGCTTTAGGAAGCTTTTAGATCCAAAAACTTGTCCTCGGGTTTCAGCATTCGTACATGGATTCCTTCTTAGAACACTAAATGAACTACAGTGCCTTGAAAAAGTATTCATACCCCTTGAAATTTTGCACATTTTGTCATGTTACAACCAAAAACGTAAATGTGAATTGGGATTTTATGTGATAGACCAACACAAAGTGGCACATAAATGTGAAGTGGAAGGAAAATGCTACCAGCTTTGCACATCTAGAGAGTGACATTTTTCCCTATTCTTCTTTGCAAAAAATAGCTCAAGCTCTGTCAGATTGGATGGAGAGCGTCTGTGAACAGCAATTTTCAAGTCTTGCCGCAGATTCTTAATTGGATTTAGGTCTGGACTTTGACTGGGCAATTCTAACACATGAATATGCTTTGATCTAAACCATTCCATTGTAGCCCTGGTTGTATGTTTAGGGTTGTTGTCCTGCTGGAAGGTGAACCTCCACCCCAGTCTCAAGTCTTTTGCAGACTCTAACAGGTTTTCTTCTAAGATTGCCCTGTATTTGGCTCCATCCATCTTCCCATCAACTCTGACCAGCTTCAATGTCCCTGCTGAAGAAAAGTTTTCTGCCACACATAGTGTTTTGCTTTTAGGCCACAAAGTTAAATTTTGGTCTCATCTGACCAGAGCACCTTCCACATTTGCTGTGTCCCCCACATTACTTCTCACAAATGGGACTTCTTATGGCTTTTTTTCAACATTGGCTTTCTTCTTACCACTCTTCCATAAAGGCCAGATTTGTGGAGTACACGACTAATCGTTGTCCTGTGGACAGATTCTCCCACCTTAGCTGTGGATCTCTGCAGCTCCTCCAGAGCAGGGGCGAACTGACCATTCAGGCACTCGGGCACTATCCGAGGGCCCGGGGCCTCTAGGGGGCCCATCAGGGTTCCCAGCCTCAGTAAAACCAGGGACAGTTAGTATAAATCCTGTGTTTTTTTACATCTGTCCATGAAATGTTCGATACCGACATCCTTTTGATGTAAAAATCCTGAGGCTATAGCTGCTCCGCCTCTCCACTGCCTCCTCAGCCAATGGGACACAGTGTACCTGCCCCAGCTTATTTGATATATGAGCAGGAGATGCCGACTGCTGGAGGACAGGTGAGGAAGGAGGGTACAGCCTGCAGTGTGGGACGGACTGCAGCCTGATGGAAGGTAAGCTGACTTGTCTGAGTTAAATGTAGTTTTATCAGTGGCTTACCCTGGTGAGCAGCAGGAGGAGGAGGGGGGAGGCTGTGTTCCCTCTAGCATTGCTTCTGTCTCTGAAGCAGTCAGATCGCTTTTCTGTGTGAGGAGAAGTGTACTGCTTCTGGAGGAAGAATGTTTTGAACTTCTCCCCCAATCTCTACTACACCTCCCTACTCATTACCTGCCACCCAGTACACAGGCACAGTCTCCTCCTCTCCTGCATTACCACCTCCTGTGTCTGTGAGCTGCTGGGGCACTACAAATACCAGCATGCCAGGAGATGGAGGCAGCAGCAGTGTGTTCAATCAGGCTGATTTTTGGATGAAAAGTGCTGGTGTGTGTGACTGTGTGTGTGTGTGTGTGTGTATGTATACTGTGTATGTGTGACTGTGTGTATGTATACTGTATGTGTATGTGTGACTGGATGTGTTTGTATGCTGTATGTGTATGTGTGACTGGGTGTGTTTGTATGCTGTATGTGTATGTGTGACTGGGTGTGTTTGTATACTGTATGTGTATGTGTGACTGGGTGTGTATGTATACTGTGTATATGTATACTGTGTGTGTATGTGTGACTGTGTGTATGTATACTGTGTGTGTATGTGTGACTGTGTGTGTATGTATACTGTATGTGTATGTGTGACTGTGTGTATGTATACTGTATGTGTGACTGTGTGTGTATGTATACTGTGTGTGTGTGTGTATGTGTGACTGTGTGTGTATGTATACTGTGTGTGTGTGTGTATGTGTGACTGTGTGTGTATGTATACTGTATGTGTATGTGTGACTGTGTGTGTATGTATACTGTATGTGTGACTGTGTGTGTATGTATACTGTGTGTGTGTGTATGTGTGACTGTGTGTATGTATACTGTATGTGTGACTGTGTGTGTGTATGTATACTGTGTGTGTGTATGTATACTGTATGTGTGACTGTGTGTGTATGTATACTGTATGTGTGTGTGTGTATGTATAGTGTATGTGTGACTGTGTATACTGTGTGTATGTGTGACTGTGTGTGTGTGTGTGTGTATACTGTATGTATACTGTGTGTGTGTGTGTGTGTGTGTGTGTGTGTGTGTGTGTGTGTGTGTGTGTGTGTAATACTGTGACTGTGTGTGTGTCTGTTTACTGTGTGTATGTGTGACTGTGTGTGTGTGTATGTATACTGTGTGACTGTGTGAATGTACAGTGGATATAAAAATGTCAGGTTTCTGTGATGTAAAAAAAATGAGACAAAGATAAATAATTTCAGAACTTTTTCCACCTTTTTAACATGACCTATAAACTGTACAACTCAATTAAAAAAACAAACTGAGGCAGTTGGATGCTTTTTTCAACTGCCCCTGAACTCATTCAATGTTATCCTATGTGACCATATACACAGTCTTGTTTATTGCTGTTTTTAGGCAGTTGCGTTTAACAGCGTTTCTTCTAAAGCAAAAAAATGGGTTCAAACACCGAAGTTTCAGACACCAAACGCGGCTAAACGCGGTAACCCACGTTTAGCCGCATTTTGTTTATAAGCATTTTTCGTTTTTGCCCATTTAAAAAAAATATATATTTTTTTTTTCTTTTTTAGAAATGCTTCTAAATGCAAACACGGCTAAACGCAGCATGTAAACGCGGCAAAACGGACGTTTTAAATGTGGGTTACTATCTGTCAAGTTAAATCGTTCAGGAGAGGTTGTAAAATCATCCCGTGTACATGAAGCCTTAGTCGCATCCTACAGCAAAAGCCATGGTCTGCAGAGAGCTTCCAAAGCATCAAAGGGATCTCATTGTTAAAAGGTAGAAGTCAGGAGAAGGGTACAAAAGATTTTTTAAGGCATTAGATATACCATGGAACACAGTGAAGACCGTCATCAAGTGGAGAAAATATACAACAACAGTGACATTACCAAGAACTGGACGTCCTTCCAAAATTGATGAAAAAATTACAAAACTGGTCAGGGAGGCTGCCAAGAGGTCTACAGCTACATTATAGGAGCTGCAGGAATATCTGGCAAGTACTGGCTGTGTGGTACATGTGACAACAATCGCCTGTATTTTTCATATGTCTGGCCTATGAGGTAGAGTGGCAAGACTGAGGCCTTTTTTTTTAGGAGGAAAAACATCCAAGCCCGGCTAAGTTTTGCAAAAACTCATCTGAAGTTTCCCAAAAACATGTGGAATGTGTTATGGTCTGATGAAACCAAGGTTGAACTTTTAGGCCATAATTCCAAAAGATATATTTGGTGCAAAAACAACATTGCGCATCACCAAAAGAACACCATACCCACAGTGAAGCATGGTGGTGGCAGCATCATGCTTTGGGGTTGTTTTTCTTCAGCTGGAACAGGGGCCTTAGTCAAGGTAGAGGGAATTATGAACCGTTCCAAATACCATTCAGGCTTCTGCTAGAAAGCTGAACACGAAGAGGAACTTCATCTTTCAGCATGACAACAACCCAAAGCATACATCCATCAAACAAAAGAATGTCTTCACCAGAAGATGATTAACGTTTTGGAATGGCCCAGCCAGAGACTTCGAACCTGAAAAAAACAGTGGGGTGATCGGAAGAGGGCTGTGCACAGGAGATGCCTTCACAATATGACAGATTTGGAGTGTTTTTGCAAAGAAAAGTGGGTAAATATTGCAAAGTCAAGATGTGCCATGCTGATAGACTCCTACCCAAAAAGACTGAGTGCTGTAATAAAATCAAAAGGTGCTTCAACAAAGTATTAGTTTAAGGGTGTGCACACTTATGCAACCATATTATTTTATTTTTTTATTTTTACTTCCCTCCACCTATAAGATGTCAGTTTGTTGTTAAAGTCTGTCTGTTGTACAGTTTTATAGGTCACATTATCCACTTAAAGCCCGAGCCTCTTTCTGAGATTTGTTGTTTACAAGTTAAAACGTTTTTTTTTGCTAGAATATTAATTGGAACCCCCAAACATTATACATTCTTTTTCCTAACACCCTAGAGAATAAAATGGTGGTCGTTGCAATACTTTCTGTCACACCGTATTTGTGCAGCGGTCTTATAAGCACACTTTTTTTTTGGAAAAAATACACTTTTTTGAATTAAAAAATAAGAGAACAGTAAAGTTAGCCCAGCATTTTTTTACATTGTGAAAGATAATGTTATGCCGAGTAAATTGACACCCAACATGTCACGCTTCAAAATTGTGCCCGCTCGTGGAATGGCGACAAACTTTTACTTTTAAAAATTTCCATAGGCGACGTTTAAAAAATTCTACAGGTTGCATGTTTTGAGTTACAGAGGAGGGCGAGAATTATTGCTCTTGCTCTACCGATCGCGGCGATACCTTACATGTGTGGTTTAAACACCGTTTTCATATGCGGGCGCTACTCATGTATGCTTTCGCTTCTGCACGCGAGCTCGTCTGGACCGGGCGCATTTAAAATTTTTACATTTTTTTCTTATTTATTTTACCTTTTATTTTTTATTTTTACACTGTTCTTTAAAAAAAAAAGTGTCACTTTTATTCCTATTACAAGGAATGTAAACATCCCTTGTAATAGAAAAAAAGCATGACAGGACCTCTTAAATATGAGATTTGGGGTCAAAAACGCCCTGCATTGATATGGATACGGGTGGGGTCCATCTTCCCCTCACTCGTCTCCATACCCAGCAAGGGAGAAGATCCGATCGCCTCTGCCGCTGCCGACGGGTCCGGTAAGCCTCTGCCGCTGCCGACGGGTCCGGTAAGCGGCGGAGGGCACCGGAGCGTGGCAGGAGGGGGGCCCAGAGACCACTTTTATCTTGAAGCGGACCACCCGCTGAAGAAGATTATACCAGGGGGGCTGCATATGGCCTTTAGGGTGCCCAAGTCCTCAGGATGATAGATACAGTTAGTGGTGATCCATGTGGGCAGAAACACCATCAGTGCCAGCATACAGAGTAGGCACAAGGCTTTCCCAGTCTCTCTGGTGAGAGAAGTGAGGTCAACTTTTTCAGAGTCTTTATCACCTGTTTCACTCGCTCTTCGAGGATTTGCGTCACCTGCTTCACCTCCTTTATTTGTGTCTTGCTTCTGAGTCCTTTGTGGTACTTTCTTTATCCTCTCGGTGTGGATCCAGGCTCCAGATTGTTCCGTAAGGACATCGGTTCTGGTCACTGCGACTACGCTAGTGGGCGGGCCGAAAGGATAATCTTGCTTCTTGGTCCGGTTCAGCTGGTGAATTACAACCACATCTCCGCGTTGGAACTTGTGTGTTGGTTCCTGTGAGGGTAATAGAAAAGAATACTTTACCGTAGATCAGGGCTGGACTGGGACAAAAATTTGGCCCTGGACTTCATCCAGACTGGCCCACTTTAATTTTGCAAACACGCACAAAAACAGTATATAAACTATACGCAATTGCGCAAAAACAAATAAGTAAAAACATCCCACTGTAAGTATAAAAAACACAGCTCACTGCACTATCGGTGAGCAGGGACTTGGGTACCTGTGATGTCACTGAATTAAAAAAAAAGTCCCTGCATTGGTGGTTTCGCTGGAAGGACAAATGTCCTTCTGTCTATGTTGTCACTAGAAGAAAAAAATTGTCCCTGCATCCATCATATGTGATGTGCACCAGTAAATTTAAGGAGGTGGGGTGGTAGGAAGCTGGCAATGGGGATGAAGATGACAGGGGTGGGGTGGTAGGAAGCTGACGGGAGGTGGGATGGTAGGCAGCTGACAGGGGGATGAAGATGACAGGGGGTGGGGTGGTAGGAAGCCGACGGGTGGGGTGGTAGGAAGCTGACAGGGGGATAAAGATGACAGGGGGTGGGGTGATAGGAAGCTGACAGGGGGATGAAGATGACAGGGGGTGGGATGGTAGGCAGCTGAAGATGACAGGGGTGGGGTGGTGAAGATGACAGGGGTGGGGTGGTAGGCAGCTGACAAGGGGATGAAGATGACAAGGGGTGGGGTGGTAGGCAGCTGACGGGGGATGAAGATGACAGGGGTGGGGTGATAGGCTGCTGATAGGGGGATGAAGATGAAGGGTGGGGTGGTAGGCAGCTGACGGGGGATGAAGATGACAGGGGGTGGGATGGTAGGCAGCTGACAGGGGGGGGGGTGAAGATGACAGGGGTGGGTGGTAGGCAGCTGACAAGGGGATGAAGATGACAGAGGTGGGGTGGTAGGCAGCTGACAAGGGGATGAAGATGACAGGGGTGGGGTGGTAGGCAGCTGACAAGGGGATGAAGATGACAGGGGGTGGGATGGTAGGCAGCTGACGGGGGGGTGAAGATGACAGGGGTGGGGTGGTAGGCAGCTGACAAGGGGATGAAGATGACAGGGGTGGGGTGGTAGGCAGCTGACGGGGGATGAAGATGACAGGGGTGGGGTGATAGGCTGCTGATAGGGGGATGAAGATGAAGGGTGGGGTGGTAGGCAGCTGATGGGGGATGAAGATGACAGAGGTGGGGTGGTAGGCAGCTGACAAGGGGATGAAGATGACAGAGGTGGGGTGGTAGGCAGCTGACAAGGGGATGAAGATGACAGGGGTGGGGTGATAGGCAGCTGATGGGGGACGAAGATGAAGGGTGGGGTGGTAGGCAGCTGATGGGGATGAAGATGACAGAGGTGGGGTGGTAGGCAGCTGACAAGGGGATGAAGATGACAGAGGTGGGGTGGTAGGCAGCTGACAAGGGGATGAAGATGACAGGGGTGGGGTGATAGGCAGCTGATGGGGGATGAAGATGAAGGGTGGGGTGGTAGGCAGCTGATGGGGGATGAAGATGACAGAGGTGGGGTGGTAGGCAGCTGACAAGGGGATAAAGATGACAGAGGTGGGGTGGTAGGCAGCTGACAAGGGGATGAAGATGACAGGGGTGGGGTGGTAGGCAGCTGACGGGGGATGAAGATGACAGGGGTGGGGTGATAGGCTGCTGATAGGGGGATGAAGATGAAGGGTGGGGTGGTAGGCAGCTGATGGGGGATGAAGATGACAGAGGTGGGGTGGTAGGCAGCTGACAAGGGGATGAAGATGACAGAGGTGGGGTGGTAGGCAGCTGACAAGGGGATGAAGATGACAGGGGTGGGGTGGTAGGCAGCTGACGGGGGGGGGGGATGAAGATGACAGAGGTGGGGTGGTAGGCAGCTGACAAGGGGATGAAGATGACAGGGGTGGGGTGGTAGGCAGCTGACGGAGGGGATGAAGATGACAAGGGGTGGGGTGGTAGGCAGCTGACGGAGGGGATGAAGATGACAAGGGGTGGGGTGGTAGGCAGCTGACGGGGGGATGAAGATGACAAGGGGTGGGGTGGTAGGCAGCTGACGGAGGGGATGAAGATGACAAGGGGTGGGGTGGTAGGCAGCTGACGGGGGGATGAAGATGACAAACAAAATCTGTGGATAATATCTATTAGGACATCTTTAAAGGTAGCCTGTTAGGGTTGAAATATGGGATTTGCCATCCTGGCTTGCTTTTAGGAACCCTGTTGTCAGTCACCCACCCTATAATTTGGCCAGAACAGTTCCCTTCAAAAGTAAAGGTTGTATGCTTACTTCTCCAGAGCCCTGTGCTTCCTTCTTTCTCTCCTTTTTGAATGCTGCAGCCTCTTTCGGACTCTTCAGCAATCAACACTGTTTAAGGACTGGAAAGATAAGAATTCCACACACCATGTAGGACAGTCCAGGCAGCCAGGAACTGCATGGGCACCTCTGATCTGTCGTGGGTGGGACTGGAGCCTGGAGCAGGGGGTGACGTCATGTTGAGGTGGGCGGAGGGACGTGCCTGCGCTCAGCACCTCATTGGCTGGAACGACACCTGTCCTGGGCACATTTGGTGGGGTCTGGCAGGCGGCGGCAACTCACCACCAATCCGAACGTGCACACAGACAGCGCTGCCCAGACGTGGGGCCTGCACACTGAACAGCAGCACATTATGCATAGGCGCACACACAGTGAGTGACACTCCAGGCCCTCAGAGTCACTCAGCACTATTTCAGCAGAGCCGCGCTGGCCACCCAGCCTGGCAAACTGATACATCCGGGCCTGGCCTGGTCCCCCCCCCCCCCCGGCTAGGCTAGGCAGCAGTGCACCCTAGGTGACAGTCTGTCACTGGAACTGGCCCACTGAGCTATCAGCCCACCGGGAAACTCCTGGTAGTCCTGATGGCCAGTACATGCCTGCCGTAGATGCCATTCAGCTTCATAATCAAGTTTCTACAATATTCTTCCTGTATTAAACTCAGATCTCCCTACTCTATTACCAAGGGTTTCTTAATCCAGGGCGTGGGAAAAGGTTGCGGCCCATCAGGATCTCAAAAGGGGACAAGTGATTGGTCTTGGACGGGGTCATTCTTATTTCTACTAAAACCGCAGGCAGCATAGTTTTCCATTTGGCAAATGTGCCACCCGTAGCCTTCCTTATTTTTTCTTTAATCGTTCAGTTCATTCTTTCCACTATACCTGAACTCTGTGGGTGATATGGAATGTGGAATTTCAACTCTATTTGCAAAGTCTTTACTAGTTCCTGATATACCTTGGAGACAAAGGCTGGGCCGTTATCTGAATTTATTTGCAATGGACATCCCCACCTGGGTATTATTTCTTGTGCCGGGATTTTTACAACTGTCCTTGTATCTTCCTGGGTACATACAAAAACTTCTACCCACCTGGAGAACATGTCCACTATCACTAACAAATATTCTTGTCTTTTGCCCAATTTTGGCATGTGAGTGAAATCAATTTTTAGATGTGTAAAAGGAGAGGTAGTATACAGTAGATGTTCATGTTTGGGCTTGTTTGGTGTGTTTGGGTTATTTCTGATACATTCAATGCATCAGGACACAAAAGATTTACATAGGGGTAATAAATGTTGAATGTGGAAATCTTGTATTAACATTTCAGCTGTAGCTTTCCATCCTTTATGTCCTATGCCATGGTACTGTGAGATGATTAAAGGCACACTTGCTTTTGGCATGGCTGGTTTCCCCTCTTTGGCAATGAGTCTCAGGACTCATTGTCAGACCCTGTTGATGCCAATAGGCCAGATCTTCTGGTGAAGCCATAGCCCTTAGGTCCTGCAAAACCTGTTCCCAGAGCAAAGTTAGGGGTGTAAGGGGGGGCATTTGGAAAAAAACTGGGACCGTCAAAGCTCCTTGTTTGACACACGTGCCCAGCGGGCGCGATGACCGCTGGGCACCCGCAATCGCTCTTGACAGAGTGAGAACTGGGATCTGTGTGTGTGTAAACACACAAATCCCGGTTCTCAGGGGAGAGGAGACAGATCGTGTGCTCCTACTAGGTAGGAACACCGATCGGTCTCCTCCCCTAGTCAATCCCACCCCTTACAGTTAGAACACACCTAGGGAATGCAGTTAACTCCTTGATCAGCCTCTAGTGTTAACACCTTCTCTGCCAATGACATTTATACAGTAATCAGTGGCTATTTTTAGCTCTGATTGCTGTATAAGTGTCAATGGTCCCAAAAAAGTGTCAAAAGTGTCCTATCTGTCCGCTGCAATGTCGCAGTCATGATAAAAATCGCTGATCACCGCCATTACTTGTAAAAAAAAAATAAAAATGCCTTAAAGCTATACTCTATTTTGTAGACGCTATAACTTTTGCACAAACCAATCAATATACGCTTATTGCGATTTTTTTAATCAAAAATATGTAGAAGAATACATATCGGCCTAAACTGATGAAGAAATGTGTTTTTTTTTTTTTTTTTTGGGCTATTTATTATAGCAAAAAGTACAAAATATTGTGTTTTTTCTTTTCAAAATTGTCTCTCTTTTTTTGTTTATAGTGCAAAAAATTAAAAAAAAATACAGAGGTGATCAAATACCACCAAAAGAAAGCTCTATTTGTGGGGGAAAAGAGGACATCAATTTTGTTTGGGTACAATGTTGCACGACCGCGCAATTGTCAGTTAAAGTGATGCAGTGCCGTATCGCAAACAACTTTTGGAGGGCTTCACAGAACAGGTGTATTCATACTGAGATTAAATTACATACAGGTGGACTCTATTTACTAATTAGGTGACTGCTGAAGGCAATTGGTTCCACTAGATTTTAGTTAGCCATATCAGAGTAAAGGGGGCTGAATACAAATGCACGCCACACTTTTCAGATATTTATTTGTAAAAAAAATTGAAAACCATTTGTCATTTTCCTGCTATTTCACAATTTTGTGCCACTTTGTTTTGGTCTATCACATAAAATCCCAATAAAATACATTTACATTTTTGGTTGTAACATGACAAAATGTTGAAAATTTCAAGGGATATGAATACTTTTTCAAGGCACTGTACATTTCCCTGTGCTCCTGTAAGCAGACCTACAAAACATGGTCTATTGGTGAGACCTGACAGGTTTCAGTATCTCTTGTCTAAACCATGTATGTAACTCCAGTTTAGCTGCAATGTTAGAACTTGTATATCTCTTTATAGGGGTATATGGTACATGGGGGTAGCCGTATTTGTTCATTACATATGCAGGCACTAGTTGTCCAATCTTCTCGTTTCCCCTTTTTTCCATAGCAGTCATGACATATTGCATTGATGAAAGCTAACAAGCCAGAAACGGCTGTATACAATCTGGATTAAAGGACTCTACACTTTAGCTGATATCACACTGGGGGGGGTTTCAAAGCTGTGTCTGGCTAATACAACATGACTCTCTAGAGCTCCAGTAACATGATGTATGGGGGCTTTTCCGCTGTGTTGTGCCTGCAGGGCTTAAAGAGACACAAAACTCTGGTACAAATAGTCCATCAAAGTTGGTATTTTTAAAGTGGAAGAAAAGTCTAATGCCCCGTACACACGGTCGGACTTTGTTCGGAGATTCCGACAACAAAATCCATGGATTTTTTCCAACGGATGTTGGCTCAAACTTGTCTTGCATACACACGGTCACACAAAGTTGTTGGAAAATCCGATCGTTCTAAACGCGGTGACGTAAAACACGTACGTTGGGACTATAAACGGGGCAGTGGCCAATAGCTTTCATCTCTTTATTTATTCTGAGCATGCGTGGCACTTTGTGCGTCGGATTTGTGTACACACGATCGGAATTTCCGACAACGGATTTTGTTGTCGGAAAATTTTATATCCTGCTCTCAAACTTTGTGTGTCGGAAAATCCGATGGAAAATGTGTGATGGAGCCTACACACGGTCGGAATTTCTGACAACAAGGTCCTATCACACATTTTCCATCGGAAAATCTGACCGTGTGTACGGGGCATAACTCTAACCATTCTTTAAAAACATTTCCTCCCCCGTCCTCCTATCTATCCTGCATACCCTGTATAAAAAAGATCTGTGTACTTACCTATTTTTAAACCGCTGCGGTCATGTGATCCTGCAGCGCCGACTCCCTTGTGTCAGTGAACGCCTGCTGCAGGGGAGAGGCGGGAGCGCCTACATCGGTTAGGCCATGAAAGCCTATGGGTGACATCGCAGCTCCTGAAATTCCCGTTCTCAAGCGCCACCTTACACAAGGGAGTTGGAGCTGCAGGACCAGGTGACTGGATGAAAAAAAGGGAAGTACCCCCTGTAGGGGGCGCTGAGTATTGTGGTCCGTCTGTCACCCTGCCCAGCCAGGCACACACTTTTTCACTCCTCAGATACAAGAAAGCAGTCCTTGCATTTTGTTTTTGTTTGTTTAATTGCGAGATATGAAACTTGGATAGGAATGGGGACTTATGAGATGCCCAAGGGATCAGAACATTGCAATTTGGGACTTTATATATATATCACTCCATTTATCCTCCTGCTCATCGCTTCCTCTCTTTTGAGTATCACTCCATACTCCTGCACATCGCTTCCTCTCGTTCCTCCTCCAGACTATCTAGCACTGTAGGCCTGACACTTGCTCAGCCAGGCTCAAAGCAAAGATCCTTTACAGGTGGGGACCGTGGGCCCCTATGGTGTAGCAAATAGAGCTAGCTGTCCCTGTAGCTACTGCTCCCAGCACCACCTCTTCAGGCACTGCCAGCCCTCCTGGCTGCAGCTGCCCCTAAGCCCTCGGGCTTTCACATTGGAGTGAGAGGACAGCCTCAGTGTGAAAGTAGCCATAGTGTTCCATAGTGTCACTGTATGTAGGAATGTAGCCACCTTTTCTTAATTGCTCCCAAAACAGACTGTGGGGTTTATAGCGTACATAGAGCAGTGCACGTGATGGCAACTAACATGCACTGCCTGTTCCAAACAAATGGAAATGAGAGGAAAGGAGGGGTTTGGGAGCTCATGGAGAACATTACAAGGAGACAGAAAAACAGTCGATTTAATGAGAAATGGATTACAGGGCCAAAAAAGTAGCAAATGTGTATGGATTTTTTTAGGGAAAATAAGGGTATTGTTTGGTGTCATTTCAAGCACAGTATTTTCTATCAAATCTAAAAAAAATAAATGACACGCTAAGATGCTGCATGTAGCATTTTTTTTTTCCAGCAAATAAACCACCTCCACGTTCTTTTGATAACTTGCCATCAGATTGAGGGTCCATGCACACTTGGCTTAAACAATGCTGCTTCTACAGGAGGTCAGCTTTTTGCCTGTAGAAGCAGCTCAATATTATTATATGTGTTTATGCACATTATGATGTATTAGAGGCATATGTTAAGCTCAGCGTTTAGCAGCAAAAAAAAAAAAAAAAAAAAAAACCCTTCTTGGTTGCGTTTTTTTTAACGTCTGTACAAACGTTTTTTTTTAAACCCAGTGTGCATAGACCCTGAATTGTCACAAATGTAATGCCCCGTACACACGGTCGGATTTTCCGACGGAAAATGTGTGATAGGACCTTGTTGTCGGAAATTCCGACCGTGTGTAGGCTCCATCACACATTTTCCATTGGATTTTCCGACACACGAAGTTTGAGAGCAGGATATAAAATTTTCCGACAACAAAATCCGTTGTCGGAATTTCCGATCGTGTGTACACAAATCCGACGGACAAAGTGCCACGCATGCTCAGAATAAATAAAGAGATGAAAGCTATTGGCCACTGCCCCGTTTATAGTCCCGACGTACGTGTTTTACGTCACTGCGTTTAGAACGATCGGATTTTCCGACAACTTTGTGTGACCGTGTGTATGCAAGACAAGTTTGAGCCAACATCCGTCGGAAAAAATCCATGGATTTTGTTGTCGGAATGTCCGAACAAAGTCCGACCGTGTGTACAGGGCATAACAATGAAATGAAATATTGGTTATCTATGCATGCCATGTGCTGTTTGAAAGCCCCGGTGTGACCTCAACCTTTAAGCTGTATCTATGCCCTGTGTTTTCAGTACACATTGTTTAATTCATGTACTATTTGTTTCAAATTTTTGGTTAATTCATGGATGTATCTGAATCTCCGCATGAAATGGTAACATATTTAGTAGAAATTTGTTTCATTTATTTGTTTTTGAACAAATTACAAATGTTTGGAACGATTTGAATTCGGATTGGCCGAAAAATGATCGGCCGATTCAAATTCTGTTTTAAGAATAGCTGCTTGTAAAGGAGCAGGCCGGGAAGCCGGCCGCTGCATCCTTAACGACTGATGACTCATCAGCTGTCAGCGGGCTTCCCCACTGACAGTTGAAATGTAAACAAAAGATTGTCGGCAATAGATAATTCCTAAAAAAAAATACAACGGGGTCACCCCGCCAACATTTTAAGGGAAACCGTTGTGAGGTCCTCATGTTGATGGGGACAAGGGCCTTTTCCCCACAACCCAGGGAGGTCCCCCCCATGTAAAAGAGTATCCTACCCACTCATCAAAAAGTGTAAAAAGTGAATAAAGACAGTACATGAGACAATTCTGCCATTAAAAAAACTCAAAAATAAATAATGTCCCCCGGTGTAGATCCATCATCAATCACGTCGCTGCACCACTGGACCCGAGATGAAAAAAACCCCTCTGGCCTCATCGAAGGCTCCCCACCTACTGCCTTCTCCGCTGCCTGACAACTCCTAAATAGGTAAGGGGCAGAGTCACCCAAAGACGTTAGCGGGTGACCCTGCCCCTTTCTGGTGACCTCTGGGCACTGGGCTCTGCAAGGTTTTCTCAGATTAGCTGAGGTATGAATTGTGACAAGCACCTGTCTCTCCACCTTGGACAATCAGAGAGTGCCTTGTATTAAGCTGGCCATAGATGCTTTGAATTTCAGCCAGTTCAGCAGAAACTGTCCAAGATTCGAATCATGTATGGGCAGGCTGAATCTACCCAAATTAATCGATCAGGGCACCAGCCTGGTGGAATCGCACCATTTATGGGCCGGCTTTAGTTGAAAACATGCAAGCCTTTTCCTGACTGGCTGAGATGCCATACAAGTGACTCTCTTTTTCTGGAAGCTGAGGGAAAGTCGTTGCTACCCATGCAGGAAGTCAACAATGCTTACTCTATGTAGCACCAGCTACTACAGTCTATTACAGAGTTCCCAGTGCCAAGACTGTTCTGCCATGGAGAAAATTTGTTTGAGCCAAACTGGCCCAAACAAACAATTTAAAGTGAAAGGAAACCTGGGAACCTGAATGTGACCTGGTATCAGCCTTTTGAAATCCCTGTACAGGACGTCTGTAGTGTGTGAGGAAGAAGCGGTACAAGGAGCCAATATGTTCATGTGCTGGCAAAAAGCATGCTGATAGGAGGAGAGGGCAGAGTGACAAAGAGATGAGTAGGTCTTTGTGCTGCTTCTCCTTGACTGTCCAGTCACAGAATGGGAGCAGGTCCAGGATGACCTCAACTCAGGCCAATATGACTGAGGGCATCTAGCGGCAGAAAACAAAATACTGAGGGTGAAATATCTGGATAGTTTGTAATTTTCACTTGTAATGGGCTATTCATTTTTATGTTGTTGTTTTTGGTTGAAGTCCTGCTTTAAACTTCCCACCACTGCCAATTTACTGCAGTATTAATTAAGGATGAAGGATTGAGCACTTACATCATCCATTGGGTAGAGTTTTGCATTCTCTTTCTCAACATTCAGCCTAGAAGAAGCACCATCCCACTGTTGACCCTGCGCCTGAAGCACCAAGTGGATCTCCGGTCTCCATTTCCTTTCCACTGCTGGCCTATGATAAATCTGTTGCTACTTTTACTTGGCACCATGCCTTACATTGGGCCTGCTTGCTGTCCTCCACGCAATGCAACATGTTTTCTCAAAGACACATGGTTGATAGTCTAGCTGCTACAGGTGACTTCAGCCCATATACCCCTGATGGTTCTGGGGTGTTTTTATGATCTCTCCAGATGGAACTGATGTCTGTAATATGGAAACTGGGACTCCTATTGTTAAATCTGAACTCCAGGAATATATGCTCATAAAAAAATCCCTGTGGGCCAGCTTGGTTTAATCTAGTGCTCCATATGCTATAATGGTTTGGCTGCTGGAGATGCCGCAGTGCACTGTGGTAGCATTAGCTACATAGATTAAGCTGTGTTATCTTCCAGAGAGACAAGAGTGACTTTGCTTTGCTGCCAAAAACAAGAGCCTTGGGGTACCTGTCCTGCCACCATTCAGTAACCTTATAATTTTGTCAATCAATACTAGGTGGTCTCTGATTGGCTGAGGTGGCGATCAGGACATCATCTGCTCCTCCTCTCCACCTTGGCCAATCAGAGCCTGCCTAGTATTCACTGAGAAAAATATAAGGTGGTTCTTGAGTGGAGAAGGGATGGGGAGCACTGATGCTCTTTTGTTTCTGGCAGCCAAGGGAAGTCCATCCTGTCTCTTCAGAAGATGACCTGGCTTACTGTATGTAGCCAGTGCTACTAGAGTGCATTGTGGCATCCCTAGTGTCCAGTCTGCTATAGCAGGTAAAACATTAGATTGAACCAAGCTGAGTCCCAGTGAGTCTATTATGTGTCTATTTTCCTGGAGTTTGGTTTTACAGTAGGTTCATTTTCAGGGTCTATTTCAGCTCCACTGGATGAGGCCAAGGCCTCCCCCAAGTCCACTAGGGACTTCCTAGCTGTTATGTGCCAAGTTGCTGGGTCATTCTGTCCACAAGTGTTCTAAGCATGCTACGGCACCATCCCCGACAGTTGACTCAATATACAAGGGGTTGTTTCAAACCTTATTGACAGTGCTTATTACCCTGCATTTGGCGGATCAGCCTGCTTTAATAGGCCTAGGGTATTTTAGAGCTCATGTAGCTGCAGATACCTTTCAGACTGAAAACACTTTGAAAGGTCCTGAGTCCCACCTGACACTGTGCCAGAGCATTTCACTCTGTTCACTTATAGGTGGCCTGTGTCCATTGTGGATGATCCAGTGAGCCACTATAACAGAGATACTACCAGAAGGTGGACTTTGGGGACTTAACTGATAGGAAATTGAATTCCCTCTTTAAAGCCCAGTTTCAATGTCAGAATGGATTAAACTCCTAAGTAATAATGCCTCCACTGCTGGAGTAGGTCTCCCTGTTACGGAGCAGTTGGAGCATATGTTCAGAGTTTTGTGCTTTAGTTGTGACAATCTGTTACAAGTCTCTGAACTTGTGTCCCGCAGAACGTAGATCCAAAAGTTGGAAATCTGCTAACGCCTCTAGCAAGACTTCGGCATGAATGTTCACCCCTACTTCTACAAGTGGGGCTGTTTGCACAAGCAGATGTGTCCCCAGATATTGGACCTTCTTGGCTTGTGGATGCTCCTGATACTCCCTATAGCGTAAAAGCTAATTACTTGAAGAAGGCATCTATTTCAGCTGTCCTGTGGCATATTTCCTGTGTTACTGTTCATAGCCGTGACTTTATTCAGATGAACTCGGGTTGCCTGGACTTTGGGATCCGTTGTTCCCAACTTAGTAGGAACTTGCACTTGAGAGTTATTACAAGGGCATTCCTTCTCCTCAGGGAACTTCTGTATCCTTGGATAATGCTCATCAGTATTCCCTCCCCCAGAGGGACCTTCTGAGTTACAGATTGAGTTGGAGCCAATTTCTCTTGCCCCTTCCTCTAACCTGATCCCTCAGTGTTTTTGAATGGCACTGTTAGTTGCTGACAACACTGGATCTTATATCTGCCCTAATGAATATTTCTTGGCATTCCCATTGTGGGACTCTTAGGTGCACTGTAATTTTATTTCTGGACTCTGATTGACAGAGTTCTCTCAATAGGCCCAACACCTGCAAGTCTTTATGGACTGTCATCTTGTATGGAAATCAAGTTTGGTTTCCTGGAACAGTTGGGGGCTGCTTCATTGGGAGGGGGTTCTGCTGTGAAAAGGTCCCTTGACCTGTACTCTGTTGGACATTACCTTGGTGCTGTAAGACCTTCATCTATGACAAGCCCTGGGAGTTCTCCGTGTGATGGGGCGTGTGACCTGGTGCCTATGCTGACTGATACTGAGGATGTTACGCTCACCTGCTATGTTCCCTTTATTGGCATTGCCGTAGTCTCCATTTCGGGGATGACATTTCATACACTTGGGTGTGGTTATCTCTTGCATGTTAGGAAAAAAACATGCCTTGAGGAATTGGTGTTCCTATAGATTTTCAGCATGCAGAAACTCCTGTGGAAAAACGCATACATTCACGGGTTTGGATTACTTGTAGCCAGCCCATTCTGCTGTGACTGATCCACAGCCTTTATGTTCCTTAAACTGGTTTCCTTCTATCAGAATACAATAGCGCAGCGGGGAAGATGTGTGGATGGATGAATTGGTTCAGTTTTTTTTGTTCAGCCCGCTTAAGCCTTTCGTCTTTAGGCATGTGCAGTTCATTTAGTTCCGATTCTAAATTCGGACAAATTTTTTGTTATTCGGATGTATCCGAATTTCCAAATTTCATAAGTAACAAATTTGAAATAACGAAACAACATTTCGGATGAAATTCAAATCAAATTAAAATCGTTTTCTAACTTAATTCGAATCATTTTCTAATTTGATTCAAATTCAAATTTCCGAATATAATAAAATAGACTAGAAAATAAAGGAATATAATAGAAAGTAAAGGAATAGAAAAGACTAGAGTAAAACAGAACAACATGGAATAGAGAATAAAAGAACAGAATAAAATAGAATAGAAAAAAAAGGAATAGAATCAAATAGAATAGAAAAGAATATAACCCTCATCAGAAATTCGAATTGCAAATAGAATACATTTGAATTGGAATAGAAAATAATAGAATTGGTGCAACTAGTGTCCCATCAACATCTGTCTCAGTGTACCAGCGCACACCAAAACATTTGCCACAGTGTACCATTGCACAAAACCTCTGTAATATTAGTGTCCCAGCAACATCTGATGTGAAAGCTGAAAAATGGCCTGGGCAGGAAAGCATTGTCCAGTATTCAGGTACTTTAATGAAACATATATGTGCATTGTACAAGGGCTACCTGAGCTGATATTCAGCTGTTACTAATTCCAATCGATTCAAATTTGAAAACAAAATCAAAATGAGTACACTGTATTCCCGCTGATGAAAAAAAAAGTAGTTATTCTTCCTTTCTAAAAATGTTGTCTCTAGGTCAAGCGTACTACTAGTGCCCCATCAACATCTGTGACAGTGTACCTGTGTCCAAAAACACAGTAGTAGTAGTAAGGCCTGAGTACTGCTTAATAACCATTTGCAGTTAGGCTCTGAAGAAGGATTGGCCTTTGAAATGCGTCAGTGGTAGGGACCAGGATTAGTTCGTTGTCGCCCCCCCCCCCCCCAATCCATGCTTGAGGCTTCAGGCGGTCTGGGATAATTTTGCCAGGTGTGTGGCCTGGCAAACGATTTTACACCTCTGTTTGTGAGTAGTTAATAGTAGTACTTTGTTTTCTATTTTTTTATAATTATTTGTTGGATAATGCACTAGGCCAGTGCGCCCTCTTTTCTTTCATTATTGTACAAGGGCTACCTGAGCTGACAGAGCCAAAACATCTGTCACATACAGATTCAGTTAAAATGTTTTCGAATGCGGCTGAATTTGAATCGAATACGAATAAACTAAACAAATTCCAAAAACTAATTAAACTAATTTAACTAGTCTAACTGAATGAAATTAGTTAAATAATGAATCAAGACAAAACCAAATGTTTTCATTTTGCACATGTCAAATCGTCGCCTTTAGACCATCTGGTCTTACCCTTTGAACCCGTTGTCCAGTTTTCCCTAATAAAGTAGGTCCAAACTCATAGTGCTATCCTATTCATCCAACTTCAAAGTGCATTAAATAAATAAAAACTCAATATTTCATAATAATCAAAACATCCATTAAAGTGCTCAAAATCCAATAAAGTGCTTAATGTCCATAATGTATATTTTGTTCAATCGCACCAGTCCAGTGCATGTGCTCAAATCAATATCTTGTGCAGTTTTTCACACTCTATGCAGTTCTGTGCTGTGCCCCCTAAGTGTTCCCACACTCACTGGAGCTTATGGATTCTTTGTCCCAAGCATTAAGTGTCCTAAGCCCTTGTCAGCAGGTTTAGCAGAAAAGTGCATCCCGTCAGATAATGCCTTTGACGATATGTGCAGGATGCAACGTCACTCCAGCTGATATGTTGATCAGCTGGTGTGACGTCAACACCGCGCATGCGCAGAGCGTCTGAGGCATTATGCGACGCATATCATTGTGCAACACACCAAAATCTGCCTGTCACGTTCAATTCTCCCGCATGAGCAGAGAGGCAGGCATAGGATAATGCCTCTGACGATCTGCGCATGCGCAGTGTTGACGTAATGCCAGCTGATCAACATATCAGCTAGAGTGATGTTGCGTCCTGTGCATGCGCAGATCATCGGAGGCATCATCTGACAGGGATGCACTGATCGATAGAACACCAGGTACACACTAACCGTTTGGTGATGGGTTGCACAAAAAAAACTGACCGCTCCGATCGAAGCCGCTGTACTAACCAAGCGAGGATGCAAAGATTTTAATTACCACCTTAATCAGCCACAGAACCTGTGTAATTAATATGTGCTTGGTTTTAAAGGGATGAGGTGACCTTTCTTGTTGTTGATCTGTTCTACCATTTGGGTAGTTATTACTCCACCTGTTGCTAGCTGTTTGATTCAAAGCTTCTGCTGGTATATCTATGCAGGTAGTAATTTCTTTTTGGTGGTGTTTTTTAAGCAGGCCATATATTAGTCAGTTGTTTTCGTTCAACCAGCGAGTTGAGCAAACTGACCCAATTACCCTATCCACACGTTCAAGGTGGATGGGGGAATCCTCCCGCTGTGTCATTGTATTCTGACAGGGGAGAGACTTCCCTGTCATCAGAATACACTGATTGAGAGGAAATTCTCCAGCAGGGTAGTTGTACAGAAGTTGATTGGTAGATCAAATTTTGGTCCCTGTTGAAACGGACACATTTTGATCCATCTATCTTTATTCTCGTCTGAGCATCAGGTTGATCCTCTGTGACCACCCCTGGGTCCTTGGCAGTTCCCTATTCCTGTTGGGAACAACTACTCCTCTTTCAGTCGAGTTTCAGACATTGGTCCTTCTGGTTGTTCTAGACAGCACCTTTTCAATCCTAAATGAATCTGTGTCTTCTGCCCACCTCTCAGTTGGACTGCTTTTGGTTGTCCTGACTGTTTCGGAATTCCTGAACTCCTGGGACCCACACTGGACACCCCTTTCTTTTCTTGGAGTAGATTGAGGGACACAGGTCTTGCCACACTTGTTTTTATTGGCCTTATGTACTGCTTGCTTACAAAACTGAGGCATGGTGGTTAAAGATGGAGTTATATGGGGACTGGCCTTTAGTAATTTTTTTCTGGTTGCAAGTGTCCAAACCACCTGTAGGCAGCAGATATAACCCGATTGCTGTTGAATACTTTTGTCCCTCAATGGACTTCAAGTAAAAAAAATGTACGGTAAGTACAAACATCTTTTTTTTTTTCTGTGACTTTGAAGTGGTCATTTAAAGGAGTATGTTACAAGTTACACTGTGACAGCGGGTGGGAGATCCTCTGACCGCACCCACTGTCACTTTTTAAGAACTGGAATCTGAATGAGAGAACTACAAGTCCCATCGCAGCAGACAGTTTGTAGTTTTCAATGACCTGCAAAGGCACTGTTCAGCACGCTCCTAGTTCATTCACAAGCCCTGAAACTTTCAAACCGATAGCCCATACAGAGGTACAGGCTGAAAGCTATAGGACTGATTTGCAGGAGCCTGACATTGCACCCCTGATCCACTGACCACAGATACAATGCTTTGCAGGCTTCTGCAAAAATATGTGCATTTATTATTTTTCCCCCAAAAGGTTAATGTAGCCTTTAAATTACAACATGTGTATCTGTGTTTAATGTAATGCCTAGCCTCACACGTGACTATAACTTGCTCCCCCTATGCTTAGCAATCTGTCAAGCTGGTACGCATTTTGTACTTTTTCAAGATAATCTTCACCTAGTAAAGTGTTTCTTTGTGTGAATTCCAGATGATTGAGGATTATGTATTAAGCCGTGATTGAGAATCTAGCATTGGCATTTGTTTAGCCACATTGTTTACCAACTGCCATCACAAAATGACAGTATTATGTTCTACTCCTAAAACGAGTGCTGGGGTAAAACAACCCATAGCAAAAATATATGGGGGGTTATGTAACCAAAGATTATCATTTGGAGGATTTTCTGAATTTGGAACCCCTACTGTAGGCACAGACTCTTGTGGATGGCACGGGGAAGCGTTTGAATGTTTGTTAGAAATGTAATTGCTGTTGCCATGCCATCTTCATAACAGGAAGTGAAAGGAAATCTCCCAAAGGAGAATGAAAACTGGACCGAGGTTTTAGTCATTCTGGACTTACACTTATCAGAGAGGTCAGAAGAGAATGGTCAGGCTGGTTTAGGCTGACAGCCCACAACTCCTTCAAAAAGCACTGTGTACAGAAGTTCTGTGCAGAACACCAAACATCAGATCACCAAAACTAAGCTGAAAATTGTTGTCTTGTCTATTGTGTCTCAATGTCTGCACAGCGAGAATTCACAGATCATCCTGTTTGGAGTCAGCAGGGGTGTACCAGTGTCAGCAATATTTTTATTTCTCAGACATTTCTCAGTATGTTTTGCATTTCTATACAGGTCACTTGAAGCAGGTTAAATGCACCTGTCAGAATTCTGAATGATCTCAGAATCATCTCAAACTAATGTCAAACTGATTCCATTGACGTACGTACAAAGTCCATCAACGCAGACCTTTAAATTGAGGAGGTGCTTATTAGGGCTAAGTTCATGTAGGAGGTGGAGGTTAATATCACAATTTCAAATTACGGTACCTTAAAACCTAGAGGTTGGCTTCTTTATGGACTTTCATGTATGTGAGGGTAACACAGTCCATGCACTGTAGGTGGCTGGCAAGCATGATCTCTTAAGTAAAATGGGTGAACTGTCTTTTTAAACTTGGCAATAATGGAAGTGCAATTGTCTTGGAAGTGTTGCCAGTGACACATTTGCCTGTTTGAAAAAGCAATATGCCGCAGAATTGAGCAAGGTCTGCATCAAAGACTAGAGGTACTCTTGAAACGCAAACACAAACAGAGGGGTGGTAAAAAAAGATTTCAAGTAAGGAGAACAGAAGAAAATCTGTGGGAAAATCAAACAGCATTGGTGAACCTGAATAGTGGGGTGTCACATAAGTGTCTTGGCAGTTCCCAGGCATGGCTGTAGTTTTGTCCTGCAAAACATTACCAGGGCAGGGGTGCCAGCTCACTGGTATGGCAGCCAGACCCTCCCTGCACCCCTGTGCCTGCCGCCCTGCAGCAAAGGGGCAGCAGATCCTAATAGAAACTCCCACTCCTAAAACTGGTGAGAGAGAGAGAATAGAAAGGGAGATAGCAGCACTGTACAGTAAAATTCCTGGCACCCTTCCAGCTTTTGCAACCATGCCTGCTGCTCATTCGCAGCTCCCCTCCCAGCCGCAGGAGTTAAACACCATCTCTGCCAACCTTGCAGACTGTTTGGAATAGTTGAAATGCTTTGACACTCCGGACTGGATGGCAGGGGAGGCAGTTTACAGTGTCATTCATATGCAAAACTGCACCATAAATCCTCAGCCCTGTCTGTGTTGCTGTGGCACCACTAAGCACCCCATCAGCATACAGTACAGTAAAAAAAAAAAAAACTCCTGCCATCTTTGTTTGCATTGCAGTGACTCATCAAAAGTCTGCCTTGTACCAACACTGAGAGCATTCTTCTGGCACTGAGCGTCCTCGATTTTTTTTTTTTTTTTTTCTCTTCTGAAAGCTGAGGCTCTGGGCTGGCATGTTCTTCAGGTCTCTAATCAAAGGGTGCTATTCATTGCGCAGAGAGCCTCTGAATGCTAATCTGCATCCGGCCACAGTCATTGACATGCTATGCACTGCTGTGTTGGACATTTTGACTTGCTAAAACCTTGAGATCCAAAAACAGAGGCTTTTCTCGGATGCTGATGTATATATTTTTTTCTCTCTTTTCCTCCCTCGACGCTTGATAGTGAGCCGAAGAAAACAAAGTGGGACGCACTGTCTTCTCTCCTCCCGACCGATGTCTGGATACTTGGGACCACTCTGGTGATTTAAGGTAGGTGCAGAGCTGTCGGGCAAGTTTGTGATGCTGCGAAGGTTTTCTATGGAGTCGTTAAAGCTTGCGTTGGTGTGTGACGGTTTGCAGACATTAGAAGTGGGACATCTAGCCCTCCTCCCCTATCGCATGTCTGTCTGTGTCTCTATTCTCTGTCTGCTTATCAACATGGGGGACACAATAGTTTGACTCGTTCCTCCCTCGGACGAACGATTTCACGGTGATTCTAAATCCCAGACCTAGTCTTTGTATGGGCTTTAAAGGGAAGGCAGCTTTAGTAATTATATCCTGGGGTTTGGAAGGTAATAGCGGTGACCTGTTCAGTAGGGTTACTACTGTCATGCATATGTTTTGTAAATGATCCATTTTTTGGCATGTGTCAGTGGGATTTGGGAAGTGTTCTCTTCCGCTTTAATGCAGCAAACGACAAATGTTATTACAGCACAAGTGTCTGTGTATTGTCCTGACATACCCTGCCGGGAGGTAATTGGATGCAATACTCTAACACGGACTGAGGATAGCGACACATATTACTGAGGATAGCGACACATATTAAAGGGTTTTTTGAGCTCACTGCATCGTCTTAGATCCCAGACACAGAGGAAAAAGGGAGGAGGGGGGGGGATGCATTAGAGGTTTCATGTCTGACTTGGGAAAAAAAAAAAAGAAAAGCATCCTTGCACTTTTCTCAACTCTCATTTTCAAATCTTTCAGAGAGCAAAGATCATAGGAGTCTCCAAATAGAGGCACAGAGGTGCCCCCCCCCTCCCCCACTTCCCCCCTCCCTTCCCGAAGGGGTATTAAAAATTTAGAATTCTCAGTTCGCACTGCAGCATGTTCTATAGGCTGTAATGCCCATTCAGTTTATTCCATCGCCAGCACATGCCACACAAACAGGAGTGCGCTGACTGGCGCCTTGTTTGCCTCGGATGTCATCGCAAACCAGCCACCAGTGTCGCCTTTGGACAATCAGGAAGCCCCCCTATCCCCATAAAGAAAATCCCAGCCATGTAAGTACAACGACCTTGCGTTCAAAACGCAGCCTAGAGCAAGACCTGTGTTTCCCGTGACATCTCTATTGTCACTGTCCTGCCAGCCATTTAACCCCTTCCCTACCAAGGTTCAGTTCTCTGGCCAAGCCTTGAGTGGGTTAACCAGTTTTGTGTCTTGAGGCAGCTCTCCATCCCACCAGCATCAGATTTATTATTATTTTTCTTATTTTTTCCTTTTTGCTCGGCTGCGACTACATCCGCTGGTCAATAAATCAAAAGTTTTTCTCAGTAGGTGAATGTTTACAGGCATGCTAGAGAGAGCGGTAAAAGGTTTTATATCTTTTTTAAGGTTGCAATTACATGCTAGAGAGATAAGATAACTTATTAAATATATTTTTATTAGCCTTTTAGCATACAGGTGTCCTCTTGTGCAGGGTTTGGTCTATGTGCGCTTTACTAGGAATGTTTGGGGCAGCTGTGTCCAGGGGTGATTTCCTTCTGGGAATGGCTAGTTCTGTTGACGCAAATGATAATCAATATCAGTTATGCTTTTTTATGTTTTATTATTGCTCTAATGTCCTTATAGCGCTGACATATTCTGCAGTGCTGTTCATAGAACACTAAAACAGCCTCATCTGTCTCTGTGCCAGAGGAGCTTACACTTTAATGTCCCCACTAAAGTAACACACTATTACTAATTTACATTTATAAAGCTCTGGCATATTCTGCAGTGTTATACAGAGAACATTGTACATTGAACATTGTACCATTCACATCAGTCTTTGCACCATAGGAGCTTACACTCTAATGACCCCACAACAGTCACATACTAATATTAAACAGTGATATAGCTCTAACATATTTTGAGAGCTGTACAGAGAACACACTGAAACCAGGTGTACAGGTTCTGCACCACAGGAGCTTACACTCTAATGTCCCACCACAGTCACATGCTATTGTGACTGTGGTGGGACATTAGATATACAATGATATAGCTCTGATATATTTTGAGTGCTGTACAGAGAACACACTGAACCAGGTGCACAAGCTCTGCACCATAGGAGCTTGCACTCTAATGTCCCCACCAGAGTAACACACTATTACTAATTTACATTTATAAAGCTCTGACATATTTTACAGTGCTGTACAGAGAACATCATACCATTCACGTCAGTCTCTGCACCATAGAAGCTTACACTCCAATGTCTCCACCACAGTCACATGCTAATTTTTTAACAATGATATAGCTCTGACATATTTTGAGCGCTGTAGAGAGAATACACTGAACCAGGTGTATAAGTTTTGCACCATAGGAGCTTACACTCTAATGTTCCACCACAGTCATTATTATTATTATTATTATTATTATTATACATTTTCTGCAATGCTGTGTAGAGTACACTAAACCATTAACTTCACTTTTTGCACTAGAGAAGCTTACAATGTATTAATCTACCAGTGGGTTTCTGCTTTGTGGGAGGAAACCTTAGCAGCTGGAGGAAACTTCATGCAGATAAAGTCGTATTGGTATATGAACCCAGATCCCAGTATGTCATGCCAATCACAAAGCCACAGCGCTGCCCTTGGCATGGCTCTGCGGTGGAACATCCACTTCCTAAATAGAATGTCCAACTCGCATTAAGAATAGAAAAATGGCTGAACCATCAGTAAATTCACCTGTCTGGCGAATTGAGGCAGACCAAGAAAATAAGGTTAGAAACAGTCTGTACCAGCTGTCTTGTTCCATTATCCCTGTACAGAATCTCAAAGTAATCCTTGTGCCCAATGGGACATGTTGAGATTTTGCTCTTTTCCAGGGAGAACACAGACATGGGCAGCTTTGTCAGTGAAGCAATTGAATGAGCAGCGAGGATTGGTTATTGCACTTTGCACATTGTCATTGACCGAATGTTGTGTTTGTGGGAACATTCTGCAGACGGCTGTAAGAGCTGTCTAAACTACTAGGACAGTGTAGTGATTCCTTTGTGGTGTGGTTGGGATCTTTCCTTGCAGCACTGGGGGTCCTGTGTTTGGCTCCCATCAAGGATATTATTTGTATGGAGTTTGCAATTTCTTCCCATGTTTATTCAGGTTTCTTTCAAGTGGATCCTCTCCCTGCCACAATTCAAACCTGATAGATTAATTAACGTTATCTAAGTTGGCTTGTGTGTGTCAGAAAATATTTGTATAGCTCTGACTAATCTCCCCATATTCTAATAATTGTAGTAGGTATATTGGAGTGTAAGCTCCTCTGAAATTAATGGTTTAGTATTCTCTGTACAGCAGTGCGGAATATGTCAGAGCTATAGACATGTATATAAATATTTGTTTGTGACTGTGGAGGGACATTAGAGTGTAAGCTCCTCTGGTCAGAGACTGATGTGGCTGGTTGAATGTTTTTTTGTACAGCATTGCAGAATATGAAAGAACTATATAAATGTATAATAATCAGAACATATGATTGTGGAGAAACAATAGAGTGTAAGCTCCTCTGGTCAGAGACTGGTGTTGCTGGTTCAATGTTTTTGTACAACGCTGCAGATAATGAAAGAACTATAAATATGTATAATAGTCATAACGTGACTGTGGTGGGACATTAGAGTGTAAGCTCCTGATTAGAGACTGATTCAGTGTTTTTTGTATAACACTTCAGAATTAGAAAGAGCTATATAAATGTATAATAGAGCATACGATTGTGGAGGAACATTAGAGTGTAAGCTCCTCTGGTCAGAGACTGATTCAATGTTTTTTGTATAACACTGCAGAATTTGCTATATAAATGTATGATAGTCGTAACATGACTTGAGTGGGACATTAGAGTGTAAGCTTCCCTGGTTAGAGACTGATGTGACTGGCTTAGTGTGTTTTGTAGAATCTACAGAATACAAAAGAACTATATAAATGTATAATAATCATAACAGGTGATTGTGGTGGGGGCATTAGAGTGTAAGCTCCTCTGGTCAGAGACTTATGTGACTGGTTTAGTATTCTCTGTACAGCACTATGGAACATATCAGAGCTATATGAAAAAGCAAAATGCACTCTAAAATTGAAACCTTTACCAGCTTACCTACCATGAAACTGGTAATATTATTTTCATAGTTGCATATGTCACAGTCCTTCTTATAATATCCAGTTTGTTAGCAGGGTGGTCTTACTTCAGGAACCAAAACCCCAAAGTTAAAACCTGTCCTGATTTCTGCAAGTTGGCAGGAGCCTTCGTTATACTTTTGACCACTTGAGAATTTCAGCACCTGCACCCGAGAGGTGAGAGGATTGCTTCAGATTTACTTCTAGCCCCCGGGGGTTTAGGAATAATTCTGGATTTCCCAGAAATTGCTGACGTACAGTACTCGCCGTGTAGTTGTCTGATCCTCTAATACCTTCGGCAGTGGAAAGATTGCCTACCTGGATTTTGTAGTTCAAGAAAAAAACAACTTTGCTTCAATGTTATTTGTCCAAAATGACCTGCTGGACAAGACAAGATAGCTGTGGGAATGAGCCTTTTCTCTGCCAGTGTCTTAGGAATCCCTCATGTGTAAATGATTGTTTGGAATCTTAGCTACAACAAAGGGTCCGCTAACATTATTGTAAGTGTTTAGTAGCTCTTTTTATTCATATCTACGCTTTGCGTCAGCATGTGTTTTATATCGCATGTTACCACAACACACATACACATCATTTATTTTAAATGGCACCCTTACCCCACATGCTTAACTCATGTTGGGGAAACAAAAAGTGCAGGTCTATTAAAACTTGCATTGACAACCCATTCACAATAAATGTGCTGCTTTATAGCTGTGTACATTAACGTAGGACATAAACCTACGGCAAACAAAATGAATAGACAACTCCCACCACTCTATGTATCTAGGGCCCATGTGTCAGGATGACTGACAGCCAATGAAAGGAGCACAACAAAGAACAGAGTGTCCGGCTTTGCAAAAATTGGCATCCCTGCTACACATAACACAACTGGTAAAATCAAATGGAATTTGAGCAGCCAGAACTAGGACATAGGCTGCCACTCATCGCAGGTGATATAAATGGATTAACTTCAGGAGGTGTATGGAACTTGAGAGATCTTCAAAATGTATGGCTTAATGCTGAGAGTGCTGCATTTCACAAGAAAACAGGCTTGGAGATGATCTATTGAACATAGAGAGTGAGGAGTGTACTGTGGTCACAGAAACTCAAAATTCTAAAGCTGATTCTAAGACATGGGGACCCAGGGTTTTTTTTTATATGTAGAAATTTTCTTTACTATTAGGACCTGTGCTGCTAGATTAGATGCACAGGATGCTTTCACAGTGTTTCTCCTTTTAAAATAAATCAGTTGTGTTACCAAGATCTCAGTGTTGTAGATGGAAGCGAAAAGAGATTGACAATTGTTTATTTTTTTCATACTGCTCTTGTAGAATAATCAGCAGTGGAAAACATGTAGTCCTTTTAACTTCTGTTTACATCCACAGTCTATATATAAATGTTTTCACACAGCTTTCTTCCAGGATTCACACGTCTTTTCAAATTAGAAAAATGGAAGAAGGTTGTGAGAGTCTTGTGAAAACATTCATAAATAGACCCATAAGTGTTGTCTGGAGTCAGAAGCTGTGGTTGTATTTTGAATGAATCTTGTTACATTCTAACGTTTCTCTGGACATCGAGCACTTGTTCACACTGATGCGATTTGGTATGCGTTTCAGAACGCATGGAAATGCATGGCAAGTCAAATAACATGACTTTCTATGGTGGCCGTTCACATATATGCAGCCAGAATGCAATACATTTTTAAAATGTGTCCTGTGTGTGTTTGGTGCGATGCGATATTCATCTCCATGGGTGCTCAACCTGTGGCCCTCCAGCTGTTGCGGATCTACAAGTCCCATGAGGCATTGCAAGCCGCTGACAGTTACAAGCTTGACTCCCAAAGGCAGAGGCATACTGGGAATTGTAGTTCCCCAACAGCTGAAAGGTTGTGCACCCATGCCATAGAGTCTAGTGGAACCTGCATAGAAAATGCATAGGTGTTCAAAGGCTATTCGTTTCCAGTGCAATTTCTAGCAGGCTTTTCTGAGCTGATTTCCAAAGAGAGAATAACAGCTGTATCCAAATGGCATTGGAATCACACCTGAACCCACATGAAGTCACATTGGACATTATCCTTGATATAGCACCTCAATCCTCAGTCAAATTGCAAGGCATGAGTGTGAACTTAGGCTGAGGGAGGTGGTGGACATTTGTAACGTTCTTGTTACTGAGCGTCCAAGTAACTTTGGGGAATTTGGCCCTTTTAAGATATAAACAAGAGATAGCTCTGCCTCATGTGGGCAGTTTCATGTGGGACAATGGTGTGTATGGGCTCCAGCAGACATCCCCGGTTCAGATTGTTTGACCAGCTACTGCCGTCATTCCCTTAGAGATTAAGTCGACCGCTGAGGGTACCTGCAAACTGCCTGCCCTCCACATGAAAAGCTGGATGGGGCTCTAAAAATTCACACGTCCCTGCAATGACAAATATCGACCATTCAATGGTCAGATTGTGCTTCTGATTGTCCCCTTGTTGACAGATTTCCAGCCTGTCCATTTATGAGGACCTCAGTCATCCCGACCAGCAAAAACTAATTTCAGGGAGGTGACACGTCCCCCCGGTGCGGACCCCCCCCCCAAATAAAATGCAGCCTTACCAGTGCCAATTAAATGCAGCCTGATCACTGCCAGTTAAATGAAGCTATACCAGTGCCCATGAAATGCAGCCTTACAAATGCCCAATGAAATGCAGCCTGATCACACAGCTGCTGGGGCTAGGCTAACGGTCCTGGGGTCTGGCTGCTGGTGCTGGGGCCAATGGGACGGCTGCTGGGGCCAAGTGTCTGGCTGCTGGTTTTGGAGTCTGGCTGCTGGGGCCGGCTGCTGAGGCCAGGGGTCTGACTGCTGGAGCCTGGGGTCTGGCTGTTAGGCCCTTGCTGCTGGGGCCAAGGGTCCGACTGCTGGGGCCAAGGGTCCGGCTGCTGGGACCAAGGATCTGGGTGCTGGAACTAAGGGTCTGGCTGCTGGGGCAAAAGGGCTTGCTGCTGGTCCTGGTGTCTTGCTGCAATGGAGCTGGTGAGCCATCCCAATCAGAGAATTCCCCAGGACGAGGGTGGGCAGGGGCAGAAGACTGATCTGCAGTCTGTAGCAATTAGAATAAAAAAAAAAAACTTTCCCCTGTCAAGCGGGCTCTATCTCCACTTTCGGCTGCCGCTGCGCAGTGATCTCCTGTGTGACAAGTACATGACAGTCCCGGTCTCTTCTATATCAATCCACCGGGCAGACCGGGACTGTCATGTACTTGTCACACAGGAGATCACTACGCAGCTGCAGCCGAAAGTGGAGAAAGAGTCCGCTTGACAGAGGAAAGGTTTCTTTTTCTTTTAATTGCTACAGCCTGCAGATCACAGTGTTCTCTCTGCCTCCACCCACCCCCCTTCTTCTCTGCTGAATCGGCCAGACCGACCCCCCAAAAAAGTTCCCATGCAGCAGCCAAAGCAGGCTGGGGACAGAAGTATGGGCTGTCCCCCCCTCTGCCTCAGCTCGCAGCGACTTACATCCACCTGTCACTCAGCCACAAACAAAGCGGCCGTACTCTATTCGTCCTCTCGGGATACTCCTGTCTGTGGCTGAGTCACAGGCCCAGCCGGGAGATTGCCTTGCGCTTGCGGGTGTCCGGGAGCCCGCAGACAAATGCGGGAGACTTGGGATGTCTGGGCCCTAATGCCATCGATGTAGCATGAGACACCCGACGTTACTGGGTTGTTTACAAGGCATTAATGGTTAATTTTGTGTGACGTGTCTAACCCTAACTAATTTGTTGTGAATAATGTGAGATATATTCATAGATAAAAGGGCCAGTAGATATGAAACATATTTGAATATTTTTTTTAGAAATGTGTGCGTATCTTATCAGAGGTTTAGCTATGTAGTTGAAGATGACACAGTAGGAGGAGATTTATTCAAACACACAGTTGACTTCCTGCTGTGTAAACCCAGAGTTGAGATTGGATCATCAGCCAAAATGTATAGGGAAGGGTTAGAACACCTTCCTCATATTTATTACTGCCTGTGTCCCTGTTGGAAAGATTCTATCTCTCCATTAGTCCTGATGACCATTGGCACAGAGATTGAGGGTTCCAGTGACAACTGCCTAAGAAAGTTTTACCACTTTAGGGAGACTTTCCCTGTTGTGTCTCCAGGACAAGTAGTTAAAGTGTCACTAACAATATCCTTATTCTTCAAAAATAATCCATACATATCCACTACCTATTGCAGTTCTTCAGTCAGATGTGCAAAAATTAAAAGCCAGCAACTACAAAAGCCAAGCTGCTGACTTTTAATAAACAGACACTCATCTGTCCCACGATCCAGCACCATCCTCACCAGAGCAGGTTTCTTCACCGGGCTTCTGTCCCCGGTGCCGGAATGTTAACTGTGGACAGCCGGCTGTGACTCCTTGGGGCTCCACAGCCGGCTGGCCACTGCGATAGCACAAGCTGTGCTTTGTGAATGGTCCTGCAACCTTCTGGGACCTGTGAAGTGTCCCAGAAGGTTGGGGCGGGGGGGGGGAGGGGTGCTGGGACTTCCACTCAGGTCACCTAGGCAAGCCGAGCAGAAGTGGGAGCGGGTACGAAACATCTCCTTTTACCTTCACTTTTGTTTGGAATGAGCACTTCACACTAGTCTAAGCACACTACAAATCCCATCGTTCATAGTCCTTAGTTCATCTCGGGAGTGAGCTGTAGTGGATGGCTAAGTTCCTACATACAGTGGGACCATGAAGAAGGAACGTAGCTACCCTCTGACAGAAAGTCAGATCACAGCAGGAGAAAAAATAACTAATTTGGAAGAAAAGCCAAAGTTTTTAACTATTCCTAAAAATGTTCTCTTCCCCATCCTCTTACGTATCCTGCATACGTATTTACCTCTTTTTTAATTCCCTCCAGTCTGGTGACATGATCCTGCAGCTCCAGCTTCCCTGTGTCAGTGAGCAGCTGCTTCAGGGAAGAGGAGGAAGAGCCAACAATGGTTGGGCCATGGGAGCCTATGAGTGATGTAACAACTCCCAGAATTCACAGCCATTGTAGAGCACTCCCTTACACAGGAATCACATGACCGGACGGGATTAAAAAAAGGTAAGTATACAGATTTTTTATGCAGGATAGGTAGGAAGAAGGGGATGAAACATTAGTGTTATCCTTTAATACCACTTTAAGAATACATACTTGATTGTCACTTTAGAAGAAGTCCTTCAAACAGGAGAGAGACGAAGAAAACAAGAACTGATAAAAGTTCTAACCATTACATGCTTTATTAAAAAAAAAAAAAATAGAAAGCTTTGTCTTCAGATACTCTTTAAATAGTCTTAGTCAATGTCAATCGGCATCTAGCTCTGTCCCCCCCTCACCACGGTCCTGGCTGTACGAGGGGCTCTCACCGATTGTCCTTTCATTTGGGATTAGTCAGGTTGATAAAGACCAAGTTCACATTTTCTCTGCAGTGTGCTCACATTCCTCGCTGGCGAAGTGCGGTGAGTCAGCGCTGAGTCGATGAGTGCTAACATAAGTTGAAAATCCATAACATATTGCATGTTTGAGGCATAATAACCAGACAGAACGATTTACAGCCTTTTTTGCGTGAACTGGGGTTCTCCGCTCTTCCCTGTGCCAGCAGACACAATCATTCTCCATCTGCTACCAGTGAGCTTGCTGATGAAAACTAGCAGAACGTTGTCTAAAGTTTATCTCCTGTCTAGGGGCTCTGTTTCACAAAGGATCTCCAGGGAAGAGATAAACTCTGTTTACTTTTTATACTGAGGGATTCTGCTTAGTCATTTACAGCCCATGGTTCCAGAGAACAGAGGGTTGTTTGAAGCCCAAGCCCTTACCAGAGATCTGCCAGACATACTGTAAAAAGGCACCTACATCACCTTCTTCCTGTACAACTTGTTTGTCCCTGACTGTGTGGAAAACTTCCGGCAGAGAATAAAAACCACCTACGTTTCATCCAAAATGTCTGTTATGTGGATACAAAGATAGGCCATTTCATTGAAATCCTTTAAAATCGTGTGCCAAGAAGAATTGTTTGTACTATAATCACATGATCAGTCCCAGAGCTGATGTTGTATCGGTCGGATGCTGCATCTGTCCCCCGCCACCTCAAGGATTGGGAACTGAGCGATCAAACACAGCTGATCGCTCAGCTCTCGGTCTTCAGTGAGCAGAGAGCTGGCAACTCTCAGCAGAGCCACAACAAGGTCATCCAGCACCTATGGCAAAGATGCCAAACTGCGTCCATATTCCGTTCATGATGTGCAAGCTTAGGGGATCCTACACACAGCAGTCGCTTGCATTTCAAAATCATTGCCACTGTCACTTCTCCTGCCTTGCAACAGAAGGAAGGCGCCCCCATCCCTACAGTAAACTATTGTGCCCAGGGCAGCTGCCCCTCCTGCCCTTCCCTTGTCCTGGCCCTGACTGTCGGTCTCCGACTCTCACTCCACTCTTCCAGAGCTCACTGGAGCGCTGGTCTGTGGAGAGGGCGGGAGCGGCTAGCTCAGTCTCCCAGCGGCTCACTGAAAGGCTGAGCCAGTTGGCAGTCTAGGCATCTGGGTGGATCCTGACCATATGGGATCTTATCAGAGCATCTCTGTGACGTCATCCGACAGCGTGTTTTAGCCTGCTGTTGACTGATAACGGGTCATAGTGCAGGACGAACTGCACTCATGTGATCCATAGAAGAGGTATAGCCAAAAAAGCTTTGGTTATACTTCTCCTTGAAGCAGTTACAGAAACCGTTTTTTTTTTTCTTTTGGGATAAAGACCATTGTAAGCACTATTTAGGAACTACATTTTTGTGGTGGGACTTTTTAGGCACCAATGTATACCAACATTTCTGGCACAAGCTGTATATTATACAAAACAAAAACTTCAATTTCTATTGTACAAAAAAAAGAATTCCACAAAATCAAGGCCGGAAATTGTTATACATTCCTCAAATAAGAGGACAAAGTTACACACTCCATGTTCCATTAAACGTCACAATGCTAACAGATCTTGCAAGACATTTGGCGTTATTCTTATGAAAAACCAACGGTCTTCTTCAGGGGGTAGGGAGAACATAGAGTGCCAATTAGTAGATTTAGTCAGCCACGCACTAAAAACACTGTCTGCTCCCTATGATCCACCCGATTAGAGGCAACAGGGGAGGTTTGGAGGATCCCCTTTAAGAGGATTTTGCAGGCTGATACAGATCTTATTTCCAATAGTCCACAGCCCCATGGGTATACTGAGTTTGGTTTTCCCAACAGGAAGAAGCCCTTTAAGAGGCTTTAGCAAGATGTTACAAATTCCAACAGTCCAGGGTCCCAAACGGTTCCCAAACGGATGTAATAAAAGCACAAAACATAGAAGCCCTTCTCCCAAAACACTACTCTGGATTCAGCCTGCAATCTCCTCTAACATTTCCCATACAATTTTCCCTTACCTTCAAAAAAATTGAAGGGTTTTTTTTTTTTTAATAGTATAAAATTTGTGTCAAAAATTTTGGTATACATTGTGCCAAAAAAGTCCCACCACAAAAATGTTGTTCCTGAATATTGTTATTAATTGGGATGTTGGCACAAATTCCTCTGTATTTTTATACTGTTGCCAGCACTTCTGTCAGTGTTAAATGGCCACTAACTGCTACTTGTGCTGGACAGCTTGGTCTGTTTAAGGAAGTTGACAAATAACAGCAGAAACCACAGGTAAAAAATGAAGTTACGAGGAGGGCTTAACCAAGAATGCTTGGTTAATGCTACTAACATAGTACGTTATATATGTCATTTTTTATTTTGCCTTTAGTACCACTTTAGGGAAAAATTGCATCCCCTAGATTGTAAGCTCTAATGAGCAAGGCCCTCTGATCCCTCCTGTATTCAATTGTATTGTAACTTCACTGTCTGCGCTCATGTTGTAAAGTGCTGTGCATGCTGTTGGCGCTATATAAATCCTTATTAATAATAATAATCCCAATTTACCTTTTATATGTGAACATAAACCAGATATGAAGCATCCAGTTCCCTACTAACATTCACAGGGATGTTACGTTCTGTGCACTTAAAGCTGTCAGTAATCTGACCTTTAAAACACCGTAGAAGTTCTGCAGTAGGTCATGAACTAGTTACAGGGGGTCGAGGATCCTGGGAAATTCTGTTGTGAAACAGAGTGTGGTTGCCATGGCTGTAATAGAAATGTCATTGCATGGGAGCTATAGAAAATCATGACTGGCGTTAAGTTGAAAAATTAAAACATTTTTTATTCAATCTCACTTTCTAGCTACACAAGCCACTTTGTATCTCATTGAACACTGTGCATTTTCCAGGTGGCTTACCTCGCTGTAGGTTTTTTCCTCGGAAGGAAGGATACTGACTTTGCCATCTATCTTGCTTATAACCACTAGAGGGCACACCTAATCCCTACATGAAATATGATCATGAAAATGTGCCGCAGCAAGTTGAAATGTGCAAATTACAACAAACTACTTCACATAAACATTACACTATAACCCACAAAGATTACAGAGCATACTAATTATTAAACGGCTACAACCATCATTCACAAACATGTACATAAAAATGTCATTAAAAATGTTGGCGACTGCTGTTGCTGGATAGCTGAGCACAACCACTCAACGGGGGGAGCAGCTTTTATCATGTCCCACAATAGAATTACTGGCAGGAACTTTGCTGTGTGCTAAAAAGACTTTAGGGCCAGTTCACCTACTGTATATATTGTGGTGACAAACATTTTTCTGAACTTGTAGAACCCCTAGGACACACAGACAAAACTTGCTTTCTATGTGTCATATTCACTCTGCAATGCAGCCTGGGGCTGCACTGCAGTGAGCTGCAATAAAATGCAGACATGCTGAATTTTATCGCAGCGCACAGGAGCATGTCACTGTACAGCAGCGCAGTGCACTACATGTGCTGCTGTACAGTGACTTGAATGAAGCATTACTTTGTACACTTCGAATAAAGTTGAATGTAAAAAGGGAGTTGTGTAATCCTTTGAAACTCGCATTACACTGCCCCCTACTGCAAGCTCACTGTAGCCAGAAAAGACAGTTGCCGTACACTAAACCTCTGCGGTTTAGTGTGCGGCAGCTGTCCAGGGCAATGTGAATAGGCACTAAATCAGAGGATCAGAGATTTAGCTGCATATCTCCTCTACTAGTAAACTCCAAAATTCCTCTCCTTTAGATTTGTGATGAAAACTCTTGTATATTATAATTCATATAAACTGGCTTTTTAGGTTTCATTTATTTATTAATCCAAACTTGTTTTTTTTTTTTTTTTTCCAGATGTGAACAATCTCTGTCGCAACCCTGTTGAATGTCCGAAGCCTGCTACGTCACTGCCCAGCCATGTCACAGATGTTACACATAGAAATTCCCAATTTTGGGAACACCGTCTTGGGATGCCTGAACGAGCAGAGGCTTATGGGACTATACTGCGATGTTTCCATTGTGGTGAAAGGCCAGGCCTTCAAGGCGCACCGTGCTGTTCTGGCAGCCAGCAGCCTATACTTCAGAGATCTGTTCAGTGGCAACAGCAAGAGCGCCTTTGAGTTGCCGGCTACGGTGCCGCCAGCGTGCTTCCAGCAAATACTGTCATTTTGCTACACTGGGAAGTTGACTATGGCGGCTAGCGAGCAGCTGGTGGTGATGTACACGGCCGGCTTCCTTCAGATTCAGCACATCGTAGAGCGAGGGACAGACTTGATGTTCAAGGTGAGCTCACCTCATTGTGACTCTCAGACCACCATGATTGAAGATACCAGTTCGGAACCCCAGAGCCCCTGCAACCAGACAACAGCTACTGCCACCTCTGCTTCCTATGTAATGTCTCCTTCCATGCCCATCCCGCTTCTCACCCGAGTGAAAAATGAGAGCTTGGAGGTGCAGCCTATTGCGGTACCCAATGTGCCTGGCAAGAGGCCGACGGAGACTCAAAACAGGGACAGCACGGGAGGAGCCTTGTCTGCAGTGGCCCCGCCAAAACTACAGCGGGTTTCTTACTATGGTATGTCTAGCCTAGCTACGCTCTTCCCCAATGTACAGCAAGTGTCGTATTCACAAGGGGAGCGCACAAGTCCTAGTGCAAGCAGCATACCGACCACGGACAGCCCAACATCCTACCACAATGAGGAAGATGAGGAGGATGATGAGGCCTATGACACTATGGTGGAAGAGCATTATGGGCAGATGTATATCAAGTCCACTGGGGGATACACAGGTAGGAAACATCATTTTCCAGTTGATGTACTTATAGGCTGTGATTGGTGACCTCTGCAATTGCTAGCTGCCTGGCTTTCATGCTGAGTTTTCTGGTTATAATCACTTTTGAATCGTCCAGAACAAATATATGGATTAGAGGTTGACTTCACATATCATATGCTTTCTCTGTTCAGATTTAGAAAGCATTGTAGCCATTTGATCAGCATGACAGCCAGACAAGTAGCATTGTCAGAAACTGTCCACAATGTAGATACCCTATTTAGTTAAGCACAAATTTACCTTTTAGGCCACCATCTTTATTTCTCTGCGTTCTGTTTTCCTTCTTTTTTCTCGCTGCTCTTCATGTTGCAAGGTTATTTAGTCTGAAAATGGTGACCATGTTCTTCTGAGATTGGATTTAGGACTAGTTCATTTAAATCCGTTCATAGAATAAATTGGAGTTAATTTACTAAAGGCAAATTAACTGTGCACTTTGCAAGTGTAATTGCTCATGAGCTTAGTAAATAAGGGGAAGCACTGCTGACTTCCATGATCCAATCATGTACAAGCAAAAATGCTGTTTTTTTCTCTTGCATGGGATTGGGTAATCTTTGTAAAGTGAAGCTTTTCCACATTTACTAAGCTCTGGCAAAGTGCACAGTTTCATTGTCATAGGTGTGCACAGCCTATTGCATTAGGGTGTGCACCCCAAAGCTCAAACATTATGCATGTGTATATATACTGACAGTGTCAGTTGGGCAGTGGATGGTGTCAGTAGTTTTTTTTTTTTACAATTTTATTTCGTTTTTACAATTTTTTTTAGGAGTCCCTATAGGGGGCTTTGGTGAAATATCAGGGGTCTAAACGGAGAATCTGCGCTACACGGGGTGTTTAGGGTGTGCCCAGGCACACTCTGTGCTCACTCCTATGCTCATTGTGTTTAGTAAATCCACCCCTATGTTCGGTAGCAGAATGGCCTGACTATGCCTTTCTATTTTGTTGTTTTATTTTACCTTTTATTCAGTGTGGTTATACAGGAAAAAATAAGAAAGGAAACACTCTGTAGAATCCTAAGAATTGACATTACTGTCAGAGATTTGTGTTTCTGCCTTCAGTATACGTTTATACAGCTCTGCCCGTGTCTCATATCTTAGCTTACCTCCTGTTAGCTGCCTGCTGGCAATGAGAGAATGTCACATTATTCTGTGTTGAGAGGGATATGCCACTGAAGCTCACTTTACATACAGCTTGTTCATTCAAAGCTTGCATCACTTTCAGAGTCATTTAGCAAAATACATTCTAAGACTGTACACTACAGCCATTAAATGGTTTGGGTCTGCTGGAGCTTCTGTATCATGTTATTTTGTAAAAAAAATAAATAAATAAATGGGACTAAAAAAAAAGGTTTTTGGTAGCTTTTATTTATTTTTGCTGTTTATCTTGTCAGTTTAGGTATCTGTACATGAGGCATCATCTCCTTGCTAAAAAAAAATAGCGTTTATAGGAAATGTGGTCTTGTTAATATTTTTTTTCTATGAAAAGATACAAACTTTTTTTGCTTGGTTATAGTTGAAATATTGCATATACAATGCTGTGAAAAAAGTATTTGCCCCCTTTCTGATTTTTGTATTTTTTTTCATATTTGTCACACTTAAATGACTCAGATCATCAAACAAATTTTCCTATTACACAAACATAACCCGAGTAAATACAAAATGCAGTTTTTAAATGATGATTTCATTTAATAAGGCAAAAAGCTGTCCAAACCTGCCTTTATGTGAAAAAGTAATTGCCCCTAAACCTAATAACTGGTTGTGCCACCCTTGTTGGCAACAACTGTAATCAAGCGGTTGCGATAACTGGCAATGAGTCTTTCACAATGCTGTGGAGCAATTTTGGCCCACTCTTCTTTGCAGAATTGATTTAATTCAGCCACATTGGAGGGTTTTCCAGCATGAACGGCCTGTGTAAGGTCATAATACAGCATCTCAATTGGATTTAAGTCCGGGCTTTGACCAGGCCACTCCAAAACCTAAATTTTGCTTTGTTTGAACCATTTGGAGGTGGACTTGCTGTTGTGTTTCAAATCATTGTCCTGCTGCATAACCCAAGTGCACTTGAGCTTAAGGACGAACTGATGGCCGGACATTCTCCTTTAGGATTTTCTGGTAGAGCTCAGAATTCATGGTTCCATCAATTATGGTAAGTCATCCATGTCCAGAAGCTGCAAAGCATCATGCTACCACCACCATGTCTGACTGTTGGTATGATGTTCTTGTTATGAAATGCTGTATTAGTTTTATACCAGATGTAACGGGACACTCACCTTCCAAAAAGTTACATTTTTGTCTCATCAGTCCACAGAATATTTGCCTAAAAGTCTTGGGTATAATCAAGATGTTTTTTGGTAAATGTGAGATGAGCCTTTGTGTTCTTTTTGGTCAGCAGAGGCTTTGGCCTTGGAACTCTCCCATGGATGCCATTTTTGCCCAGTCTCTTTCTTATTGTTGAATAATGAACACTTATCTTACCTGAGGCAAGTGAGGCCTGCAGTTCTTTAGATGTTTTGGGTTCTTTTATGACCTCCTGGATGAGTAGTCGTCATGCTCTTAGAGTAATGTGTGTAGGCTGACCACTTCTGGGAAGAGTCACCACTGTTCCAAGTTATCTGCATTTGTGGATAATGGCTCTCCCGTGGTTCACTGGAGTTCCAAAGCCTTTCAAAATGGATTTGAAACCCTTTCTAGATACATTTACATTACTTTGTTTCTAATCTGTTCTTGAATTTTTTTAGATTGTGGCATGATGTGTGGCTTTTTGTGATCTGTTAGAGTGCTTCACTTTGTCAGACAGCTTCTATTTATGTGATTTCTTGATTCAGCAGGTCTGGCAGTAATCAGGCCTGGGTGTGGCAAGTGAAATTTAACTCAGCTTTCCAAAAAATTGTGGTTTGCCCCTCCCATGATTCAGCATGGGAGGGGGCAATTACTTTTTTACATAGGGCCAGGCAGGTTTGAACAGCTTTTTTCCCTTAACAAATGAAATAATCATTTAAAAACCGCATCTTGGATTTTACTCATGTTATCTTTGTGTAATATTAAAATTGAATCATTTAAGTGTGAGAAATATGCAAAAAAAACAGGAAGGGGGCAAACACTTTTTCACAGCACTGTAAATATGTTGTATTTTAATTTCTGTCTGTTTTCAAGACTAGTCTGACCTGCTTTGGCGAAAAAGCCTGTTGACAGAGCTCAATAGCATTAACATACAGTTGGAGGAGTCAGGGTAGTATGTGTGCACATCCTATTAAATGTTTATTTGTAAAGATTTTATATAAAAGGTATGAAAACATATATGCCACATCCGTTTAAACATCTAAAAATGTTAAAACAATTGACAAAAAAATGATGGTTTAATTATAGTATACTTTTAAAGCTACCCGTCTTTCCTTTCATAGTAAGCTTGGCTATGCACACATGACAAGTTTGTGATCACTAGTGATGCTGTGCAGTACATTTTTTTATTTTCTCAATGATCTATTAAACAGGGCTGAAGTTTTCCTCTTGTGTACTGCTCCCCATAACCCCCCATGCTCTGCTTTTCCACGGAGCTAGCATCTGTAACCATACAAAATGTGACTCCTGCAATGGAGAGATCTTCTCTGCAGTAGTTTGTGTCTCTGCACCTGACAAGAGGGAGTTTTACCCACAGTTATTTGTTCCTGCCCTTCCCACAAGGGTGCCATTACCTCTAGTAGTTTGTGTCTCCATACTCCCAACAAATTGAGATATCCTTCAGTAGTTTGTCACTGCTCTTACCACAAAGGTGAGTTTTCCTGCAGTCGTTTTTTGATTCTGCCCCACCCATAAAGGTTAGATTTCCCGCAGTAGTTTGATTTTTTTTTTTTTTTTAGATTCACATTTGTGCGTTTGAGGAATGCACACAATCTTGTGCGTTCCTACAGTGCTCAAAAGACATGCATCCCTTTTGTAGGCACACGTCTGTGCCATTTATTATTAATGGCACCCCAATGCACATTGCTACCAATGTATCATTCCTTTTTGTGCGGTGTTAAAAAACAAACAAAAAAAACACTTCTTTTAGTGTGATTTTTACCTGTAGGGCAGCCCATTGAAATTAATAATGCCCTAAACGCAATGTGAAAAAATGCGCACACACTATCACACCAGCATAGGTGATATTTTTGCTGTGGAAAAAGTGTTCTATTTTCAAAAGAATGTATTTAACTAATTGGCAACCTATACAAAATGTGATCGCCAGCCATAAAGCTTTATAGAGGTTCAGCTGCCTGTATTGTTGGTAAGCCTGCAGACTGGCCATGGCTCTCCTTGTACACTGGAGTTACCAGACACATACACAGGGTTAATCCCGGGCGTGTTCCTCTTGCCCGCAGTGCTGGTACATTGCATGCTGATTAGTTGTACCTCGCTCTGGGATTAGCTGGACTCTCATTTCCTTCCTATGATAATGCAATTTTTTAACTTGCATTAAACAGATGTTCTCGCCCTTAAATGTGTGAGCTGGATGTCACTAAATCCACACTAATGCAAAACAGGATGAAAACAGGTTTTCAGACGAAAGAACATTCATGGGAAGGGAGTTATGGTGTTGGATTAAGGGGCCCTCCACCTTCAGGTGACTTTGGTTATCAAATGAAAAGAATTATATTAAGAGGTCAGAACAGGAAAAGTGATACTGGGCGGAGTTCATACATGTAGAATAAGATCAGATACTGAGAACATTAACCAACATACACAATAAGAGAAGTGGTACTGGGCACAGTTCATACATGCAGAAGATCAGATACTGAGAATAATACCCAGCATACAGAACAAGAGAAATGCTAATCTGCAGTGTCCATGCATACCGAATAAGAAACTATACTGAAGGTTATACCCAACCTACAGAACAAGAGAACTTTTACTGTGCAGCATCCATACCTACAGAATAGGAACGGATACAGTCCCTTGAAAAAGTATTCATACCCCCTGAAATTTTCCACATTTTGTAATGTTACAACCAAAAACGTAAATGCATTTTATTGGGGTTTTAGGTGATGGACCGAAACAAAGTGGCACATAATTGTGAAGTGGAAGGAATAAATGGTTTTCCAAATTTTTTACAAATAAAAATGTGAAAAGTGTGGGGTGCAATACTTTGTAGAACCACCTTTTGCGGCAATTACAGCTGCAAGTCTTTCTGGGTATGTGTCTACCAGCTTTGCACATCTAGAAAGTGACACTTTTGCCCATTCTTCTTTGCAAAATAGCACAGGATGGATTGAGAGCGTCTGAACAGCAATTTTCAAGTCTTGCCACAGATTCTCAATTGGATTTACAGTAGGTCTGGACTTTGACTGAGTTCCCTGTCACCCCCTTCCCTCAGATTTGAGCCAAAGCGTTCCTTACACACCTCAGGATGACTTTCTTCCATCAGTGAATGGTGAAACTTCCAGGAGCAGTTAACCCCCTACTCCAGAAATGGTGGTACCGTATACAAAATTTTCTTTGACATTTTACTTTTTTCAGCGCATAGTTACAACTTTTTACACTACTGCCTACTACTTATAACCCAATGGACATGGTTGGGCTTCAATTTATGTGCAATAAAGTGTTTTTCAATTGAATCCAAGGTGTACACTATTTTACATATGAATACATATATGAATATATATTTTCGACTTTCTTCCCATAGAGCGCCTCCTTAGTTTTTGTATATCCTGGACTTTGATTGGGCCATTCTAACACATGAATATGCTTTGATCTAAACCATTCCATTGTAGTTCTGGCTGTATGTTTAGGGTCGTCCTGCTGGAAGGTGAACCTCTGCCCCAGTCTCAAGTCTTTTGCAGACTCTAGCAGGTTTTCTTCTAAGATTGCCTTTTATTTGGCTCCATCCATCTTCCCATCAACTCTGACCAGCTTTCTTGGCTCTGCTGAAGAAAAGCATCCCTACAACATGATGCTGCCACCACCATGTTTCACGGTGGGGATGTTGTGTTCAGGGTGATGTGTAGTGTTAGTTTTCTGCCACATATAATGTTTTGCTTTTAGGCAAAAAAGTTCAATTTTGGTCTCATCTGAACAGAGCATCTTCTTCCACGTTTGTTGTGTACCCCACATGGCTTCTCGCAAACGGGACTTCTTATGGCTTTCTCTCAACAATGGCTTTCTTCTTGCCACTTTTCCATAAAGGCCAGATTTGTGGAGTGCACAACTAATAGTTGTCCTGTGAACAGATTCTCCCACCTGAGCTGTGGATCTCTGCAGCTCCTCCACAGTTACCATACTTCTCTGATTAATGCTCTCCTTGCCCGGCCTGTCAGTTTAGGTGAACGGCCATGCCTTGGTAGGTTTGCGGGTGTGCCATACTCTCCATTTTCGGATGATGGATTGAACAGTGCTCCATGAGATGCTCAGAGCTTGGGATATTTATTTATAACCTAACCCTGCTGTAAACTTCTCCAGAACTTTATCCCTGACCTGTCTGGTATGTTCCTTGACCTTCATGATGCTTTTTGTTCACTAAGGTTCTCTAACAAACCTCTGAGGGCTTCACAGTACAGCTGTATTTATAAATTACACACAGGTGGACTCTATTTACTAATTAGGTGACTTCTGAATGCAATTGGTTCCACTAGATTTTAGTTAGGGGTATCAAAGTAAAGGGGGCTGAATACAAATGCACACAACAATTTTCAGATATTTATTTGTTAAAAAAATTGAAAACCATTTATCATTTTCCTTCCACTTCACAATTTTGTGCCACTTTGTGTTGGTCTATCACATAAAATCCAAATAAAATATAGTTACATTTTTGGTTGTAACATGACAAAATGTGGAAGATTTCAAGGGGTATGGACACTTTTTCAAGGCACTGTACATCCAACATATAGAAGAGAAGTGGTACTGTGCAGGGTCCACATACACATAGAACAAGTACAGATTTTATATGCCATGTTACTTTCTGACAGACTTTTTATCCACATTTTCACAGTAAATATTAAGTGCTGCCATTTGTAGCCTATCCCAAAGTATGTGTACATATGTGTCATTGTGAAACAAACCCTTATTGTTAGGCATTAAGTGTTCTAGCAGTACTGTGTTGGCAAGTTTTCTTTTGGTAATAACAGAGCAGTTAGCCAAATTGCCAAGCAGCAGTTGTTGGTAAATAAACTGTGGAAGGGACAGGTAGTGAGTCTTTGGCTTTGCCAGCAATTCTGCCAACGTTTGCTGCTATACTTGGCAATAGAATATTTAATCTCTGTATACCCGGGAGACAATACAAACTGAGCTCTCCCTCCACTCCTGATTCTGTTTACTCTGACCTCTGCACCACAGTATTAAGCAACAGCACGTGTCTAGACAGTGCCAAAACTTTATGGCCACAGAGTGCTGCTGTTTTCTATAATCTTTTGTTGATCTATAACCGTTTTCTCTAGATTATATTCTATGCTTTGTGGCTGTTTTTAGGGGTAATAGCTCTTCAATTGTACATAATTTTAAAGGGTCTGTTGACTGAAAAAGGTTGAAAAACACTTCTGTAAATTTTCCCTCAAACTAGGAAGACTCTGCCCCTGACCTTCTCTCTACTGTTCTAAATACACTTAACACTGAGTTATCACACTCTCCAACATGACCCTCCTTAGGGTAAAAACTACTCTGCTCCTGACCTTCTCTCTACCTTCCCGATTACACTCACCACTGAGATATCACATTCTCCAACATGACCCTCCATAAGGTAGAAACTACTCTGCTCCTGATCTTCTCTCTACCTTCCCGATTACACTCACCACTGAGATATCACATTCTCCAACATGACCCTCCATAAGGTAGAAACTACTCTGCTCCTGATCTTCTCTCTACCTTCCTGATTACACTCACCACTGAGATATCACATTCTCCAACATGACCCTCCATAAGGTAGAAACTACTCTGCTCCTGATCTTCTCTCTACCTTCCCGATTACACTCACCACTGAGATATCACATTCTCCAACATGACCCTCCATAAGGTAGAAACTACTCTGCTCCTGATCTTCTCTCTACCTTCCCGATTACACTCACCACTGAGATATCACATTCTCCAACATGACCCTCCATAAGGTAGAAACTACTCTGCTCCTGATCTTCTCTCTACCTTCCTGATTACACTCACCACTGAGATATCACATTCTCCAACATGACCCTCCATAAGGTAGAAACTACTCTGCTCCTGATCTTCTCTCTACCTTCCCGATTACACTCACCACTGAGATATCACATTCTCCAACATGACCCTCCATAAAGGTAGAAACTACTCTGCTCCTGATCTTCTCCCTACCTTTCTGAAAACATGCTCCATAAAAGAGAAAATACTATTGTGTGGTTAGTGCTTTTAGTGTTTGGAATTTCTCCTTATCACCCCCTAAGGACGGCTTACACTTTTGGTATTGCAGCACTGGGGCAGAATCAGGTAGTGAGCGATTGGGCAAGATGTCAAACTCAATTGTTTTCCATCAGTCTGAGCTGACTCTGACTTGAATTGAGAGAAATAGTAAAGTATAACCATTGCATAGCACTTTTAAGCAGAAAGCAAAGCCTGAATGTGTAAAGCATAAATATGGCCATCCCCATTTTTTTTTTTTTTTAACATTTATACACCTTAGAATATTACCTGTCTGACAGGTTTGTATTGCTGTTAGGTCCCCTTACTTCAAGTGACAGGTGGGATAGTTCTTGCCCCTTCCTCTTGTGTCATTGAGATGGGAAATGAACAGGAACCTCTGGAACAGGAACAATGACAATAATTAAAGCCCAACAGATGTTCCAAAGCTATCCAAAACTTAGTGTTTTTAATTGTAGTTTTATTTAACATATTTAGTATATTATATTCATAGTAAAATTTACTATGAATATCCTTTAGGGACACAAAGTGGTTGATATACTAAAACTGGAGAGTGCAAAATCTGGTGCAGCTCTGCATAGAAACCAATCAGCTTCCAGTTTTTTTTGCCAAAGCTTAATTGAACAAGCTGAAGTTAGAAGCTGATTGGCTACCATGCACAACTACACCAAGTAAATCTCCCCCAAAACTGTTGTAGAAAATCAGTTGGCGTTGGAGAGGATTTCAGATTTTCTAAATTGTTAGAGCCGTTTAATCCTGTCACTATTCTGTGCCCCTGCATCGCTCAGTGGAGTTCTTCTTTACTGATTGCTGGCCCTTGACACAATGGGAAGGTGCTAGCATGAGCATACAGCGTATCCTAATATAACCTCAGCGAGTTTTTTTGTGGCCACTCCGGCTGACAAGGGGTGAATGTTTAATCGCACAGGCACACTGGCAGATGTTCTGCGAGACGCGAGGTGCCGGTGAAATACGAGTATTTATAAACTTCACAACTTGTGACAAGGCAAAGCTCTAAAAAAGGACAGAGCAAGCCGGTTCTAAAGGCCACAAGAAGCTGTTCTTCTCCCTGGGAATTTTATAGCAATACAAATCTGGGAGGAGCTGGCATTTAGTGGAACACTGTGTAACCTGTCCAAAATCCCTGATACGCAGCTAGCATTAACTCTTTCCAGACTGCGCCTTTCCTTAAATAACTCCTCCAAGTTAACAGACAACCAAACATTTACTGAACCTTATTGCCTTGCAAAGGAAGAAGGCTAAGTCTACCGAAAAATGCAGTTTTAGTTATAAGTGGAGTCTGGTGGTATTTCTCAGCTATGTTCTGGCCCACCTTGGAGTGTTTCTGCTCCTTCACAATATAATCAATAAAAAAATCCAGCAGGGGAGAAAAGGACTATTCTAACAGCACTGGCAGGTGTGTAGACCTTGGAACTCACCACCTGAGAAACCTGAAAAGCATCCACCAAACACTAGTATTGTAGTTTTGGGTGAAGTAGTCCTTTAATCCCACTTATATTTAGGTCTGATTATCTTAAGAAACATTTACATATTGGTTAATGTTATTAAAAGCTCCTTTTAATAAGGTGCAGTGATGTCGCAGCTTGTTCCATGTTTTGCCTGCAGTTGGCAGAATGAGTGTCTGTTGCTGTAGGTAGTGGGCGCCTCCGTTCTGTCTGGGCAGCATCTAGTTCTGTGCTAAACAATGACAGATCTGTTTGGAGTAGCCTGTGCCCATGCCACTCTGGGAAGGTCTGGTACTTGTTGCAAAGATGCCACCACGGCAGATTTTGTGGCTGCCAGTTTGGCGGTGCGGACTTCCTTTGTTCTGTCAGGCAGATCTGACATAATTAATTTCTGTTGATACAGACACTGCAATATATTATATCAGAATGCAGTCACATCTCTCGCCAACGTTGTGATTAGCCCTTGTTTATTTCCAAATGGTTTGTGTGTGTATGTGAAGTACATATTATGATGTTCAAGCTGGCCAGCTGCCTCAAAGTGATCTCTTCCTGCCCAGTCCCTACACTAACTAAAAGATATGACATATCCATATAAGTTTTATGTATTTGTAGCAAGGAGAGGGACTGGATAAAGAGGGTTCCGCTTGGAAGTATATTGCAATATGTGAAGTGCAAAAAAAAGTTTAAAATGCTAAATAGCAGAAGGAGCAGAATACCCCAAGAGAGGAAAGTTAAATTGTGAAGGAACGGAGTCCTATAGCAGTAGTATTTTCAGGAGAGTATACAGTGCATCCGGAAAGTATTCACAGCGCTTCACTTTTTCTACATTGTGTTATGTTACAACCTTATTCCAAAATTGAATGAATTCATAATTTTTCTCAAAATTCTACAAATACGTAGCCACTCCTTTGTTATCCGTTGTTGTGTGCTTAGGGTCGTTGTCCTGTTGGAAGATGAACCTTCGCCCCAGTCTGAGGTCCAGAGCGCTCTGGAGCCAGTTTTCATCAAGGATGTCTCTATAAATCGCTGCATTAATCTTTCCCTTGATCCTGACTAGTCTCCCAGTCTCCCAGTTCCTGCTGCTGAAAAACATCCCCACAGCATGATGCTGCCACCCCATGCTTCGCTGTAGGGATGGTATTGGCCAGTGATGAGCGGTGCCTGGTTTCCTCCAGTCATGACGCTTGGCATTCAGGCCAAAGAGTTCAATCTTTGTTTTATCAGACCAGAGAATTTTGATTCTCAAGGTCTGCGAGTCCTTTAGGTGCCTTCTGACAAACCCCGATGGGCTGTCATGTGCCTGTTACTGAGAAGTGGCTTCCGTCTGGCCACTTTACCAGTACAGGCCTGATTGGTGGAGTGCTGCAGAGATGGTTGTTCTTCTGGAAGATTCTCCTCTATCCACAGAGAAACACTGGAGCTCTGTCAGAGTGCATCGGGTTCTTGGTCACCTCCCTGACTAAGGCCCTTCTCCCCCGGCTCAGTTTGGCTCTTGGAAGAGTCCTGGTGATTCCAAGCTTCTTCCATTTATGGATTATGGAGGTCACTGTGCTTATTGGGACCTTCAATGCTGCAGAAATGTTTCTGTACCCTTCCCCAAATCTTTGTGATACAATCCTGTCTCGGAAGTCTACAGACAATTCCTTAGACTTCGTGACTTGGTTTGTGCTCTGACATGCACTGTTAACTGTGGGACCTTACATAGACAGGTGTGTGCCTTTTTACATCATGTCCAATCAACTGAATTTGCCATAGGTGGACTCCAATCAAGTTGTAGAGTGGCATGGTAAATACTGTGAATACTTATGTACATTTTTTTTCTTTCATGTTGTCATTATAGGGCAGTGATGGCGAACATTGGCACCCCAGATGTTTTGGAACTACATTTCCCATGATGCTCATGCACTCTGCAGTGTAGTGGAGCATCATGGGAAATGTAGTTCCAAAACATCTGGGGTGCCAAGGTTTGCCATCACTGTTATAGGGTATTGTTTGTAGAATTTTGAGGAAAATAATGAATTTAATTCATTTTGGAATAAGGCTGCAACATAGCAAAATGTGGAAAAAGTGAAGCGCTGTGAATACTTTCCGGATGCATTGTAGCCAGCCACAGATGGATCCAAATATGGCCAGTTCAGCAGGGACTGGCTTAATTTGAATCCATGTGTGGGTGTCCCTATTCAACAGAAGATGATTGTTAGTTCTTCTTTTGTTGAACATGAATATTGAAAAACTTTTGTCAATCAGCGGCTTCAACCACTGGTCAGTGTATTCCTTCATCCTCCTCGCTTGTGTGGATGGAGGAATTTTTTCATTTTTTATAGCTTACTGGCTGAAAAAAAAGTGACCCATCTATGGCCAGCTTTAGACAGCAAAAGGAACACAGTCCTCCAGCAGAGCATAGCAGGGAATTTCAGGTAAGCAGAGTTAGAAAGCAGAAGGAGAAGAGTCCTCCAGCAGTGCATAGTATTTCAGGAGAGGAGAGTTAGATAGCGGAAGGAGCAGAGTCCTTCAGCAGCGCATATTTCAGGAGAGGAGGGTTAGATAGTGTAAGGAGCAGAGTCCTCCAACAGCGCATAGGAATTTTTTTTTTCTGTTTTAGCTTAATGGTGGAACAAAAAAAATGAGCATAGCAGGGTATTGCAGGAGAGGAGAGTTAGATAGCGGAAGGAGCAGAGTCCTCCAGTAGCGCATAGTATTTCAGGAGAGGAGAGTTGGCAGAATGGTGGAGTCTTCCAGCAGCACAACGTGTTTAGGAGAGGAGAGTTGATAGAACAGTGGCGTCCTCCACTACACAGATTATCCACAGAGGACATTTAGATTGTAGAAGGAGCAATCTTCACCTTGCGAAGAAAAACGTTTCGGGGAAGAAAGTTAAGTAACCTAAGAATCAGAGTCTTCCAGCATTGTTGAGTGTTGTGCTCTTAAAAATGACCACTAATGTTTATGCTTTTTTGTTTTATTTTTTTCATTAGTTGGTCAGGAGAAAGATCAAATACAGACTTCACTGGAGAATCGTTCTTGTGTCCTGATTCGGAGAGACCTGGTGGCACTTCCAGCGAGCCTCATTAGTCAGATTGGCTACCGCTGCCACCCGAAGCTCTACTCAGAAGGTGACCCTGGGGAGAAGCTGGAACTGGTGGCAGGTAAATACAATTTGTACAATCAGCCGTGCCTTTTTTGTTCACTAGGAACAGCAGTAAGGTATAGACCTATCAGAAGGATGTATTGTTTTGGACAATTTATGACAGCCATTCCAGTTCAGTCTCTTATTTTCCCACTGTTATTTTCTAGTGCAGGATAAACATTGATTGGTTTCTGCTAGGGAGTCGATCTACAAAAATCCATGTTTCTTCCACATGAGGAGCTATTTTCCTGCTTGGGTGAGGGCAGTACACAACCTTGAAGTACTTAGACTCCTTATTTCTGTTAGAGAATATTATATATCCATAGTCTATAGCATGATGTAAGAAAGTCTGTTTCCACCTTAACCACTTCAATACTGGGCACTTTCACCCTCTTCCTGCCCAGTCCAATTTTCAGCTCTCATCACTGTTGCATTTTGAATGACAATTGAGCAGTCATGTAACACTGTACCCAAACAAAATTTTTATATTTTTTTTCCCCATAAATAGAGCTTTCTTTTGATGGTATTTAATCACCACTGGGTTTTTTTGTATTTTTTGCGCTGCATATAAAAAAAGACCAAAAATTTTTGTTACAAAACTGTAATTAAGTTTTCTCCTTCACTGATGAGCACTGATAAGGCTGCACTGATGGGCACTGATGAGGCAGTACTGATTGGCACTGATGATGAGGCACTTATATGCAGCACTTCTAGGGGCCACTGATAAGCAACACTAATGGGCATTCATAGGCAGCACTGGTGGGCACTCATAGGCGGCACTGATGGGTGGCACTGACAGGCAGTCACTGATGGGACTTTTTTTCCAGGACTTTTCCAAAGCCTCTCCAATCCTATGGAATGCCCTACCCCGATCTGTCCACTTATCTCCTACTCTAGTAGCTTTTAGACAATCCCTGAAAACCCTTCTCTTCAGAGAAGCCTACCCTACCCACACCTTACAACAACTGTTTTTTCATTTTCTCCATCAGCTCACCCCCCACAGTTATTACCTTTTGTTTCCACTTGACCCTCCCTTCTAGATTGTAAGCTCTAATGAGCAGGGCCCTCTGATCCCTCCTGTATTGATTTGTATTGTAAATGTACTGTCTGCCCTCATGTTGTAAAGTGTTGCACAAACTGTTGGCGCTATATAAATCCTGTATAATAATAATAATAATGGGCACAGATTCCCATCCTAATAGGCACTGATTGGCATCCCTGGTGGGCTCACCTGGTGGTCTCCAGTGGGCATCCTCAGCGGGTCTGCACTGATAATCAATGCGCTGATTATCAGTGCAGACCCCCCTGTCAGGAGAGCAGCCGATCGGCTCTCCTCTACTCACGTCTGTCAGTGCGAGTAGAGGAAAAGCCGATAAACGGCTGTTCCTGTTTACATTGTGATCAGCTGTGATTGGACACAGCTGATCACATAGTAAAGAGCCTACGTCAGAGGCTCTTTACCAGAATTGGAGATTGTGGTGTGTCAGACTGACACACCACACCATCGATCACCGCGCTGCGCACCCCCGCTGGAGCGCCCTAGCGACTTAGCCGTAGACTGTCAGTTCAGCAGGGACCAGCCGAGATTTGAACCATGTATAGGCAGGCTGAATGTACCAAAGTTGATCGATCAATCAACTTGGGTACAACCAGCTTGTCGGATTTTACATGTGGTTGCAGGAAAGAAAATCGCTCCATCTATGGCTGGCTTTACAGGAGACCATCCTACCAAAATTTCCACAGTCTAACAAGAGGCCATCAAACCAAAGTCTTCCACTGCCTTAAAAGGCTGTCATTGCAATATCTGTGTACCAAGAGACTGAGGTACTACTGGCTGGCACTGTGTTACAAGAGACTGAGAGAGGCACTTGTAATGTCTTGTAATTGGCATTGTAAACTAGGGTTTTTAGTAGGATGGGTAAAAAAAACTCTAATGGGAAACCCCCATCCAACATTGTTCTGAACACTTTGTGACACGTGCCTCAATTGTAGCACATGGAAATCTGTGGCTGCCAATCAGAGTTGAGTTTACTGTAGCCGAAACAGTAAAAAGGTGACTCAGCCTGCTTTGTCTGGGTCAATGCACTTTTCATGTTGTTCTTGCAATTTGCAGTGCTTAGCTGAATAGACCACATGGATTTCATAGTTGCAAATGAGGAAACCTGTGTTCTGCTCTGAAATGAGCCCCTTGTATCCGTGAGATTATTGTCATGTCTGTGTGTAGTTATAGACATCCCTGACTGAGTGCTTTTGGGTTGGGAAATTAAAAGTTTATATTGTGCCTTAATGGTTCTGGAAGCCTAAAATGTAAAAATTGTGCCACATAAAACACTAATGATAGTCACAAATATCTGTTCCTGTATATTCTCTGAAAATGACATATTTAAGTTATTACGTTATTTCAGGCTAAAGGAGGCTTACAGCTCAAAGTATTTTTTAGACAATCTGCAGTGGATGGGAATATAATCCCCTCCTGCTTTTTTATTATTATTGCTATGGATTTCATAACGCTAACAGTTTGTGCAGACCTTTACAAAATGGGGAGAAACAGTACAGCTACAATACTTTTCAGTACTTTATCCTCCTCTGATATGCTCCTGAAAACATTTCATATTTATCAATGAATGTCAAAAGTGGACCTGTCGTTAAAATGAATTTTTCATGAGAATCAATAGGGCACGTCAGCCTTACCAAATCACATAGTTCTTTTTAATGAAAATATGCCACAGATAAAAAAAAAAAAAAACTGTGCCTGCTGAGCTCCTTCATGTACCATATAGATTACATGAACCCTGGATACTCGGAGCATTGTGAATGCAAGTCTATAAAAAATCAATTGCTTTGAGTCAGGTCTGACGTGAGTAGTAGGTATGCACTGATGGGTAGGAACAGTCCCTGTTAAGCACTACTAACAATTCAGAAGCACAGCATTCGTATGTAATTAGCAAATATTACTGCCCCCCCAAAGGACATGTATAAATACAAACTATACAGAGAAACAAGATTTTTTTTAAATATTGTTGCACACTAAGATAAGACATTTTTACACCCTTCTATCCAAAGATAAAAAGCAGATAAGACTATAGAGAGCATTGTTAACACTTTAACAAGAACCTAATAATAATTTTGAATACCTGGCCCTTTAAGTCTCCTCTCTCACACAGTCGCCCCCGCAAAACACTGCCGACATCCAAACTACTGTGTATGTTTCCAACAAAATCAATTTACTTGCGCAGCACAATAGCCGGGGCGCTGTAAACGCTTGTTAGCATACAGAATACCAGCACTCGTTATGCAGCCAGAATATTCATTTTGTTGGCGTTTACATTTTATGTGGCACTATTAAATGTGACACGGGTTATTTTCGCAGTGAGGAACAACTGTAAATCGTGCCTGAGCGCACCTGTGGATGAGTCCGATTTGCATTTTTCAATCTGCAGCAGGCAGATTAATATCTCCAGCTCATAATGCATCCAGCGATGGACTTATTTCCTCCGGTGAATTAATATCAGCGCTGGCAGGTGTTTTGGGGTTTTATCCCACCTCCTTCCTTGGGGAGTTTGAACATATTTCTTTTTCTTTTCCTTCCAAATCCAACTTGTTAACCTGCGAGATGCTGGAGAGCCAAGAATACAGGAAGCGTTTTTGTTTTTTTTAACTATTGGTTGACGCGTTATTGATTTAGCGTTGTAGATTGTAGGCATACATGTGTGCTGCGCCTACGTGATGTTTTTAGCATCGGCAGCTCTTGAGCACTTTCTTAGGGGAAGAGGGGCCTATGTACAGCAGGAACACAGGATACTACTGGGCGTAATTTTACAGAAAAACAAAGGCAGCTGTTCAGTACCACTTTTTACCCAGGCGTGTGATGCTATGCTTTGTACCAGAAAGGAGAGCAGCACACGACCACCTATTTTCAATGTCTACATTTCAGGAATTCTGCTGGGATGCGGGCAGCAGAGACACTGCCTTCCTCTACCTCCGTCTATACTTGAGAATCAACTATTAGGACCAACACTGCAAGCACCCAATAAGATTAAGGTGGACATTTAGAGGTTAAAATGGAACCAAGCTCAGTGCTGCAGGGAGAGTCTTTGTCTTTATGGTGTTCAGACATTATATCAAACCTCCTAGTCTGCTCTCTTCCAACATTATTAGATCCATGCTCACGGTCATACTGCCACCATCTTCTCCACTGTTTTGTCTGGTCAGACATCCTTCCTCTTCTACTATTGGCTATCTACTATTGGCTATCGACTGAAGATAAAACTCCTCGCATAAACTCTGGAATTACATTATCCTGTCACATGGCTTAATTATCTGTAAGATACTGGGAGTATGAGCTGCACTGCACATGCACCACAGGCAGTATAAACAATGAAAAAAATATTTGCTTAATATAGTTCTACCAAAAAAACTTAACCCAGCAATGTTTTTCAATGTTTAGTTCTGCTTCAAGTTAGTGTTGGGGTATAAAATTAGAATATAAGTGTTAGCTTAAATTTTAGGTTGAAGGGAAGGTATTGGGTTAAGGCTTCAAGGTCACGGTTAAACATTAGGGTCAGATTAAGAGTTGCATAGCTACATAGTTATAGTCAGTTTGTAAAAAGTCAATTTATTCAACCAATAGAAAAGAATAGAATCGATAGTGAATCTCATGCCTGGGATTGATCCAGAGGATGGCAAAAAACACCTATAAATTGTGATGCTGTTTGCTCCAGTGGGAAAAATAAATTCCTTCCTTATTCCCCGTAAGGCAATCGGATGTTACCTGGATTCAACAATCTCTAGGGTTATTACCTATAAATGTTATTATCGAGTTATATTTGGTGCATTTAGGAATGTATCCAGCGCTTTTTTTTTTTTTTTTTTAAATCATCTACTGAGCTGGCTGCTGCAGCCGATGTGCGATTCCCACACTCCCTGTGACAGCAGTACGGGGAGAAGTTCCCTGCACTAGCTGTCACTTTTTGAAATCAGCACAGCTGTGCGGGGCTTCGCCCACACAGCCACGTCATTTATTTACACAGCTCTGTGTGTGAATGAACTACAAGCTCTGACATCCTTTGAGGCGGTCAGCTTGTAGTTCTCAATGAACTACCACGGTGCTGTGGAGTGCCATGGTAGTTCATGGATTCTGTCTGCCCGGGCACACAGATACACTGACAAATCTGAAGGAGACCGGCATGGCACCAGCGATCTGCTGATCGCTGGTACAATGCTTTACAGGCTCCAAAAAAAAAAATGTTTTAAAAAATGCACATTTAAAAAAAAAAAATTTTTACCTGCAAAAAAAATGTGCATTTATTATTTTTTTTTCTAAAAAGTGAACTTATCCTTTAAGGCTTAACTTGAAGTAGATGTAAAGCCTAACTTAATGACATTTAGTTTGCTAAAGCTCAATTTACAAAAACTTTCATTCAAATATGTTCCTCATTAAACCAAATATCCACCCCAATTATGACTAGTTTGGATTTTGGAAGGATATGAGAAAGAACGTAGGTAGAGTGTAGGTTGCTATGAGTAACAACAGTTACTTCTTTATGTTTACAAAGTCCTGTGGTTCATTTAGCCTACTGTTCTCACATTAGCCTTTTATGAAATGCAAGCCTAACAATATGGCCGCCCTCTGGTTCACATTGGAGCATTGACTGCATCAGCAATTTTATTCTCTCAATTTCCGGCCTGGTCTTTCACCTCTGATTACAGATGCTGCTTGCGCTGCTTCTTTGAATGGCGGGGCCCTCAAGCTGTACTAATAAAAACTCCATAAAAATGTCTCACTCGACCAAAGCTCAGGAATCCCATTCAGATGCTTTTTTTTTTCCCTTCTCTTTCCTCCACATATAGAACTGGCAGCCTGTGTTATAATGCAGACGCCCTCCCTATCTCACAGCTTGCAGATTGACTCGACTGGAGGGGATGGAGTTCCGCTTCTCCGCAGTCAGCACATTATAATTAGAATCAATACCCGCAGATCTGTGTGTGTGCGAGTTCATTCGAGGTAACGGAGCTGAGCGCCGGGGAGGTGGGGGGAGCCGGGCCCTGAGATCTCACCGTAGCCCCAGCACTGCGCTGTCTTCATTCCATTGATTTATCGGGTAATGTAATTTGTGAAAATGTCCAAAATCTCCCTGGCTAGCCAACACCTGATCACCAAGGGACAAGGACCTCTTTCCCCATAATGGGGGTGAGAATGTACTCTTTTCTTCCAGGATTTCACATGACAGCAAGATTAACCCTATTAGAACAAGCATATGCTGAGAATTTCACCAGTTTAGCATTCTGTTCAGCTTTGCTGTCTTAAATAAATAATATGGAGGGTTTTTTTTTAAGAAACAACCCTGTTAAGCTTTATTTGCACCTAAGCTAGCCACATCACATCATCCCAATTTAATTTCAGAATAATAACCCTTTCCAGGAAAGTAAAACTTACTGATTACGTGATCCCTAGGCTTCTAACAGTCTGGTACAAATGAAGGAATAAAAAAAAAAAAAAAAACCCTATGTATGATCAGTTTTCTCAGCATGGCACAGTCACGCAGACAAAGCAGAGAAAAACACAAGGTGGTGTTCTTTTTTTTGAGGGGGGGGGGGGTTATTGGTGAAGAGGTGCATAGGTAAGCTATTTTAAAGAGGGTTAGGTACTGGATTTCTGTATTAGCTGCTTCTCTATATTCATAATTATACTGGGATAGCTTGGGGTATTTTCAAGGAGAGCAGATTTTAAAGTATTATTGCAGTTTTTTTCTAATTTCATTTTTGATGATCATTTCAGATTCTAACATGCTTGCTCTTACAATGTTTTTTGTACTGTATTTAATAGAGATTTGTAAATTAACCACTAGAGGGAGTTCTGTATTAGGTTCAGTATTAGGAGCTGGGAATTGCTGGAGTTTCTGGGTTAGGTCCAGGGATTAGTTGGTTGTTCTGGTTAGGTGTTAGTCGATGGGTTGAGGATCAGGATTACGTTTTAGAGTTGGGTTAATGTGCACGAGTAAGAGTTAGGTCTTGTGTTAACAGGCGTTGGGTTTGTGTCAATGGCATTGAGACGCTTCTTAGAATGCATTGACAGATGCATTTGCTCTACAGTAGCTTTTCTTCTGAAATGCTTTAGGTGGGTTTTGTATTGGGATGCAAAACGTATTTGAACTGAACAAAAGCCCTTGGAAATAGTCCCCTACTTGGAGTTCATGGTGAGGTGTCGAAGTTAGTTGGAGGTCATAGGTAGGTGTAGGGGTGAGTTTGAGGTTCTAGGATAGGTTTGGAGGTTCTCAGTTAGGTTTCAGGGGATGGTTGGAGCCTCGGGATTAGGTTTTGAGGTTGGGTTGACATGCATTGATTAGTTGTAGAGGTTAGGTTGAGTTTCACGGCTAAGTGAAGGGGTTAACTGCAGGTTCAGGGTTGAGGTTTTTTGCATACCAGGTAAAGATTAGGTTTTGTGTTAGGACTCTCGCTCCATACTTCATATTGTTTTTTTGGGTGTGATAAGGGTGCAATTAAATATCTCATATGGTATAAATATCAGCTCTAAATATTTGTAGTTTAGCTCAGGTTCGTTTGATTTTAGTATTCAGCACATATTCTTGAACCACTAATAAAAAAAAATGGTCCGCACCGATTTTCAAAAGCTAAAAAAGTAAGACACGGTTTTTCTCTTTGTAGCACACCCCACGTAGGAGCTGCAGATGAACAGAGATCCCCCACTCCTGTACAACCAGGCACACCGAATCTTCACAGCCACACAAAGTCAGAAAACAGTCCGTAGCTTTGTTTTTGTTGTTTATTAGCGGGTTAACAACTTTGGGGTAGGAGGTTATGGGATGCCCATTTGACTGCAACAACACCTTCACGGACATCTTCCTATGTACAACTTTAAGTGCTTTAGGCAATGCTAGCCCACCTGGCTGCCGCTGTTTCTCTCTACACCAGCCCACTCGGCTGACTCACTGGAGAGATCTTAGGGAAAGGCAGAAGACTTAAGCCCACCACTATCTTCAAGGGAGACTGGCTACATGTGGCAGTCCCTCCCCTTTGTTAGTCTCCACAGTGTTGAAATACTCACTCTGTCCTCTCTTTGCACCTGTGCCTCCAGGTTAGCCTCCTCCCTTTGCTTCTGTGGCAGGATCCCTCCAGCACCTGAGCCCCGGTAGGACACCCCCCCCCCATCTCAGGGAGTAGCCCTCAGGGCCACCGACAGCCTCCTCAACACTGCATCTTCCATATAACTCCTCTGCTGGCATAGCCTATGTCTATATATGGGGGTGTCTTTCCCCCCCTGCCAGCCTGCCACTGGGGATTGGCCGAGGCCCCATAAATATTCATGGCAGCTCCTCCTAACCCCTGCCCTCTAATTCTAGAAGGTTCTCCAACCTTTACAAACACCAGGGGGAGGCATCGGATAGCTGCCAGGATGAGGCACCCAGCCCTGAACTCTAGTGAACCCTGACCCAATTAAGACTCTCATGCTGTAACAGGAGTCAGGTAAATTTTCCTACTCTGCCACTACTAGTACCACACACTAGAGGGTGCTACACCTTGATACAGTGTGTGGATGGGGCTGGAACTATGGAACACCGTGGTTACATTTTCTCCACATTACAGTTATGAGTATTCCCAAGAGAAGATACCAACATTTTTATGTTTAGCTGAAGCTGGCTTATATAAAAAACTGGACCTTTTTAGGTTGCATAATGGCAAGAATTTCAATGACCTCTAATTTCAGGTCTCTTGCTGGGAGTAAATATATTTATACTTTATTTTATGTTCTTCTGCAGGGTCAGGGGTATACATCACCCGTGGACAGCTTATGAACTGTCACCTCTGTGCTGGAGTGAAGCATAAGGTCCTTCTAAGACGACTCCTTGCCACGTTTTTTGATCGGTAGGTCCATTTGCCTCTTGTTTGTCTATTCCTCATTCTGCTGCCTGTAAGGTTATATTTGAAAAAATATACATTGATTTGTCCCAAGAAATGTCTCTTCTGTTCAGTAACGACTGCTTCATAAAAATCACTTTCAACGTCTGTTAAGTTTATGACATCTGTCAATGGTTTATTGGATTTTTCAGAATACTTAACTTGCTGCCTGCATCCCCATTGTGGAGATTGCAGAGCTGGATGTCAGAGTGAGAAATCTTGTGTCAGAGTACAATAAGGTATCAATGGATCGGGAAAAGATGGGGAATCTACCAATTGAGGGATAAAAACAGCAATGGAAACCAGTCAGGTTTCAACCCTTCCACATTTTAGTCAAGCTGTTTTGGCTGGGGTCCTACTTTGAGGACCTCATTTAAACTGTTAAGGAAAATCTACTTGCTGCTGTTGTTAACCACGTTTTAGAATACAAATTCTTTACCTGTCACCGATGTCAAATTTTTTAATCACTGACCCAGAACAAGCATGAAACCTTAAAATCAGAGAGAAGTCAGCTCTTGATCTACATGATTGTTCCAAATCAGTACCCCAAGCCTCATTCACATGGCATTTTTTATTTGCAGATCTGAATTCAGCTGCATTATTTTCAATGGAATCAATCCCATAGGTGCGTTCAGATCTGTAACACAAAATCTGAAATTCAGCATTTCAGGACATGCATATACACATATGCCAGATGCAGGTATTGGGGGGGGGGGGGGGGTTACATAAGTATTAACTGATCAGTACGCAGGAACTATTGTGCTAGAAAAAAAACAGCATAATAAGATCAGTAACATTTTTAAAGCCATGTGAATGTAGCCTAAAGCTGATCTACATGTTTCATTTAAAGTGGTTCTAAAGACAGAAGGTATTTTTTATCCTTAATGCATTCTCTGCATTAAGGTAAAAAATCTTCTGTGTGCAGCTCCCTCCAGCAGACCCCCCCCATAATTACCGGAGTCTAATTTTGATACAACGCTGTGAACGTGGGCAGCAGCTCCCTCCTCACAGGGCAGATTAATAGCAGGAGCCACTGACAAGGGAGCGGGGGACAGGACTGAGTTATGTTGTCCCTGTCTATGGACACAGGAAGTGTGGCTCAGGCTCGAGCCAGGTGTGCCACCATAGGCAGCAGCTTCCTATGGTGGCACACCAAGAAGGGGAGTAGCCATGTGCGCCAGCAGGGGACCCTAGGAGAAGAGGATCAGGGATCCTCTGTGCTAAACCTTTGCACAGAGCAGGTATGTATAAGATGTTTTTAAAAATTACCCTTTACAACCATTTTAAAGGGTATGTAAAAGGTTAGTTTTCAAAAAAACAAACATGTCATACCTTCTCTGTGCAGTTGGTTTTGCACAGAGTGGCCCCGATCCTCCTCTTCTGGGGTCCCTCAGCTGCATTCCTGGCTCCTCTTCTCGAGTGCCCTGTTGGAGAGCCACTGTCCCTCGGGGCACTCGTGCGGGCGAGCACCTGTGTCCTGCTGCTACGTCCATTGACACAGACACCAGAACTCGGCCACGCTCCCCGGGTCATTGGATTTGATTGGGAGCCAATGGCTGCGCTGCTATCAATCTATCCAATCAGGGCCTGAGACACCAGCTGGAGCTGGCGTGCTCGTCCCTGTCGCTAGAAGCTAGGGTTCAGGTAAGTAAAAGGGGGGGCTGCTGCATCACAGGAGGTTTTTCACCTTAATACATAGAATGAATTAGGTTAAAAACCACAAGGGTTTACAACCCCTTTAACTTTAAATAGTTTGTTTGGACCAAGCCGATTCAAACAAACTATTTATTTCACTGAGAGTTTCAGCAGATATACTCTGTAAAAAAAAAACAAAAAAACTGTATGTAGCCATGTCTACATATAGTATACAGAACTGTAATTTGGCAGCAAGACAAGAACTTTGCGCTTCGGGAAAATTTAAAAAAAAAAAAAAAAAAAAAATCGGCTGAGAATTGCCCCTCTATTCAGAGGAAACTGTATTCTATGAAAGAATATAAAGCTTACTGTGATTGGCTGAGGCGGACAGCGGGGCTGATAACAATAGAACTATAAAAGAGGCTGATCAGGTCAACAGAAAACTCTCATTCAAAAATCTATCTGCCCTGTGTATCCAAGTTCAGCTTTTTCATTAATAAATACATCATCTGCTGATCAGTATGCATCTGTTACTGTTTCTAATGCATCACTGGCTGTTGTTTCAGGAACACCCTCGCTAACAGCTGCGGCACCGGGATCCGCTCTTCCACCAGTGACCCCAGCAGGAAGCCTTTGGACAGCAGGGTACTAAATGCTGTGAAATGTAAGTAAATATTATATTGATGATGCTTAATGAATTTTGCATGAAGCAGACCTTAAAGTATGTAATACTGTAATACTTACCCACTATGTGCTTTGGAAATTTTTGTATCACCGTGACATCTAGGAGCCCACACTGGGAGGTGTTGTTTGGCCTTCTTTCCTGCCCATGATAGACTTTGTTTTTTGATTGGCTGGTCCTTATGGTTTTGGCCGCTTTTCAGCCTATGTTGGGGACCCTCCCTAGGAAGGGCTTCAAGACTTTACATATTGTCTCTTTCATTTGTACTTTGATCTTGCACTCGCCTTATGGCTTCCATTTGCTGGCAACCCTTCTGATTCTTTTTACCCCTACAATAACATCTATTGTGGATTGTAGCACACCTGAGATTGTGTGGGGTGTGTGTACCTAACATCTATCACGCTTTTTCGTTTCTTTTGTAAGCTATTAGCTCTATTTGAAAAGTGGATCCTAAAGAAGCCCTCATCTTGGGCAAAACTCGTCAATCCATAAATCTTCTGGGATCTATCCCTATGTGGATTTGTGCACTGTATGTCAATGCAAAAAACATAATATGTTTTTTTAGAGGACCTGTACCTCTCTTGTTTTTAAAAGAGGTTGTAAACCTCCAAACCCCCCCCCCCCAAAAAACCCTGCAAGACAAAAGGCATAATGAGCTAGTATGCATCGCACACTGGCTCATAATGAAATACCTACCTTCAAACGATGCCCTGCAGTGCTGCCCGCACACCGCTCCCATGGCCGTCATCTTTCACTGGATTTACTTTCGGGTTTGCGGGCTCCGGCGCGGTGATTGGCCAGGGCCGCGATAATGTCACTCCCATGCATGCGCACGGGAGCCACCAGTAATGGCACAGGTCCTGAAGAACCAGCAGGCCGTTTCTTCAGTGCAATGCACAGGTCGTCGGCAGCAGAGTATATAGTGAATATCTCCTAAACTGGGCAGGTTTAGGAGATATTTAACCAATTTAAGGTTTTGTACAAATAAAATGTATTGATTTTATATGGACAATTTTTGAGCAATTATTACCATCCAGGCACATTAACTACTTGCCGCCAAATCATGTGCATGTACGTCATTTTGGGGAAGTGGTTGTACCAGGGTGATGCCTGCAACGACGGTCGGCTTTCATGTGATAATGCTTTCATGCGGCTAAATAGCCACTCAGCTGTTATCACAAGGAGCGGGAGAGGACGTCCCAGTCACACCCCCCCCAAACTGGCAACGTCCGCCAGCTGGCTGGAGACCCAAACAAAGCCGGAATTGGCCTTGATCAGGTCTCCGATGTAGTAACCGATGTAGTTATAGTAACAATGTAGTTTACTTGGCAGCCAACAGCGCCAATTTAAAAAAAACAAAAACGCTGTTTTAAATACTTTGAAGTGCAGAGGCGCGATTTGGGGTCTTTGAGACCCCAGATCCCTCCATAAAGAGTACCTGTCACTGCCTATTACTGTCACAAGGGTTGTTTACATTCCTTTTAACAGCAATAAAAGTGATCAGAAGTATTTTTTTTTTAAAGGGACAGTGTAAAACTAAAAAAAAAAAAAATAAGAAAAAAAAATTTCAAGTGCCCTAGCCCTCGCGTGTTCGCGAGCCAAAGAAAATGTATACATAAGTCGCCCCCGCAAATGTAAACAGTGTTCAAATCACACTTGTGAGGTATCGCCGTGATTGTTAGAACGAGAGCAATAAGTCGAGCAAAAGACCTCCTCTGTAACTCTAAACAGGTAACCATTAAAAAAAGTGCGTGCAATTTTAAAGTGCAAGATGTTGGGTATCTATTTACTTGGTGTAACATCATCTTTCACAAAATTGGGCTAACTTTATTTTGTTTTTTTTGATTCAGTAAAGTGTATTTTCCCCCACCATTTTATTCTCGAGTCTCTGTTGGAAAATATATATATATATCATTTTTTTTTTTTTTTTTGGGTGTTCTAAGTAATTTTCTAGCAAAAAATTATGATTTTAACTTGTAAACAACAAGTGTCTAAATAGGCATGGTCTTGAAGTTGTTAAAATCCCCATCTCCCATGAGTCCCCTGTTATAGGGAACTCATGGGAAACATCTCCCTTTCGAATGTGTTTACATAGGGGATTTTGCCAGTATTTAATGCACAGGTTCCCCCACCCAATATTCTTTTAGCAGCCCGGAACCTCCTCCGCTCGAGTATCCCATCGGCACGCCTGGCTCCTCCTCTTTTTTGTGTACCCCCATAGCAAGCCGCTTGCTCCTGGGCTGCACTCTCTGCATCCATAGACACCAATAGCACAGCTGAGCTCTACCCACCACTCCCTCATCACAGGATTTGACTGATAGCCAAGCCTGTGAAAGCGGGGAGAAGGGAGAAAGCCACTACAGACAGACACTGAGCTGGATCGAGTGAAGACTCAGGTAAATATGGGGGGGGGGGGTTTGAGGGGGCAATACTACTACCTAAACTGCTTTTTACCTTAATGCAGAGAATGCATTAAGGTAAAAAATGTTTAGGGTTTAGAACCACTTTAAATGAAGGCATTTATGGCTCTGACATGGTGGGCGTGACCTGGAGGGATGTACTACAACAACCTAGATAAAGGTATAATACTCGTTATGAAAAATATAACATTATGTCTAACAACAAATGGAACACAAAAATAATATAATTGAAAATGTATATATTTTTTTCTTTTCTTGTTTTTTTTGCCTCTTTATTGGGGTATTTTATAGTCCGAGGCACATTACACAGAAAAAAATAAAATGTGGCGAAAATAAAGTTTCGCCCTTTTAATTCTGGGCACATGCTCCTGTTAGTGTCTCTAAATGTTTGAGGTTGCTATTTGGACTAGATTGCATAAAATACCTCAAATAACAAATACAACAAAAATACTTAAAAATAGACACTTCTTTTAGGTGTTTCTGTTTTTATTATTTTTGTCACAATAAAGCCAGCCATACATGGATTGAAATTTGCTGTTCAGCAGGGACTAGCCAAATTTTGATCCATGCATGGTCTTTGTGGTTGAACAGAAGTTGATCTACTAATCTACTTCTGTTTAACCACTTCCCGCCCGGCCTATAGCAGATCGATGGCCGGGCGGTGGTTCAGTTATCCTTACTGGGCATCATATGACATCCAGCAGGATAACATGCCGTCGCGTGCCCTTGGGGGCGCGCATCGCGGCAATTTGTGGTGCGGTGTTTAAGTCTGACACACCGCTACACTGATCTTGGTAAAGAGCCTCCGGTGGAGGCTCTTTACCACGTGATCAGCTGTGTCCAATCACGGCTGATCACGATGTTAATAGGAAAAGCCGTTGAGCTTCTTTTCCTCACTCGCATCTGACAGACGCGAGGAGAGGAGAGCCGATCGGCGGCTCTCCTGACAGGGGGGGGGGGTCTGATTGTTTATCAGCGCAGCCCCCCCTCGGATGCCCACACTAGACCACCAGGGAAGCCGCCAGGACCACCGGGAAGGGGGCAACGTGGATGACCAGGTATGTACGCCATGTGCAAATTATGCCAGATCTGTGCCAATCAGTGCCCATGGCACCATTATATATCAGTGATGCCCAACAATGCTGCCCATTAGCGTCATCAGTGCCACCAATCAGTGTCATCAGTGCCATCTATCAGTGTCCATCGGTGCCACCTGTCAGTGCCTATCCGTTCCCATCAGTGCCCACCTATCAGTGCCCATCCGTGCCACCCTTAAGTACCCATCGGTGCCACCTATGAGTGCCCATCAGTGCCACCTCATTGATGCCACCTCATCGGTGCCTGTCAGTGCAGCCATATCAGTGCCCGTCATTGAAGAAGAAAACGTACTTATTTACAAAAATTTTTAACAGAAACAAAGAAAAACTTGTTTTTTTTCAAAATTTTCGGTCTTTTTTTATTTGTTGCGCAAAAAATAAAAACCACAGAGGTGATCAAATACCACCAAAAGAAAGCTATATTTGTGGGAACAAAATGATAAAAAATTTGTTTGGGTACAGTGTTGCAAGACCGGCCGCGCAATTGTCATTCAAATTGCGACAGTGCTGAAAGCTGAAAATTGGCCTGGGCAGGAAGGTGTCTAAGTGCCCGGTATTGAAGTGGTTAACCACTCTGTTGTACTGAAGGCAATAGCCTGTGGCACTGATTAGTCTATTGTGACAGTGGAGAAGTCTCACCGCTGTCAGAATTTAAAGGCCAGAGGATTCCCCCATCTACCTCGAATGTGTGGATGGAGGAGCTGCGTCAATTTTTCCATTAAACCCGTTGGTTGAACAAAAGAAAGTGGACTCATCTATGGCCAGCTTAAGGCTTTATTCAGATGGACATAAAAATTTTACTGACCACGTTACGCTTTTTTTTTTCCTCTCACAAAAGTATCTGCATAATGATCAGTAAGCACTTGCGTAAAATTGTTCATTTTTTAAAATCCAATACCTGCATCTGGCATATGTGTATACGTATGACCTCAAATGCAGGTTTTTGGATTTTGTGTTATGAATCTGAACGCAGTGCATGTTGGCGCACCTGTGCGAATGTCTCCATTGAAAACAGTTTAGCTGTGTTCAAATTCATAAATAAAAACTACTTGTCAATGTGTTTTATTACGGTCGTGTGAATTAAAGGCTAAGTTCACTTTTTTTTTTTCTAAAATCCAGCTCCCCAATCTACCAATATACCAGTAATGTACCTCTGTTGCACAAAAATACAAATTTTCTTTGGTTCTGAAGATCAAGCCTCACCTCCATCCATGGCTGTAGTTTGCAGATCACTTCAGAAACTTCCTGGTAGACAGGGGACAGACACACAGGATGGACCAGCATGTATGACCTAGGAAAGAGTTTACCAGCTGTCCTCATTAGCACACCTTCACCCATCAACTATTTTTTTTACAGCACCCCCGGCATTCCTCCACGTGTGAATATGCCTGACTTCCCCAGCGTCCCTTTGGACAGGCTCATGGTGCATGCTAAATTCCCTGGGGCCATAGGCAGTCCATGGGACATCCCTGATGTAGTGCATGTGCCTGCCTGATTGAATACAGAGTGATTGGATTGATGGTGTGTCCTCCTATTATATAGTTTTAGTGAATCTAAAAGGAGATTGTAAAAAGATTGTATAGTGTATGGCCACATTTATACACCTAAAATTACCTAGTTGCGCTTTCAGTGTCATTAATTGTTAACGGCACACCAAATACAGAAGAAAACACACATTTTGCCACATGAAAAAACAGGTGACAAATGCAGTAACAAATTTACAAAAATGTCCTATGAACTACTTTGCCAGGTGGAGCGCAGCCCATTGAAATCGACTGGCTGCCCTATGTGTGTCACTGGAAAAACGAGCCAAAAAACATGCGCTCCCACAACTCTAGGTGTGAATGGGACCTTGTAGTGAAATTGGTGCGTTTACAAAAGAACAATGAGGCTCCATTCACATCTGTATTTCCAAACGCATGGCAAACTGCACAGAAATTGTGAACATGCATTTCATAATGCTGCAAATGTGCATCGTATGTGTGTTGTCATCACATGTTAACCTCTTAAGGACCGAGCCTCTTTTTGAGACTTGTTGTTTACAAGTTAAAATCAGGGTTTTTCCCTAGAAAATTAATTAGAACCCCCATCCATTATATATTTTTTTTCAGACACTATAGAGAATAAAATGGCAGTCATTGCAATACTTTGTCACACCGTATTTGCGCAGCGGTCTTACAAGCGCAATTTTTGGGGAAAAAAAGTAAATTGATACCCAACATGTCACGCTTCAAAATTGCGCCCGCTCGTGGAATGACGACAAACTTTGGCACTTAAAAATCTCCATTGTCAAGGTTTAAAAAATCTACAGGTTACCAGTTTTGAGTTGCAGAGGAGGTCTAGGGCTAGAATTATTGCTTTCGCTCTAACGATCACAGTGATACCTCACGTGTGGTTTGAACACTGTTTTCATATGCGGGCGCGACTTGCGGGATGGGGTGCGTTAAAAAAAGTATTCATTTTTTTCTTATTTATTTTACCTTTTATTTTTTATTTTTACACTGTCCTTTAAAAAAAAAAAAAAAAATTGGGTCACTGTTATTCCTATTACAAGGAATGTAAACATCCCTTGTAATAAAAAAAAGGCATGACAGGACCTCTTAAAGTGGAGTTCCACCCAAAAGTGGAACTTCCACTCATCGGATTCCTTTCCCCCTCCGGTGTCACAGTTGGCACCTTTCAGGGGGGAGGGGGGTGCAGATACCTGTATATTACAGGTATCTGTACCCACTTCCGGCGTAGATATCCGCAGAATCTGCGGTTATTTACGCCACATCCTGTTCCCCCCCCCGCTGTCTGCTGGGAAACACACGGGTCCCAGAGACAGCAGGGACCAGCCGTATTGCGCTGCGCGACTCGCGCATGCGCAGTAGGGAACCGGGAAGTGAAGCCGCACGGCTTCACTTCCCGATTCCCTTCCCGAAGATGGAGGCGGCAGCACCCGAGGACCGAGAAACGGTTCAGCCTCGGGTGCCGACATTGCGGGCGCCTTGGACAGGTAAGTGTCCATGTTTTAAAAGTCAGCAGCTGCAGTATTTGTAGCTGCTGACTTTTTAAAAAAAACATTTCGGCGGGGCTCCGCTTTAAATGTAAGATCTGGGGTCAAATAGACCTCAGATCTCATATTTACACTAAAATTCAATAAAAAAAAATATATAAAATGAAATGTCATTTAAAAAAAATAAAAAATTCCCCTTTAAGAGCATGTTTGACGTCGCTTCCGCCCTCCAATGCTATGGAGCCAAGCGGGGGTCATCTTTCCCTCACTCGGCATCCGGACAGTGAGGGGAGCGGACGCGATCGTCTCCGCCATTACCTATGCTGCCATAACCCCGGTATGTAATGTACAGGTATGTTAATTTACGTGGAGTGGTTAAAGGCTCCCCAAGTGTGGTGAACAAACTGAAAACTGCAGTGCCGCTCTAAGAATAGTTATGGAGCTTCTCTGGGGCGATTGTTGCGCGTAGGGCAGTCTATTCAAGTGAATGGGCTGCCCTATGCGTGATGAGTGAAAACACTCCAAAACACACAAAACAAATGCGAGTTTTTGTTAGGTGGAGATGTGAATGAGGCCTTATGACTGAGTGTCTCCGTCCACTTCCTCTTATGTACTTGTATAAAGATCCCATACACTATGCAATCTGATTGTACAATCTCTGTACATTTTCCTTTGGATTTACCAGAACCATGGAATAGAGGACACACCTGAACAATCCATTCAGTTTGTAGCAAATCAGGTAGGCGCTTTTACTACATGGGAGATCTAAAGGAGATTGTACAGGAAGTGGGTGGAAGGTGGTAATGTAATGAGGGAGGTGTGGTCCAGAGTGGTGAACACACCCTATCACGCCCTCTTTTGTGATGCAACAAGGAAGTGATGGCTTCTGGGAGATGACCTAACAGGAAGTAATCTAAAAATCCACCCAAAGATACAAGACTGACAAGATTCTAAATATTACGTGGATGAGATAAGTGAGAGAAAAGCAGATTGGGAGGGCTGGGTCAGGAATGGCACTGGAAAACGCTTCTGTTTATTATAAAAAGTGAAATTCTGCCCAAAAAGGTGAACTTCTCCTTTAAACCTTATGGATCGATTTGCGCTTGTAAACAAATTCATTTGTAGTACTCAGCTGTCAAATGAGTACTTTGGTGATTCATAGGTACATAGTAGATAAGTTGAATAAAGACAATAGTCCATCCAGTTCAACCTGTGTAGGTGTACGTGTGTCAGTGTCTATAATTAATTTCCAATCTCCTTGTATATTGTGTTCTTTAAGATGCTTGTCCAAGAGTCTTTTAAAAATATCCATACTTCTCGTTGCCACCACCAATTGTGGAAGAGAGTTCCACATCCTTATTGCCCTGACAGTGAAAACAGGTTAAACTGCTTCTCCAATCCCATTGTGTGGCCCCGTGTCCTCTTACACTCCTGGAGACTAAATAGTTTTTTCCTATGCTGGGATCTTCATTGAGGCAAATGTAAATCGCTATCATGTCTTTTTTCCAGCGAGAATAAATTTAGTGCTTGTAGTCGTTCCTTGTAATTGAGGTCCTCCAGTCCCTTTATTCATTTCGTTGCCCTTCTTTGGACTCTCTCCAGCACATCCCTTCTGAGGACTGGTGACCAGAACTGGATGGAATACTCCAGATGTGGCCTTACCAGATTTTTATAAAGTGGCAGAATTATAGTTTTATCCCTGGAGTATATCCCCTTATTTATGCATGTTAAAATTCTGCCAGCTTTGGTAGCTGCAGCTTGACATTGCATGCTTTTGCTTAGTCTGTCTTCTACTAGGTCCTTTTCCATCCTGGATTCCCCCAGAGGTTCTCCCCCTGGTGAGTAGTTTGCATTCATGTTTTTTGCCCCCAAGTGCATTAATTTACATTTCTCCACATTAAACCTCAGCTGCCATGTAATTGCCCACCCCATTATTTTGTTCAGGTCTTTCTGTAAAGTTTCTATATCCAGATGTGAAGTTATTGCCCTGCTTATTTTTGTGTCATCCACAAAAACTGAGACTGAGCTATTTATCCCTCCCTCTATATCATTTATGAATAAATGAAACAGAATCGGTCCCAAGACAGAACCTTAGGGTACCCTACTTACTACTCCTGACCAGTCTGAGTAAATGTTATTTATCACCACCCTGTAACCAGTTTTCTATCCAAGAACAAACCTTATGGTCCATGCTGCAGACCTCCGCTTGTAAATTAAGCATTTATGGGGAACTGTATTGAATGCTTTTGCAAAATCCAGATACACCACATCCACAGGCCTCGCCCCTATGAAGATAGTAGCTCACTTCCTCGTAGAATGTTAACAGATTGGTCTGGCAGGAACAACCCTTTGTAAGCCCATGCTGATAACTACTAATGATGCTTTTTTTCTTCAGTACATTTTTGGATATAGTCCCTCATCATCCCCTTCCATAAGTTGCCTACTATTGATGTTAGGCTGACTGGCCTGTAGTTTCCAGGAATTGTTTCTGCCCTTTTTGAATATTGGTACCACATTGGCTTTTCTCCAATCAGCTGGTACAATTCCTGTCAGTATGATGTCCGCAAAGATTAGGAACAATGGCCTGGCTTTAACCTGACTGAGTTCCCCGAGGACTCTCGGGTGTAAGCCATCTGGTCCTGGTGATTTATTTGTGCTAAAGCGGTATTTCACTGTCTCTACATTTTTTTTTTTTGGCAAAATGACAATGTTTGATATATTTAAAATATCTAACTTACTGATTCCATTTTAGAACTTACTGCTCAGTTTTCTCCAATAAAAAAAAGTTATACATTTTCCTTTTGATGGTTGTCATCTTGCCTGTGGGTATGTGAAGCCCACAGGCATCCTCTTCCGGGATACGGTGCTGCTGATCGACCCAGCATGCACCGCCCGTTCTATCCCCGATCTCGCGCATGCGCAGTAAACAGAAATCGGAGCGCCGTCAACAGCTGTCTGTTGAAATCACGTGAGATTTCACGGCGGCTCTCCGCACTGACTCCTGGGATGAATGACACAAGATCCCAGGAGTCAGTACGGCGATCAGAGGAAGTGATGAAAATCCCCGCAAAATCCCCGCTCACAGCCCCAGGGACCGAACACAGGCCGGGCCATATATCGTAAGGTAGGAAAAAAAAAAAAGGTCCATATAGCACTGGGTGCTATATTTAGAAGCCAAGGAGCTGAAGTTTACAAAATGTGTGAAGATCCGCTTTAGGCTTATCTAGCCTTTCCTTGACTCCGGCCTCTGTTATCCACAAGGGTACGCCCTTTGACGTGTCACTAACAATAATGTTGTGATCAGTACACCACCTCCTTTTCCTGTGTAAAAACTAAGGAAAAAAAGGATTTAGTACAGTTACCCTCTCTATGTCATCTGTAACCATCCTCCCATCATCGTCTTTGTGGACAATGTGCTCTGATCTTGCCTTTTTACTGGTAATATATCTAAGAAATGTCTGTGGTTTTTTTTTTTTTTATTCTCCTCTGCAATGTGTCTCCCGTAGTCTTATTTAGCCGCCCTGGTTTAGTTCTTACACTTCTTATTGCATTCCTTGTAGTGTTGGAATGCTGACAATGACCCGAACCCCCCCCCCCCCCCACTTTCGATTTTTTTTTTGAAAGCCTTTTTTTTTTCTTTAATGAGGCTTTTTACATTACGGTTTAGCCACCCAGGTTTAACCTTCGCTCTTCTATATTTATTGATCATTGGAATGCACTGTGTGATACCTTTTGTTTAATATGTTCCTAAAGCATTCCCATTTTTTTTCCGTGTTCAATGTTTCTAGGATTAGGTCCCAATTGATGTCATGTAGTATTGACTGCAGTTCAGAAAAAATGGCTCTTTTAAAATTTAGCCTCCTTTTTCTACGATTTACGCTAAATGTAATCATCCTATGATCGCTATATCCCAATATGTCCTGCATTGCCACATCTGAAATCAGACTTGGATCGTTCATAGTTAATAGATCTAGCAATGCATTCTTTCTAGTCAGGGAATCCACCAATTGAGACATAAAGTTGTCCTGTAAGACATTCATGAAATGACGGGCCTTTCATGAGTGAGCTGTCCCCTCTGCCAAGTCAATATCGGGATAATTTAAGTCCCCCATTATGATGACATTTCCCTGCCTCGTTGCCACTTTTAGCTGTGAGAGTAGGTCCAGCTGCTCCTACTGCTTTAGATTGGGGGGCCTGTAACATACCCCCACTATTAATTTCCCACTTCTTCTCTTTGAAGCTCTACCCACACAGATTCCAACCCCCCCCCCCCCCCCCCCTCGTCCCATTCACAATGTCACTCCTCTCTACCACCCTTATATAATTTTTGACATATAGACACACCCCTCCTCTTCTACCTTCTCTGTCCTTCCAATAAAAGGAATACCCTAGGATATTTGCCAGCCAGTCGTGAGAGCTGTCAAACCAAGTTTCTGTTATTCCCACAAAGTCTAAGTCCTCATGTAATAGCAGCTCCAGTTCCTCCATATTTTATTATCTAGGCTCCTGGCATTTGTTTATATGCCTCTTAGTGTTGTATGAGTGCATATTATTTTCTCCGGCTTTGTTTTTGATTTGTCCACGATTCAAAATGGAAATGAATAGGATTGATTATCTACAACCCTTTGATAGTGTAGGAATGGGCTTTAAGGTAAACAAAGACATTTATTAGCATATGAGCATGTCAGTTTAGGGCAACGATGATTCACCAGTGTACTCAAAGTAGGGTGAATGGATGTGTCTACATACGCAAATTCATTCATACAGCATGAAGCTGCAACGGGAAGTTGAAGGCAGCTTCAAATAAGAAAAAAATGTAAAAAGTCAATTTATTAACGCTTTGTAGTGCTGTCAGTCCTAAGCCCGCTAACCTCAACACAACATAAATAGTTCTGGCATCTCGCGCTCTCCCTTCGGCTTCTCCATCTGCACATAGGACTCTTTTTCTGCCCCTCCCAGTGTAGGAGGTGAGGTGGTGGCCCTGTGTGGGGGACTTAATAAAACCCCACCTACACCAGAAACATTGCTCAAGTGCATAGAGTTTCTTTGAATGCCAATAGATCATTTTTTTTGCTGTGAAGGTGTGGAATATCAATCTCAAATGATAAATCATGAGTGTTTATGAAAAGTAAAGAACTTGTTTTCATCTGTACCCTAATATTTATATTGTAGATAGAGTACATTGAACTCATGAAATATTACTACCTTGTGTCTTGTTTCTGTGCTCAGTCCTGCCATGGTGTATGACCTGTGACATGAAACTGTCTCCCACAATCTCACCTTAGTAGCAGAGTTTAGCTGTTTCTCACTCCATTTTCTCACTCCGCTGTTTCTGTTAATTCATGTGTTTCAATCTACATATGAAATTGATGATCATTAGCACCTTCTTAGTATAAATTGGTTAATCATACACCTGACTCTAATCCTACCAAATCCCTGACTTTGTGCAAGTGTAAAGCCCCTTTCACACGATCAACACGATCGGCCCACTCAGGTCTGCCTGTGCGTTTTTCAGGTGGATCCGAGCGGGCCACCGATTGACTTCTCTGGGCAGGTGGATGTCAGCGGAGATGTGTCCGCTGACATCCGCCTGCCATCTGATCCGACAAGATCCGCTCAAAACAGACGGACGGATCAGATAAAAATGGACAGCCTGTCCGTTTTCATCCGATTTCCCCATAGAGAACAGCGGGGCTCTGACAGGTCCGTCCCTGCACATTGAGCAGAGATGGGCCTGTCACCCGCCGGCTCAATGGAATGATCCCCCGCTGAGCTAGTTGAGTCTGTCCAATGGATCCGCTCTGTGTGAACCCAGCCTTAGAAATAATGCTGGTTTGAAACCAAAAGATAGTCGCACCAAATATTGATTTAGACTTCTTCTGTTCACTCACCTTGCATTTTGTAAATTGATTAAAAAAATATATATTTTTGAAAGCATTGTTACTTTACAGCATTTATTTACACCTGCCTAAAACTTCTGCACAGTACTGTATATTAGTTTATTATAAAATTTGCTAAAAAAAAAAACAACTTCACATTCAGAAGAATTGACGGTCCATTTCACATATGACGCTAGTTGCCCCACCCATCAGAGCTTTACATGTATCAACATATCACTTTGGCCTTTCATACTGATTGCATTAATGTGGACAGGGTAGATTCTCAAAGCATTTCACGAGTCAGTTGACTGGCATCATCGGGTACTGAGAAAATACATGATCATCATTGGCATATTACTTACAGGCGAATTGAACAGTCAGTAGAATGCCTGGGGCATCCAGTTATCCTGTAACCTCCAGGGGAAAGCATAGTAGGAAATAAAAACTCAAAGGATTTTCGTTGCCATCAGAGCATAATGCAAATTGGAAAAGCAAATTTAAGTATTTAAATACTGATGGAAGTTGGATGCACCGGAATATAAAAAATATTAATATTACTTAGAGATAGATAGACTTGCTATATTTTTTTCTTTAGACCCTTAAAATTCTCACTATTTGCGTCATGTCCTGATAGCGGTTAATTAAAGTAAATGTAAACTTAATGTGTCATACTTTATTTTCTACCTAATGTGTCATACCTGCATTGTGAAATGGTTTTGCACAGAGCAGCCCCGCTACGTATTGGTCCCTCGCTGCCACTCCTGAATTCTATTTCCCCAGCCAAGTGTCCCCCACAACAAGCCCCTCACTATGGAGGCACTCAAGTAGGCTTGATTCCCAACCGTGCTCTGTGTGTCCAAGGCCACACTCAGCGCAGTTCAGCGCCGCTCCACATTCTTTCCTCACAGGCTGTGATTGACAACATATCAACAACAGAAAGAGGAGACAAGGGAGTCCCCAGAAAGCAAAAAAGGGGAATGGTCAACTACGGCTTATGGTACAAAAATGCAAAAAGGCTTTATTAAGGGTAGGGGGGGTGTGATTGACAACAGCAGGAGCCAATGGCTCCTGCCTCCATGTCCGTGAGGAGAAAAAGCTGCTGCTCTCGGACACAGCGCTCGATCAAGATCGGGCTCACTGTAGTATTTATGGGGACTGGGGGATACTAATCAGAGAAGGTTTTTTTTTACCTTAACTGCTTAAGGACCACCCCACGTACATTTACCGCGGCAAGGCGGCCCTTAAGCGCAAAAGATTTTTTTCAAGGGCTCTGGGGCACGCGTTCTGCTAGTAAGGAAAATGAAGATCTTGTCTTTCTGCTAAGCAGGAACACAACGGATCTCTGTCTTCCTACAGTGCAAAAATCCCCCACACACTTAGCAAGCACTCCCAGGGAACACAGTTAACCCTTTAATCCTCCTTGATGTTAACCCCTTCCCTGCCAGTGTCATTAGTGCAGTGACAGTGATTTTTTTTTTTAGCACTGATCACTGTATTGGTGTCACTCTTCCCCCAAAAAGTGTCACTTCGTGTCAGATTTGTCTGACGCAATAGCGCAGTCCACCTAAAAATAGCTGCCATTACTAGTAAAAACAATTAAAAAAATAAGTCCAGAAATCTATCCCATAGTTTGTAGATGCTATAACTTTTGCGCAAACCAATCAATACACGCTTATTGGGATTTGATGAAGAAATTAGATTTTTAAATTTTTTTATTGGGTATGTTTTATAGCAGAAAGTAAAAAATTGTTTTTGTTTTTCAAAATTGTTGGTCTTTTTTTGTTTATAGTGCAAAAAATAAAAACTGCAGAGATGACTAAATACCACCAAAATAAAACTTTATTTGTGGGGTAAAAAAGACATCAATTTTATTTGGGTACAGTGTCGCACAACCACGTAATTGTCAGTTAAAGCAATGCAGTGCAGTATCGCAAAAAATGGCCTGGTCAAGAAGGGGGTAAAACCTTCCAGAGCTGAAGTGGTTAATGGAGAAAATGCATTAACCACTTTAAGTCTTTACACTTTCACCCATTCCAGTCCAGGACATTTTTCAGTTTTCAGCACGTCACTCTTTTGAATGACAATTACTCAGGCATGCAACATGTACCCAAATGAAAAAATTGATCATTTTTTGAAACAGGCAGAACTTTCTTTTGGTGGTATTTAATTGCCACTGGGTTTAATTTTTTTGCTATATAAATGAAAAAATACCAAGACTTTAGAAAAATAAACATGTTTTTCTTAAAGCAGAGCTCCCCTCAAAAAGGGAAACTCCGCTTGTCTGCACCCTGGTTTTGACAGGTACCCGCTCCCACTTCCAGGTAAGATCAGTGATCTACATTTCCCCCCTGCTGCCTTCTGGGACACACACACACAGGTCCCAGAAGAGGGTGGGACCAATCAGAAAGCGCAGCGTGACTCGCACATGTGCAGTAAGAAACCAGCAGAAAAGCCTGAAGGCTTCACTGCCGTTTTCCCTTACTTACAATGCCGGCGCCTGCACCCGAAGCTGATTGAAGCTGATTGACAAATCGGCTTGGGGTGCCAACATCGTGGGATCCCTAGACAGGCAAGTGTCCTCATAGCCCCCTAGTGGTTAACCCCTTCACTGCCAGTGTCATTTACACAGTAATCAGTGCATTTGTATAGCACTGATTGCTGTATAAATGACAATGGTCCCAAAAATGTGTCAAAAATGTCCGATGTGTCCGTCATAATTGCGCAGTCACGATAAAAATCGCTGATCGCCGCCATTACTAGTAAAAAAAAAATAATAAAAATGCCATAAAACTATCCCCTATTTTGTAAATGCTATAACTTTTGCGCAAACCAATCAATAGACGCTTATTGCGATTTTTTTTTTACCAAAAATATGTAGAAGAATACGTATCGGCCTAAACTGAGGAAAAAAATGTTTTTTTAAATATTTTTTGGGAATATTTAGTAAACCAAATGTAAAAAATAATGCGTTTTTTTCAAAATTGTCACTATTTTTTGTTTATAGCGCAAAAGATAAAAACCGCAGAGGTGATCAAATACCACCAAAAGAAAGCTCTATTTGTGGGAAAAAAGGATGTTAATTTTGTTTGGGAGCCACGTCGCACGACCGCGCAATTGTCAGTTAAAGCGACGCAGTGCCGAATCGCAAAAAACGCACTGGTCAGGAAGGGGGTACATTTTCCAGGGCAGAAGTGGTTAACAAATCCATCTGAAACTAAACCAATTTTATCGTTCTGCATATGTCTAATACCTATCACATTTTTGGAGACACAGGAGGAGGCACCAGGACAGTATAAACACCCACAAAATAATCCCAGTTTGGAAAGCAAACACCCCAAGGTTTTCTGAAATGCATAGTGAGCCTTTTGAAAATGTAATTTTTTTTACATAAAGTTGTCAATTTAATAAGACATTTCTCACACACATAATAGGCATACTCAGAATTACACCCCAAAACACATTCTGCTATTCCTGGCAATACCACATGTACTTGCTATCGACTTGCTATGGCAGCTGTCACATGTATATATACACGTAATCCTGCTCTTCTGAGGAGGGGGCGCACATGCGCGCCACCAATGGCTCACTGCTGTGTCCGTGTGATTTTTTTTTTTTTTTTTCAAATTTTTTTTTTATTGAAATGGTTTTATATCAAAGTAAAAAATATTGTTTTGTTTTCAAAATTGTTAGTCTTTTTTTTTATAGAGAAAAAAATGCAGAGGTGATCAAATACCACCAAAAGAAAGCTCTATTTGTGGGGAAAAAAAAGCACAAACATTTTATTTGGGTACAGCGTTGCACGACCGTGCATTTTTCAGTTTAAGTAACACAGAGCCGTATCGCAAAAAATGGACTGGTCAGGAAGGGGGGTAAATCTTAAGTGAAGTGTTTAAAGCCTAGCCCTACAGGGGCCCAAAATGCAGGGAGCACCTTCAGGCATTCAAGAGGCATAAATTACTTCTAATTTCCTGACGATCTGTTAAATATTTATTTATTTTTTTTAAATCAGAAAAAGAGATTTATTTTTGTTTTCCATAATACAGAATATATGCCATTCAATACACAGTAGAAAAGAGGAACATAGCATTAGATATTAAAACACAAGAGAATAAGGTAAAGTTCTTATACAATGATATGCTACCGGCCAATATAGTGCATACAAAGATACGTAAACCAGAATTACAAAGATCGACATATATACGAAGGCATACGAAGGCATAGTGTAAGACCCCTTTCACACTGCTACAGTGCTGAAAAAAGCCTCAGCTGTAAACCCAGTGTGAAAGCCTGAGGGCTTTCACGCTGGGGCGCTGCCCTGGCAGGGCGTCACAAAAAGTCCTGCCAGCAGCTTCTTTGCAGTGGTGGAGGAGCAGTGAATACACCGCTTCTGCCCATTGAAAACAATGGGGCAGCGCCGCCATACCGCCAGCAAAGCGCCGATGCAGCAGCGTTTTGCCGGCAGATTCAACCCTTTTTCGAACGCTAACGGGGGTTAGCGCTGCTAAAACGACGGTAAAGTGGCGCTAAAAATAGCGCCACTTTACCGTCGACGCCCGGGCGCTTTCAGTGTTAAAGCACTCTTAACTGAAAAGAAACTAACAGTTCAACCTATCAAAACCCTCAGAGCACTGAGGGTTAACCAAAAATGAACAAACACAACCTACCCAAGTCACTAATACTATAAGGGAGCTTGTGTGATATAGGACCTAGTCAGCCACTATTTTGGATCTCCTATAACATTCAACCCTGTAGGAGCCTGTCTCTAATTAACTGATGTGGTGCCAATCCTGAAACATCCAACCAGGCTTGTCACATTGAGTAGAATTTACATGAAACATTTCTATGTTGGTATGTCAACTTTTCCCATATTAATAATTTATTGGCATTCTCCACCCATTGCCGCCTGGTGGGCACCCTGGGAACAAACCAAAATTGTGCGATCAGTTTACGTGCAACATATAGCAGTCGTAGAACAGCAGTATGAGCTTGTGGAGTTAGGGACTTCTCCTCCAAGGCACCCAACAGGCACACAACCGGGGTTTGCGGAATATTGAACATGAATACCTGAGAGATCACGTCAAAGACCTCCTTCCAATAGCGGAAAAGCTTGGGGCACTTCCAAAGCATATGAATGAGGTCGCCATGATCTCCCTTGCATTTTCGGGCATGGGGGGAATTGCGATCCCCCCCATTTATGGAGTTGTACAGGTGTTCTGTATACCCTGTGTAGCAGATATAAATGGGATAATTTTTGAGAGGCAGATACTGACACCAAAGGGGCAAAGGTCAGGCAGAGATCCCATGTCTCCCCATCTATGCTACCCATATCTTTTCCCAGCCCTACCTACAAGGTAGTTTGGAAAAATCCTGTATAGCATTAAGAAGAATATTATAACTTCTGGAAATCATTCCCTTTTTATCGCCTTCCATAAGAACCTCCTGTATTAAGATATGGTCAGTCAACTTAAGTTGGGCACATCTGGATTGTGTCTGTAGGGCGTGTCTCAGCTGTAAATATTTGAAAAAGTGGCTACATGAGATGGCAAACTCTGCCTGCACCTTCATAAAGGATTTGGTGTTGGCCCATTATATAGCTCTGATATAAAGCATAGTCCTGCCCCTTCCCAGTCTCTAAACCCAGAGTTTCAATATCTCCCTATAGTTTAGGTTGCGCCACAATGTGTTAGAAAGCCCTGTATCCTTAGCATCCGTTTATCATATGACCATAAAGTCTTCAGTAGAGTTACTGTGGGAGCCCTAGGGTCCAAGTGCATGAATCCCGCCTCCAGATACACGAGGGCTTAGACATCACCTGGTGGGATCAGAAGTCTACGTATAGGGTCCGTTAAGTCCACAATTCCCCAGCCCCCCAGCTGCTGCAGCTGGGAAGCAAGGTAGTAGGCTCTAGAGTGAGGGACCGCTAGTCCCCCCTGATCTTTTCTATATTGTAATGTTGATAGACTAATTCGAGCTATCTTTTTACGCCATATCAGTTCTCTAAATTTGGAGTCTATCCTAGCAAACTACTGTCGGGGAACCTAGACTGGATAGTTGTTGAATACATACAATTGTGGTGCCCAGACCATTTTGATGAGGTTAATTCTCCCCACCACTGATAATGGAAGTTTACACCAAATGGCACATTTTTCATAAAATTTATGGAGTAAGGGAATTAGATTGAGTTCAATATATTGAGATGGGTCGGGGATAACCTGAATGCCCAGATAGCGAAAGGAAGATACCACTTGCACCATTTCCGCACATTCAGGAAGGGGGGGTGGTTATCAGGTCCAAAGGCATCAGTACCGACTTGTTCCAATTAATGGAAAAGCCTGATAGTGCACCAAAGGCATCAATAAGACTCATGACAGTCCGCAAAGTGCCCCGAGTATCTCCCAAGTAAAGTAGGGTATCATCAGCGTACATCGATACCCCTGCCTAGTGCCCCAGAATAATGCAAAAGGTTCTGAGAGCTCTCTGATCACCCTAATCCTAGCCGAGGGCTCAGCATACAGTATCTTGACCCACTTGATAAAATTAGTACCCAGACCCATGTGTACCAACACCTTCCAGAGGTAAAGCCATTCAACAATGCCGAAGGCCTTCGCTGCACCTAGCGAAAAAATGGCTCGGGTACCAGGATTATCCACAGGTAATTGTAAGTTTAGAAAAAGCCTCAGAAGATTCTGAGCCGTGGATTTAGTGGGGATGAAACCAGATTGGTCCTTGTGTACCAATTTATGTATCACCTGAGCCAGTCTGTTCGCCAACACCTGTGCCAATAGTTTGACATAGTTTGTGAGCAAGGAAATAGGTCGGTATGAATCAGGTAAAGTAGCATCTTTTCCTGATTTTAATAGCACAATAATTAATCGCCTCATTCATAGAAGTTCAGAAAGCTTCAGTCTGAAATGCCTCATTATAGACCTTCAGTAGTATGGGTAGCAATGTGCCTGCATATTGCTTGTAGACCTCAGATGGAAGGCTTTCCAGCCCCGGAGATTTGTTATTAGGAGATTGTGCTAGAGCTAACCCAAGTTCCTCCTCCGTTAATGGGGCATTGAGCAATGCAGCATCCGACGCCAACAAGCAAGGCAGCACACGGCCATCTAGAAATCCCCCAACCTTCATTTCAGAAGGCTGTACTTTAGAAGTATAGAGGTCAGCGTAGAATGATCTAAAGATCCTAATAATGTCAGAGGTTTGGGACTGGAGGGCACCCTGATCATCGCAGATGGCCAAGACAAGGGAGGATGACCTCTGTGCATGCGCCAGCATGTGCCCAGTAGCCTTCCCTTCCTCTAAGTGAGTTTGCTGTAGAAAAAAACAGTTGTTCTCAGCCAGCTGCAGTGCCAGTTGCCTGGACATGGATTGTTCCTCCAACCAAGCCTGCTTTGTATCTTCCGTAGGGTTAGTGATATATCCATCTTCGGTCTCCATAACCTCCCTGCATACCCTTGTTTCCCAGGCTTTGGTATCGGATTTGATATGGGTTATTAGTTTGATAAACTGACCCCTCATATAGGCCTTAGCAGTATCCCAGACAACACTTAACCGAGCAGTGTTTGTTATTGTCAAAAAAAAGTTTTAGCAAACAATGCATGGGGTCTGGTTCTGGCAATAAAGAGAGCCAGAAAGGGTTAAGTTTCCACCCTGTATGTTTAGAGGCAGTGGGCAGTGAAATATTCACCCGAAATGGGGAATGATCAGATATATGCCTACTTTCATAGTTTAAGGCTATAACCAGTGGCAGTAATGCATCATTACCTAGACCTATCCTAGACAGTCCCCCATACGTGGCTTAGTAACATGAGAATTTTTTTGTCTGGGTGTCTAAGCCGCCATATATCCGTTAGTCCGAGCTCCTCTAGTAAGTGAGCAAAAGGTGTATGTCCCTCTCTTACCGAAGAGGTGTAGACAGGGGCAGGTAACAACTACCTGAATCCCATATGGAATTCTGGTAGTTGTTGAAATCACCTACCGCTAGTAGCGGGATATCTGGAAAATGGGCCATAAAGCTCGCCAAGCACCTCTGGACCTCGGACGAAAACAGTGGCGGTATATATATCCCAGCAATTATACAGGACAAACCAAAAACATTGCATAGCAAGAACACATATAGTTCCCCTGGATCTATGATCTTGTGGGAGCAGGAAAAGCGAACATCCTGATGGATGCTTACCCCCCTGGAATATGTGGAATATGTTGAGAGGGCTTGGGTACCGGTTACATATTTGGAGGCCCTGGAGCACCAGGACTGTGGAAGCACAGAACACTTTTTGGAAAGCAAACACCTCAGGGTATGTTATAAGAGGCGTGGCGAGACTTTTTTTGCCACACGTTTTTGGAAAATGCAGAATGAAAATAAAAATGTATCTTTACACAAAGTTGTCTAATAAGATATTTCTCACACACAGCATAGGCATTCTTAGAATTACACCTCTAAAAAAAAATGTTGCTACTTCTCCCAGAGTGTGGCGATACCACGTGTGAGACTTTCACTATTTGGACGGATTATGTACCAGTCATTGTATCTTGTGCATCACACAAATCAACCAATTGTATTAAAACCAATGTACTGTGGTCACCTCCTATATAAGTTATTAGGTAATATTGCTTAGTGTAGCATCACCTTTAGCAGTCCCAAGTTCTATAAGCCAAGCAAGCCTTGCCTACTGGTACATGGCTGCCCCCAGGAATATGTTCAATGGCTAGGAAGTACAGGAGGCTAAAAGGAAGAGCAAGAGAGTTCCTGTGGTTTCAGGAGTGCAGTTGTCTGCAGGGGATGGCCCAACTGTGACTGGCTGCACTATTAGGGCTCGTTCACTTGTGAGGTTGGAAAAACTTGGTTAAGCCGCAGTTTTACTGCCCCTCAATTGCTACCCCCTTTAGCTGCAGAGGATTTGGTGGTGGGTGTACACCTGCCACGGCTGCGATGTTTTGCTTCGCAGCTGTGGAAGGAATTATACCCCCTGTACACCCACTGTTCGTGGCCCATTCAAGTAAATAGGAGTGCTTGTGTGGAGTCCAAGGGGTTAAAGTGGCAATACAATGCCTCCTCACTGCCTCTCAAATGCTCTCTGAAGAGTGATCTGAACACTGATGGCTCTTCAGAGAGCAGCGCACATGTGAACTGGTGTGGTGGTGAAAAGGGGCACTGAGACTGGTGTCACGGTGATCAGGAGTACTGTAACTGATTTGAGGGCGATTAGGGACAATGTGACGGGTATGACGGTGATCTGAGACACTGTAACTGGTGGGGTGCTGATTAGGGAGAATATGACTGGTGTGGCTGTGCTTAGGGAGAATATGACTGGTGTGGTGGTGATCAGGGGCACTGACTGGTTTGGCTGTGTTTAGACACACTGTGTGGTGACAGTATATTTTTTCAACCTAGTGTCACCATATCCACACTGTATTTCTCTGGGGGTGATCAGGGATTTTTTTTTTTTTTTTTTTTTACAGTGATGATTACTGTAATAAGGAATCTGTAACACTGTTCAATTCATTAAACCTTTATATACTACTGTGATTGGTCACAACTATCACATGGTGCAGGGTCATTTTGATTGGTTTATTGATCACATGGTACCAGGGCCAATTACAAAGATCACACAGTTGTACACAAGATAGCTGATTTACTAAAACTAGAGAGTGCAAAATCTGGAGCAGCTGTGCGTGGTAGGTAGCCAATCAGTTTCTAAAGTCAGTTTGTTCAATTAAGCTTTAACAAAGCTGGAAGCTTTTGGGTTTCTATGCAAAGCTGCACCAGATTTTGCACTCTTTTGTTTAAGTAAATCAACCCCATGGCGTCATGAATGACAGCATTGCTTACCACTGTAACTGTGATTGGTCACATGGTACAAGGGCTACTCACAGCGGCTTTGTACGGTGATTGGCTGTTGTGCGCTCCAGAGAGCGAGCATGTGTGGTTGATGCTGGAGGATGTAGGGGTAAATCCACCCACATCAGCGTTGCTCCTGTCTGGCTGTTTAAATTCAGAGGTTGGGCGGGAGGTGGTTAAGGCAAAAAACCTTCTAGGTTGACAACCATGTTTAAGACTTCCCTGTGTTTTTTTCAGGGTGGATTTGATTTAAATCACAATTTAAATCAAAATCGCTAGTAAAAAGGCTTGATTTAAATCATAATTTTTAAAGAGCATTTGTCTATTCTCTGTCCCACTGTTGACTCGCTGACAGTCCCATCGACTTCAATAGGATGGCTGGTAATGCGGCAGTGACACAAGAAGGTGAGGGACGTGGCAGCAGAAGGTGAGTGGATGCCTGCTAAGAGACGCTGCCATGATGGATCTGAAATGACAGGTGCTCTTTAAAATGTAAGGACTTATTCTTGCTGGTAGTTAGAATCTTTCATATTTGCAAACAAAATGAAAAATTTCCTATTTACAATAATGAGCTATCAGGTTAGTAAAACAACGATATCAGAACCGATTCAATTATACATTTTGTACTGTACATAGATTTGCAAAACAATGGGATAAAGGAATATTCCTGAACTTTGTTTTATCTCATGGTTACTGTGAAATTGTGTGAATGCATCAATACAGTGCATATTTTCTCAGCTTTCAGAGCTTGGATTCATTGAATGAGTTTACCAAAAAATATTGCCGAATATATAGCCTCATGCTACATAACTAAGCTCCATTTCATGCTGAATAAACTAAATTATTACTGTATCCTAAATAGAAAACTATCTTTAGATTTTTACTTCAAAAGCATTTTATTAAAATGAATTTGATAAAAATCAAATGATTTAAATAAAAAAAAAAAATCAGATTTACAGTATCTCACAAAAGTGAGTACACCCCTCACATTTTTGTAAATATTTTATCTCATCTTTTCATGTGACAACACTGAAGAAATTACACTTGGCTACAATGTAAAGTATTGAGTACAGCTTGTATAACAGTGTAAATTTGCTGTCCCCTCAAAATAACTCAACACACAGCCATTAATGTCTAAACCGCTGGCAACAAAAGTGAGTACACCCCTAAGTGAAAATGTCCAATAAGCATTTTCCCTCACAAGTGTCATGTGAATCATTAGTGTAACAAGGTCTCAGGTATGAATGGGGAGCAGGTGTGTTAAATTTCATGTTATCACTCTCATACATGGCACCTCATGGCAAAGAAATCTCTGAGGATCTGAAAAAAAGGACAGGTTCCACTTAGAACAGGCCTCGCCATGGTTGACCAAAGAAGCACGTGCTGAGCGTCATATCCAGAAATTGTCTTTGGGAAATAGATGTATGAGTACTGCCAGCATTGCTGCAGAGGTTGAAGGGGTGGGGAGTCGGCCTGTCAGTGCTCAGACCATACGACGCACACTGCATCAAATTGGTCTGCATAGCTGTCGTCTCAGAAGGAAGACTCTTCTAAAGATGGTGCACAAGAAAGCCCACAAACAGTTTGCTGAAGACAAGCAGACTAAGGACATGGATTACTGGAACCATGTCCTGTGGTCTGATGAAACCAAGATAAACTTATATGGTTCAGATGATGTCAAGCGTGTGTGGTGGCAACCAGGTGAGGAGTACAAAGACAAGTGTGTCTTGCTTACAGTCAAGCATGGTGGTGGGAGTGTCATGGTCTGAGGCTGCATGAGTACTGCTGGCACTGGGGAGCTACAGTTCATTGAGAGAACCATGAATGCCAAGATGTACTGTGACATACTGAAGCAGAGCCTGATCCCCTCCCTTCGGAGACTGGGCCGCAGGGCAGTATTCCAATATGATAACGACCCCAAACACACCTCCAAGATGACCCCTGCCTTGCTAAAGAAGCTGAGGGTAAAGGTGATGGACTGGCCAAGCATGTCTCCAGACCAAAACCCTTTTGAGAATCTGTGGGACATCCTCAAACGGAAGTTGCTGAGCGCAAAGTCTCTAACATCCACCAGCTCTGTGATGTCGTCATGGAGGAGTGGAAGAGGACTTCAGTGGCAACCTGTGAACCTCTGGTGAACTCCATGCCCAAGAGGGTTAAGGCAGTGCTGGAAAATAATGGTGGCCACACAAAATATTGACACTTTGGGCATTTTCACTTAGCGGTGTACTCACTTTTGTTGCCTGCAGTTTAGACATTAATGGCTGTGTGTTGAGTTATTTTAAGGGGACAGCAAATTTACACTGTTATTCTAAAATATTAGAAACAAAGAACACGGAGGAGAGATGGGTTTGCTTTAAGAGCATATTAAATAAGGGCATTAGCCAATGCATCCCATTGGGTAATACATTTAAAAGAGCGAACAAAAGTCCTGGATGGCTTAACTCCAATGTAAAAATGCATATAAAAGCAAAGGAGTAGCCTTCAAAAAATACGAGGTTGAGGGATCATCAGCATTCAGACTTTATAAAGAATGCAACAAGAAATGTAAGGGTGCAATTAGGACGGCTAAAATAGAACATGAAAGACACATAGCGGAGGAGAGCAAAAAAAAATCCCAAGAAATTCTTTAAGTATGTAAACAGTAAAAAAGGGAGGACAGACCATATTGGCCCCATAAAGAATGAGGAAGGACATCTGGTTACAAAGGATGGGGAGATGGCGAAGGTATTGAATTTATTCTTCTCCTCAGTCTTCACGAGTGAATCGGGGGGCTTCAGTAACCAAAACTGCAGTGTTTATCCTCATGACACAACACAGGAAGCACCTCCATGGTTAACAGAGGACAGAATTAAAATTAGACTTGAGAAACTTAACATTAATAAATCACCGGGACCAGTTGGCTTGCATTGGAGGGTACTTAGGGAACTCAGTCAAGTGATTGCCAGACCATTGTTCCTAATTTTTACAGACAGTCTACTGACTGGAATGGTACCAGCTGATTGGAAAAAAGCCAATGTAGCACCAATATTTAAAAAGGGCCCAAAATACATCCCTGGGAATTACAGACAAGTTAGCCTAACATCAATAGTATGCAAACTCTTGGAGGGGATGATAAGGGACTATACACAAGATTTTAGTAATGAAAACGGTATCATTAGCAGTAGTCAGCATGGATTCATGAAGAATCGTTCTTGCCAAACCAATCTACTAGCCTTCTATGAGGAGATGAGTTGCCATCTAGATAAAGGAAGGCCCGTAGACATGGTGTATCTGGATTTTGCAAAAGCATTTGACACAGTTCCCCATAAACGTTTACTGTACAAAATAAGGTCCGTTGGCATGGACCATAGGGTGAGTACATGGATTGAAAACTGGCTACAAAGGCGAGTTCAGAGGGTCGTGATAAATGGGGAGGACTCGGAATGGTCAGGGGTGGGTAGTGGGGTTCCCCAGGGTTCTGTGCTGGGACCAATCCTATTTAATTTGTTCATAAACGACCTGGAGGATGGGATAAACAGTTAAATCTCTGTATTTGCAGATGATACTAAGCTAAGCAGGGCAATAACTTCTCCGCAGGATGTGGAAACCTTGCAAAAAGATCTGAACAAATTAATGGGGTGGGCAACTACATGGTAAATGAGGTTCAATGTAGAAAAATGTAAAATAATGCATTTGGGTGGCAAAAATATGAATGCAATCTATACATTGGGGGGAGAACCTCTGGGGGAATCTAGGATGGAAAAGGACCTGGGGGTCCTAGTAGATTATAGGCTCAGCAATGGCATGCAATGCCAAGCTGCTGCTGACAAAGCAAACTGAATATTGGCATACAAGACTCTGGTCTGGCCGCACCTAGAGTATGCTGTCCAGTTCTGGGCACCAGTCCTCAGGAAGGATGTACTGGAAATGGAGCGAGTACAAAGAAGGGCAACAAAGCTAATAAAGGGTCTGGAGGATCTTAGTTATGAGGAAAGGTTGCGAGCACTGAACTTATTCTCTCTGGAGAAGAGACGCTTGAGAGGGGATATGATTTCAATATACAAATACCGTACTGGTGACCCCACAATAGGGATAAAACTTTTTCGCAGAGGAGAGTTTAAGAAGACTCGTGGCCACTCATTAAAATTAAAAGAAAAGAGGTTTAACCTTAAACTATGTAGAGGGTTCTTTACTGTAAGAGCAGCAAGGATGTGGAATTCCCTTCCACAGGCGGTGGTCTCAGCGGGGAGCATTGATAGCTTCAAGAAACTAATAGATAAGCACCTGAATGACCGCAACATACAGGGATATACAATGTAATACTGACACATAATCACACATAGGTTGGAGTTGATGGACTTGTGTCTTTTTTTTCAACCTTACCTACTATGTAACAAGCTGTACACTCGCTACTTTACATTGTAGCAAAGTGTCATTTCTTCAGTGTTGTCACATGAAAAATGTTAAAATTATTGATTATCAACCCTGTTTTTTTTTTTTTTTTTATATATATATCCTACTATGCTTTCTTCTGGAGGTTACAGGGGAACATTACACCCCAGATATTGTATTGGCTAATTAACTTGTAACGAATGTGTCAGTAATGACCTTCTATTATTATATATTAGTTTAAAATATGTATGTATTTGCAATTGTGGCACTTACTGTTATTTCAACATGGTACAGTTTTCACACCTCCTAAAGCAGTAGGTCAACTGATTTGTGAAATGCATTGAGAATGTACCAAAGCACCATCACTGCAATTGGCATGCAAAACCACAATGATACATTTTAAAGTGTCTAAAGGTGCCATACTCCACATATATGTCCTCAATCCATTAAAGCCTTATTAGGTACAAAATTAACTAGTTGCCTAAAAATGCTTAAAAAAGAAGTTTTTTTAAATTATTATTCTATTTACCTAGGTGGCTGCAGCATCGGTCCCCCGCCGGCTCAAACATCACGGATCACTCAGTTCTCAGTGCCCTGCGAGCATTGACCTGGTCCCTGTCAGTCATCAGCTGTCGGCTCTGCCCACTCCCCCCCACGTTGCAAGGCGTTGGAGAGGCTGGCTCAGGCTCTCAGCAGATCAGGTGCTAAGTCCAGGCTCCTGGGCGGATCCCGACCATATGGTTACGATTTTTCTCCAGCCTGGACCGGCTCTATGATGTCAGCAGACAGCGGCTTCAGCCTGCTGTCTGCTGGAAACGGGTCACCGGAGTGCAGAACAAACTGCACTACCGTGATCCACAGGAGAAGTACAGCCAAACGAGCTTTAACGGAGAAACCACCTCTGATATAAGGGTGCTGGACTATTATGGCCCCAATTAAAAAACAATTGACAGTTGCTGGATTTTGCATATAAAATCTCCATTGTGGATTAAAACAAATGGTACTTTTTTCCTTTGTTAACACAGAACATTAAAATCTCATATGCAAATCAGTCTGTACCACCAGAATGGACTGGACATGAAAAAAATGCCATGCATTGAGCCTTTCTGCTGATTAATTCTCATCTTTTGCTTAGTCACTAAAGATTAAAATGTTTATATTACATGAGTCAAATGCAGTGTAATTAGAGCCAAGCATCCATGTTGCACGAGTCCGGAGATTACCTCTTGGAAGTCAATAGAATTCACATTACTGCAGGTGAAAGGTAGAAGTTAGAGCAGTGTTTACAGAAAATATACAACTTAGCAGATAGTGTGGAGACTGGAGACTGGTCAGACATAAAGTGTAAGATAAGAGCTTTTATTTTCTTTACAGGTCTGAGGTACATCTGTAATAGAGAATATTAGTAAAAAATGGCAACCCAGTATTATTGTAGGAGCCTGTGCACTGGTGAAAACTGCACTGGCACTAGTTAAAGTTGTAATAAACCCCAAAGCAAACCTTTATTATAGTGCAGCTTACCAGTTCTTAGATGTGATGGCTGCATTAGCTTTATTTTTTGAGCTTTCTTTCTTTGATTTTCACCTGGGGATCCGGCCAATAAGTTGTTTTTCAAAAGAACAAGCTCTCCTGCAAATGTAAGACCCCTTTCACACTGAGGTGCTTCTGAACTGCCAGTAAAACACTGAGCGCTTTTGAAGAGCTTTTCAGGCACTTTTGAACAGCTTTCCATTCATTTCAATGGAGAGGGGAGTTTTTTCACCACCCTGCCAGCGCACTGCCCCAGTGTGAAAGTGTTCATTGATTTTAATTGAAATAGTTTTTTTGAGCTTTTCAGGCACTTTTTTAGCGTGAAAGCACCTGAAAAGCGCCTCAGTGTGAAAGGGGTCTAACAGGCGGGTTTCACACTGGGGTGGTGGGTGCGTTGTCAGTAAAAGGCCGCTATTTTTAGCGGCGCTTTACCGTCGTTTTAGCGGCGCTGTTCGCCCGCTACCGGGGCGGTTTTAACCCCCACTAGCAGCCGAAAAAGGGTTAAAAGCACCGCGGCAGCGGCGCTTTGCTGGCAGTATAGCCGCGCTGCCCCATTGATTTCAATGGGCAGGAGCGGTGAATAGTACAAAATATTTTACAGCGCACACATGCAAGAATGACATTTCCTGCAGGGCTAGTTAAAAACGCCTGAACATATTCAAAAAATACGGGGGTTTGGTCACACTATATGGTCATATAGTGCTAAGCCCACTTACTGCGACAAAGTACCCCGAATTAGTGGGTCCTACACTAGTAATAGAATGGAAGATCCTCTGTCTCAACCATGGGAGCTGAACTCCTCTATGTGGGAGAACTGAAAGGGATACATCCTAATCACTGGTGGCCACTAAATAGGAGGTAATGAGGAGGGGGAGGGGTGCTCCAGCCCAAAAACCTGGTCAGGGCCTATTAACCCCCACTAGCAGCCGAAAAAGGGTTAAAAGGGCCGCGGCAGCGGCGCTTTGCTGGCAGTATAGCCGCGCTGCCCCATTGATTTCAATGGGCAGGAGCGGTGAATACACCACTCCTTCACCGCTTCAAAGATGCTGCTTGCAGGACCTTTTTTTCCGTCCTGCAAGCGCACCACTCCAGTGTGAAAGGAGACACAGTAGCGGCTGTTTCAGGGCGCTTTACAGGTACTATTTTTAGCGCTGTAGCGCCTACAAAGCGCCCCAGTGTGAAAGGGGCCTGAAGCTACTTTCACACTGAGGGACTTTACAGGTGCTGTAGCGCTAAAAATAGCGACTGCAAAGCACCTGTAAAGAGCCTCTCCTGTCTCTCCAGTGTGAAAGCCCGAGTGCTTTCACACTGAAGCGGTGCGCTTGCAGGACGGTAAGAAAAGTCCTGCAAAACCTCCCCGCTAGCAGCCAAATAGCGCCGCTAAAACGGCACTAAAAATAGCGCCGCTTTACTGCCGATGCCCGCCTGCCCCAGTGTGAAAGTAGTCTAAAGGGTGGTGAGACAAACCATTTACCAATAACAGGGGTGCTTACAATGATCAACTTTTATTTATTCATGTAAAGCCTTTGTCCTAAAAAGAAAAAAAAAAAGTTTGCTGTAACTGCTTGTGTAATTGCAGTGTGACTGGGAGTTTATCTTAAAGGAGAAGTATGGGCAAAGCTCTTTTGTGCGCAACTTCTCCTATGGATCATAGTTCCATTCTGTACTCCTGTGACCCATTTTCAGCCAGCAGCAGGATAAAGCCAGCCGCTCCCACCCCCTCCACAGCCCAGCACTCCAGTGAGTAGAGAGCTGGTGACTGACAGCCCCTCTGCAGACTGAATACTAAGAACTGAGTGAGCAGCGGTATTTGATTGCTCAGTTCTTCATGTAGAACGGGCAGGGGACAGCTTCAGCTAGGATCAGTGCTGCAGCCATCTAGGTGAGTATGATTATTTACTTTTTTGTATTCCCAAACTTTTCTTTTAAATTTATTAGTGTATCTAAATCTGCTAGTCATCTAACACTACCCTCCTCCTCAGATTGACAATGCTACTGTCTGCTGTGCCCCTTTATCCAGAGTAGATGCAGGAGGTGTGCTACTGGCCAGATCACCAGGTGAAAACAGAGGAACAAAACTAAAAAAAACTAATACAGCCACCACATCTGAGGATTGGTAAGCTGCAATATTACATTTTTGGTTTTGGATTTAGTACCGCTTTCCGCTATCTTCAGAGTTCCATAGGGCATTTAGCATAGGCAAATATTGACTTTATCCTGGAAGATGGTGCTTGAGCCCATCCTTCCTGGCACTAGCACTTTCATGTAATAGGCAGCCATACTGACCAATAGGAAGTTTACAATTTGAGGCCCCGGGAGCTTTGCACACTATGCCACACTTGCCTCTGAATGGGGCCCCCTCCAGCAAGGTGATGTCTGCACTCCCTCTTGTTTCTCAGTTGCTGGCAACTTCTCCTGGGCTTCTTCCAGGTGTGAAATTATCTCATGCTGGGGACAAGGACTGGCCAGCCACACAAGATTCTAAACAAAAAACAAAAAAACACGTGTGGTCATGGAAGCACCATAGAATGATGTTTTCACAAAAAACAGTTATGTTACGGGCCATTTTTATCCAATAAAAAACTTTTTTTTTTTCAGGATTCATTCATTTCCGTATTTTTTACATTTAGATGTTCTTTTGTGTATTTGCAGTGTATTGCCAGAACTTTGCACCCAATTTCAAGGAGAGCGAGATGAATGTCATAGCAGCAGATATGTGCACTAACGCCCGCAGGGTACGTAAACGCTGGCTCCCCAAGATAAAGTCGATGCTGCCAGAAGGTGTGGAGATGTATCGTTCTGTGATGGGTGCAACAGCGACTGGTGTCCCACTGGAATCAGATTTCCAACCCAGTCCAGCCCAGGTGTTCGAGCAACGTATTTATGCAGAGCGGAGAGGAGATTCTGGCGCCATAGTGTCCTTGAGAACTAACACAGCAAACATAGACCTCACCTCCAATGCTAGTCCTCCATTCGAACAGAGCCAGGAGGCCGAAGGAGCAACAGGGTCCGTCATTCAGGAGGTAGGTGGCACTGATCCGTTGACATCGGACAACCCAAGCTCACCTCCAACTTCTTTCGAACAAGAAGCCGGCTCCACCAGCAGGCCAGAGACCCCTGTGCGGAGACAAGAAGCTTCGTACAGTGGGACTTTATAGATCATGAAGAAAAGCCAACAGGGAGTCCGCACGGTGACCTGTAAGGGAAGTTGTAATTCTAGCGCTGCTTGCATGCATTACTAATACGAAAAGAAAACAAAATGTGATCAGCCACTTACTTCAGAACTGCTATTTTTGCCTGACTAAAATGTGATTTTTATTCTGCTTGTATTTAAAACAAAAACACTCAAAAAACAAAAAAATTACAAAGGAAAAATAATCGCGTTCGTTATACTGTAAACGATCAGGTCGAATGAGACCTGCTTAGTTATAAAACAAAATGGGCTCATTTTTAAAATGGAATTTACTCTAATGAATGCATATATTTGTTTTATCTTCCACTCACAAAAGCACGTGTTTAAGAAAAAAAACGAAAAAAAAGTAAAGTAAAATCGGCACCGTTCATTAATCCATTCATGGTTTAAATGGGACGTTACCATCACTTATCGTCTGTCATCCTTCTATTTTGGAGCAAGACATTTCTTGGGACTATTGCAATCTGCAAAGCAGGTTTGGGGGCCATCAAATGGCAAGTTTGTATGACATTGTGTATTAAAATGGAGATATTGGCCTTGTTTGCAATTCACAGTTTATTTTTATTTTTTGTAATTAAGATTAGCCTAAAACTTCTAGTTTTGAGAGAATGAAGACTTTGTTAAATCCACCTAGTATCTCCAAGCGTGTATAGGTGGCGACTAAGAAGTTCTAGTTTGGAAGACCACCCATTAGTAGAATTGATCTTTGCTGGTTTATCAAACCAAACAATTAAATAAAAGCCAGCAAGCTCTGTTACATTGTTTTGGCTTTGTTACCAATGTTGAAGTCGTAATCTAGATTTTTACTTTTGGAAAGTTTAACCAGGAATTGCATTCACATGAAAGTATACAAAAGTTGCAAAAGAAAATAGTTTAAGTATTTGCACTGTTACAAATGTTCTTCTAAAAACAATAACAGAATTGGCGTCATTTTTTTCTCATACAGAGGAGAGATGTAGTTAAAGAAGGAATATTGAACTTTTTTCATTGCATAAAAATTTTGAATATCTAGTTATAATTAGAGCATTTGTTTGGGGAGAATCTTAAATTGACCTTTGCATGTATTGAAAACCATTTTATGGTAAACTATGAAACAAACTTAACGGTTTTAATAGCTAGATTTTTTTTTATTTTGTGGAGTTTTAACATTGGAAGAATTCCTTTCCTTGGGCTTAGTTGAAAAGGAAACATCTATATCTGTGTTGTTTGACAGATACATGCTTTGGTATATTCACTGATGCAAGTAGACTTAATGCAACAAACATGGGTTTTGTATTTACCGAGCTCTGAATGGGTTGATTTGTGCTTCTGGGAGGTTAAGACAAATACATCTTCATGCACAAGTTGAATTTTGAGGCTTCAGGTGTTTAGGTTCTTGAATACTATTTGGACTTGGCTGGCTGTAAGGTTCTGCTTGGTGATTTGAGATTAGAAGTGAAAAGGGCAGTACCTTCTTTAGGGCTTTCTGTATCTGTTCTGGAACTCAGAAAGATGTACAGGTTCTAGGCCTTTGCAAAATTTTACTTGGGGATTTTGAAAATGTTTTTATTCTTCTTTTTTTAACCATTAGCTAATGAGATGATCTAAACATGCATACGTTGTTAAAGGTTCTGTGTTTATTTAATGCATGTAAAAATAAAAATAAAAAAGTCTAGCTATTTCTGAGCAATTGGAGGACAGTCTGGATAAATTACAGATCCAGCCTAGAGGAACTTTTGGCGTGCTTTTGTTCTTTCCTTTTCAACGGGAACATTATGTGTTTACCACACACTGCATTTGTCATGTAAAATCAGATTATTGATTTTTATATCAGTCTTAATGCATATTTTAGAAAGTATTCCCTCCTGCCTTCTGGATATCTCCCAAGCTGCCATAAATTAATGGAGTTTGTTTTTGATGCATGCATTTCCCAGAATCCTCTGGGGTCCTACAGAAGAGGTAGGATCAGGTCATCATCAGTTTAGACTTTCTCCTTTTGCTCAAATGTGAATACAATTTTTTTGGGCTTTAGATGCAGATTAATTGCACTTTATTCTGAAAAAACACTTCTAATATGTCCTAAAAGGCACAGAGCTTTGCAAATTGATTATTTTGAAAAACAGAATAATTGATGTGCACTTAGATACAGATAGTTTATTATAGAATTGGTCACAAGGTAGAGGGCTTTGTTAATGGAAAGAGAAGAGAGCGATTCCAGATGTTTACTATATACCAGCGGGAAGATTATAAGGTTAGCACAATGCTGCTTCCTTGCCTTAAAAGATCTACAGAAATAGGGTAATGGGACCACCATGAAATGTAGGACAGTGATAATTTACACCAAGGCTGAGCATCCTATCAGTAGTTTCAGACCTTTAAGCATGTTGTCACTTGAAGTTTCAATACCTAAAAGGCTAAGTGCTCTCCAGCCCTGGTTGATCTCAAGAGAGGCCAAGCGTCAATGCTCAGTTATTAGCTGAGCACTGTTAAAAACTTGTTAAAATTTGTTTATGGGGTCTTCAGCCAATGCCATGTTTGGAGCTCCAAAAAAATGTCTCATAATGTAGAAAGAACTTATTGTTCAGTCAGTTTGTGATCCTTGGTTGGCTTCCTAGGTTGTCAGATTGTTTATTATCTGTATGAAAACTCAACACTTATGTGTTTACAAGATCCAACTTTGAGGGTACATTACTGGATTATTATGAGTTTTGATTAGTGAAGATGAACACATACCTTGCTAAAAACACCCATAGCTAGGACATATTTTTCATCTTATATGTAATCAGTTCTGACTTTTTTTTTTTTTTGGAAGGATCAGTCTATGCATTTTGAATACACTAAAAAAAAAAAATTTATAGGGTGATAAAATGGGAAGACTGATTATCATGTAGTGTTTCCAAACAGTCATGCTCCAACATCTATGGGCGTTTTAGCTGGCAAAGATTCAAATTATGCTACTTGAAAGAAAAAAGCAATGGAGTCAATCTTTATACAAGAGCAGCGAGCTTGGATCATTGGCTGGTGATCATTAAGCAGGCAATGTTCAGGTCATTGGTCCCTGGATTGATATGAATTGGGTTGTTCTTTCTGTATACAAATGGCTAGCCATAATATGAATTATCTGATAAATACAACATTAAATATTACAGGTACTTAGCAGTTTAGAAATGAGATTTAGGCACAAGCTAGTAGACTATAGTCTAGATAGAACAATTGAAAAACAAGGTACCTTCTTTAGCACAGCGGACCTTGGCAATGGTATCTGCAGTGCAGGTATTAATGTATTTGAAGATCAATAAAGGTTAAAACCAAAGCGGTATTAATCTGCAGAACTTATGAGAAAGCACTTATTATATTTGGAGTGAAATGAGTGTGTGTGTGTATTTTAAGTGATCAGATTTTGTGAAAACAGTGGCAGTTCCGGAGAAAGGCCTTGAATGTAGAATATGTATGTTTTTTATGAATGTTCTTTAAAATCCCAATTTCATGAGTCAAAAAATAATGCTTTTGGGCCATTTTGGCCTAGTGTAGAATAAAATTCACTTATTGCACAGACTGTATTAACAAAACTAAAGTGATGTATAGAGCATAACTTGATTTGGGGAGTTCAGAGAGGCACCTTGCACAATGGGAGAGAAATATATATTTTTTATTTACCTAATTTTTTCCTGTACATATTTTAGTTTAGGAAAGCAGAAGATGTAGGATAAAACTGTTAAAAATGTGAATGGTATAGGACTTACTTATCACATGGTGATGTATGTAAGTCATTTGCACTAACGTTTTCTGTGTGTCGAGGATTAACGATGTGAAAGACTGCGTGGATGATCATTTCTAATTTTGGAAAGATTTTACAAAACATAAAAAATAAAAGGGGTGTTTAGAATGTTCAGAGAACTTTGATTGTATAGGCTTTCCTGAGTGCCTTATTTTTTTTTTTTTTCCTTTTTGCTAATATGTGAAAAATTATTACATTTCTTTTATGTCTGTAGGTGGAAGCTCAAATCATTCTTCCTAAAGGGATTAGTCAAAGTTTATTAAATCCCTATTGTTTACAGCAGTATATTTGATTAGCCAAAAGAAAACGTAGGCTATTGTCTAGAATTTGGAATAGGTTCTGTACGAAACAAAAAATGATTTTTCTTGTTTCAATGAACATTTCTTGCAGTCTTGGCAATATTATTATGCCTGTGTGTTACAAAAGCACTTTCCCCCTCCCAAGCATTTCATGGGATTTTAAAGGAGAATTAGTACACAGTATTTTTTTTTTTTTTTATTTCTTCCCAAAAAAATTTTATTTGATAGCCCCGACACATGCTTACTTCTACAAAATGCAAACGGAGAATAAAATTTTCAGAATGAATTTAAAAAATACAAAAATAGAATGTAGTGTATGTATTACAATTCTAAAAATAGCATATTTGGTGCTGATTCTCCTTTAAACTTAGACATAGTTGGGTGAAACAAAGCCTGAACATCCCGCTATCTCAGTCTACACATTTAAATTTACAGTTTAACACTGTATTCTATGGTTACATTGCATTATTAAATTTCAGAATGACCTCTTGTCTTACTCCTTTATGTCTCACTGTACTGCAATTACCAACAGATCAGAAAATGTATAGATTTTACATTTTTAGCTAGGCCTCCAGAAAAGAATGAGTTCTGCTTAGTTCTTTGTGGAAGGTTAACACAGTGCCAAGTCTATGGCTTTTTTTTTTCCTAAACTCAGATGTTAAAAAGTAGAAAAGATCTGGTCAGAGTGCAATTTGCTAACCTAATGTTTGATGTTATTTAAATGGTTTGTGTTTTTTTTCTTAGTAAATTTGACCCTTTTTATTTTTGTCACTGTTGGCCTGGTTTGTTAAACAGCCTTTATTGGTAATCCAAGAATTTTCTTTTAATTGCAGCTTAAAGACCACCTTTGCCTTTTTATTGCAGTTATATCATTTTATGTGAAATAAAGTGTTCATAACAATTGTTGGCAAACGATGCTGAACAATTTACAGAAGTCTACTTTTTAAACCTGTCTAATTCATGGTCCATGCCATTTGGTTGTATGTTTTGTGGATCAGTTGACCACAAGGGATTTGTCATACCCACTTGTGGGGAAAATAAAAACATTTTAGGGCACGCACATTACTGTATCTGTATTATGTGAAGCACATTAAATTTTAAAAGGTCAGACCACTCAAGGGTGATATTAGTTATGGGTGCAATGATTTGCCCAATAGTTTCTTGCATCTTAAGTTCACAGTTTAAATATGGCAAAACTTTGTGCTCCTCCAATTTTACAATGGCAAGTGCAGCCTGCAATTAAAAGAGACATACACATTAGAGGTCGACCGATATATCGGCCGGCCGATATATCAGCCCATATTTGGCTTTTTTTACTTAATCGGCATTAGCCAATTGTGCTGATAAAAAAAAGCCAATAATAACTTCAGCAGGACTTGCAAATGACTTCTGTAATAGAAGTCAATGCAAGTTTCTTGAGGTTATCTGTGGAGAGGATTCTCTCCTCCCTGGGCAGCCTGCCAAGTCTGATAAGAAGATACATTGTATCTTTTCAAGTTATTTTATCAATGAGCTGAACTCTGTGTGTAGAAGTTCTCAGTTTAACCATTTAAAGACTAAATCTTTTCTGACATTTGTTGCTTACAAGTAAAAATCCTGTATTTTCTGCTAGAAAATCACTTAGAACCCCCAAACATTATATATATTTTTTTTAGCAGAGACCCTAGGGAATAAAATAGCGGTTGTTGCAATATTTTATGTCACACGGTATTTGCGCAGCGGTCTTTCAAACGCAATTTTTAAAAAAAAAATTAATGAAATAAAAAAAAAAAAAAAAAATAAGTAGCAAAGTTAGCCCATTTTTTTTCGTCCAAAAGTTTTGATTACCTGTTTTTGTGTATTTAATATTTAAGATATAGTTATTTTTTTTAAAATCTAAATTATACATACAAGTGAACTGATTGGAGGTTTGTTTTGTTTAATAAATGTTTAAATGTAAAAAAATTTCTGTATCACTTACTACTTAAGGTTGCTTGCACACTGGAGCGGGCATGCGTTGACGGTAAAACGCTGTTAGTTTTAGCGGCGCTTTACCGTCATTTTAGTGGCGCTATTCGGCTGCTAGCAGGGCGCTTATAACCCAGCTAGCGGCCGAGGAAGGGGTTAAATGCGCCCATGAAGTGCTGCTGCCGAAACGCTTTGCAGGCGCTTCGGCAGCGGTGCGCATTCATTTCAATGGGCAGGAGTGGTGGAGAAGCGGTATACACTGCTCCAAAGATGCTGCTTGCAGGACTTTTTTTTAACATCCTGCCATCGCATCGCCTCAGTGTGAAAGCACTCCGGCTTTCACACTGAGACTGCAGGGGAGCCGTTTTACAGGCACTATTTTTAGCCCAAAAGCGCCTGGAAAACGCCCCAGTGTGAAAGGGGTCTAACTGTTAGATTTTATGAGATGAAGGGAAAAAAAAAAAATCGGCCTAATATATCGGCCCCAAAAAATCGGCATCATATATCGGCCATCGGCCACCGCGATTTCTAAATATCGGCATCGGCCAGAGAAAAACCCATATCGGTCGACCTCTAATACACATCCAACAAAATCTTTTATAAATTTCTTGCAGTGCTTCACCAATCAAAATATTCTACCCTTGTGCAAAATGAAGACTGAAACTTGTGTACTCCCACTATAAGTAAAAATTCTGATTAAATAAATAATTTGATCTCGAACTGCATTTATAGAGGCAGAAAGGTTTTCCAGGCACCTTACTACTTTGTGCAGGAGAGTGATTCTTCTCATACCCCACACATAGTATGAACATTGTGCTATATGCTTGAAGAACACAATCCTGCGCATTACAGGAGTGTTCACAGGAAGAAATGAGGACTTTTTCACACCTGGGGCTTACAATAAATGCACATTGACCTCTAAAAACAAAGTGTAAGGTCAAATAATCTGTTACAATGGAATTTCTACCAATGGTGGAGGTCACAGTTTTACTGCTTTTGCACAAGGGTAGAATGTGGTGAATGGTGCTGGCTTTTCCCTCATACTCCATGAAGTCTCTTTGCTTGCTGCATTCTCCTTATTGTATAAAAAAATTAAGGCGGCGGACTGCTAAAAAACTTCTATGGCAGATGAATAGAGTGACAGCTTTTTCAAGTCTGCGAGAGATGCAAGGGCCTAATGAATGAATCATCCTATTAGGTTCTTTTGGATGGAATAACCTTTTACATGTCTGAGCACAGTGGTATTGCAAATGTATAGGCAAACAGCACATGAAATGTTCCTGTCTGAAGTATTGCAGAAGCAGCACTTTGTGCGTTAAATTCACAAAAGATGCTCATGCCTTAGGTATCAATAGATGTGAGATGTCAGTTGGAAGGATTCTGGCAAAAAAAAAAAAAAAAAAAAGATCATTTTAACCTGATTATATGCGCTGCGTAGATACCTAGTGCCAGTCTTATATGATAGTGGTGGAGGGATAACCGCTTTTTGCATAGTAGTCTCTCTCGCTCAAAATCAGTTGGCCAGGAGATGTCCTCAGAGGTTGCAATGCGTCCTCAGTCCAACTGTTTCCCAAACAGCAGATTTAGATGATAAACATCTCACACTAAAGAATGTTGATTTACTGGTTGGGAAGAGCAGTGTCATCTTATATTAAATAATTACAACTTTTTAGGTGTTGTAGATGGTCAATAAATTCCTCTTATAGGATGCCCTGCTCACTTATGTTACAGCTTCTCTGAAAGCCAGCTAAACACACATAAAAATAAGTCAAATAAAATAACAAACTTTAACCAAAGTTTTTTTTTTTTAATCAAATTAACAAGAGGCACCTCAAAAGATCAAAACTGATCACTAAAATACACATCTAAAAAACACATTGCTTTTTAGAGTTTTTTTTTTTTTTTTTTCCATTCTTGTGGCTACATTAAAATTCAACATTCATCTATGTGAGCCTTTAGCTGAACAACTTGTCCCCGATGAACTGATAATCAGCCATCCTCATAAAAGCTGGCTAAAGGCACAAAAATATCTGCCTATTTTTGAGGTAGAAAAACCTTGAGAAAAGTCAACATTCAATAATTGCAACTGATTCCTCCAACTGGTTGAGCTCTAATTAGCATACACAAGTGATTAAGCATATTGTTTAATCATCAATGTACACAAATCTAGATTTATGTTGGGTGCCAGCTCAGTGGTCTGTTTCAATTCGTAAAATCGATTTGCACATCTCCATTGAGGATACTCTTTTTTTAATTTAATGTCTTCAATGCTGTATTTAAATAACATTGACCAACAGTTGAATGGGCAGGACAACTCCTGATAGCAGCTTGTTGTAAAGACCTTGAATGAATATGTTTGCTTAATTCCTTAACAATATTTGTAAGCAGACAAGAAAAGGTTGTGTTTTTGGGATTGGTTTGGAAATTCATTTATAAAATTAGCATCGTTATCTTTCCACTCACAGCTATCAAAACTCCACAATTTTATGTCACATTTGGGCTTGACCTTTTAGAAACTATAAAATGACAACGAGATTCCACAGAGGGTGGCAAAGCACCTTTTTCACCATATGTTGCCCCTTGTTGTGTCTTTGTCCAAGTAAGCACATCTAATGGAAATGCTGACTTTTTTCAACATATTTGAACAGGCAAACATTGGGTCTTATTTCAGGAAGGTCCTTCAGATAAAAGGCGCTATACTTTAACAAATGACACATCAACACTGTGTATTTAATTTTATGATCTAAATTAACCAGAATGCAGTTTTGTCATATGGAAAAAGCACAGCCCTAGAGTTACCACCATGAAATTAGAATCATATATTCTAGAATAAGCCCCAATGAGGTTGATTTACTAAAGGCAAATCGACTTCTTGCTAGAACTTACTAAATTAGGTGAAGCCGTTTACTGCCATCATCAAATCCTATGCAAGCTTTCCTTGCATGCGATAGACTATCATTTGCCAAGTGAAGTTTCACCACAACCACTAGACTCACCTTGTAAAGTGAACAGCCTATATGCCTTTAGTAAATTAACCCCAATAATTAGAATCTACTTAGGGAGTATGCAGGTTAAACCTCTTGTTTAAGCCTCATCTTCAAATCAGAAAGAGATTGAACCAATTCCAGGTCAGGTTTTGCCTAGATGTTCGATGGCAATGTATTTGAAGACTGATTATTCAAAGATAGAATTGTTTGGTCACATTACAATAGACATGTGTGGCACAAACGAAAGACAGCAGGAGAATCTCATAACAACTGTGTATTGGGGCAAATGTTATGCTCTTGGGATTCTTTTCTGCTTCAGAGCCTGGGAAGATCACAGCCATCTCAACCATACATTCTACATCATTTTGAATTGGGCTTGATAAAAATGTGATGCCATCTGTCCAAAGGTTGAACCAGGAATGAGTCTTTCAACACCATTATAATCTGAAGAAGAACACTACCAAATCCACCAAGGAATGTTTAAAAAAGAAAATATGAAGTAATATAGGGTTATCAAAACCATTGACTCCTATTTTGATTTTATAAGGGATTTTGAAACTGGTAGTTCATGCAAGGCAGCCCACAAAGGTCTTGCAACTAAAGAAATTTTGCACAGAGAAGTAGTTAAAAAAAAGTCAGTGCCAGAGACTGGAGAGAAATGACAGAAAATGGCCACAAGAAATTCCTGCCTTCCACAATACTTCTTTGCAACCATTGTTATTTTTGTTGACTAAAGGATTGAAAATGTGCAAATATTTCTTGTTTCTATTCCAAGTAGATCACTTTTTTGGTCGGCGCGGTTTTGATAAATATCTAACGTTTGCCTATTCAAATATGTTGAAATTGTTCATTTCCATGAGGTGCACTTCATTTTCCTTATGACTGTGTTTATTTAACTGTGTTCTCCTACAGATGGTAACCCAGTTAAAATTATGTTGGCCACTTCAGAAAAAGTAAACTGTAAATTCAAGGCCTTTCACCTAAAACTTTTATTTCTATTTTGGGTGGAGGTAACAAATTCAGCATATAAGGTTAGTTTTAAAGCCCTGTCATTAAGATCTCCTCTATAGATGCTTTAGGATTCTCCTCCCTTCTATGTTATTTCCTCTGCTGCCTGTCTGGGTGTCACAAGGGAACACCAACGGCCATCTGTGTAAGCAGCTAAGGGGAAGAGATTACTGAAGGAACTTCATTTCTGAATCTTTACACAAGTGTTAAAAGTAGGTATAATGTAACTCCCAGGCTGCTTACATCACCTTCTATCGAGCCATAAGAAGATATCTAAGAAGACATAGAGGATTAGATTTGTTTTCCTTCCACAATAGGTGGAAGAAAAGAAAATTGTTCAATTTCAGTATCAACACAATCAGTGTTGATGGGGGAATGCCTGCCGCAGCAATATTGGCTATTGTGTTCTGCCGATAGGGAGCCTTCTCGGCTAGCAGAACACAATGAATCCTGCTAGCAGCTATAGCCGCCAGCAGTAATCGCAAGTAAAAATAAATCAGACAGGCTGGCTATACCAAAGTCAATCGATGGATCAACTCGGGTACAATCAGCCTGCCCATAGATGGAGCAAATCTCGGCTGGTCCATGCTGAACCGGCCAAGATTTGATTCATCTATGGCCGGCTTTAGTTTAGGATGGAAAACCTCTTACAGTTTATTGTGGACTGGTTTATATTTTATATAGTTTCTAGTATACAAACCTCTAGTTTTATATTTTCCCCTCACCTCCTGTTCCATTGTCATATGTCACTGGCACAAGAAGTGAAAAAAGCCAGATAAGTTCTAACCTTCCCCTCTCTATCCAAAATGAAAAGTTTTGGCTGGAGTTGGACTTTAATTGTTGTTCTATGTTCCTTCCAGCTGCCATCTTTGCACTCCAACTACATTTTGTGATAGGTTGACGCTCATACAATGCAAAGTGCTTTATGGATAACATTTTACAAGCAGTTGAATTGAAAATTATTACAGACTATAGTGAACAAAGTTTGGACAAGTATAACGTATACTAAAAAGCACAGTCACAATTGAGCCACGTGTATACTAAATGCTGCACAAGGACAAAAAAAAAAATCAAACAAGGTAATATAAAGCTAAGCCCGTTTTTAAATTGAAATTTCACAAAGTCTAGCGTTCATTTTGCTCATGACTGCCTATTTGACCCCCACCCTTGCAATTGTCTAACACACTCAGTTTGAGAACCAGTTACTATCTTTAATCAACTTCTTCCATTCAAAGCATTTTGCACATGATCTGTGATTCATTGTTAACACACAGAGACAAAAAAAGCCAAAACATGCACTACTATTTTTAGCAAATAAAAGAAGTGTGGAGATGTCTAAATATTTTTGACTTGCACAGTTGGATGGCATGTGATTTCAAATAAAACATTAATCCTTTCGACAGAATGTTTAGGAATTGAAGAAAGATACACAGTTCTTTTTAGCGCATCTGTTTTAGATACAAAGTAGTACTGTATTTTATGACTGTTAAACTTTTATTTTTTAAGTTTGTGCTGTCAGAAACTTAACAGAGACACTGGTGAGTTATTTTCATACAGACGCTTTTTAATTTTTTTGTTTTTGTTTCATCCACTGGTACGTATGTGCTGTTACTATGTATAGTTTAAGACTGTTATTTTGTTACCATGGTTGTCTGCTGATATCAGAAGTAAAGAGAGAAAAAAATAGAAAGAAAAAAAAAAAGAAAAAAAAAGGGTATCCAACATTTCAACAGACGCTCATAACTGTTTTTCATATCATAAAACAAGGTTTTAAAGAAAACAGCTCCATCAGATACGGTCATTAACTGTAAGATGCTTTGTAAAATTCACATTTACAGAATAATAAAGTCAATTGAAAATTAACCTGTTGTTTCCTTGTTTTATCTGTGTAAAAGAGCCTTACAGATATGGTGACAATAAATAAGACGTGTGCAAAAGACAAAGTAAAGATTACGTTACAGTGAAAAGCTGCAGATAGACTGCAGAGAGTGGATGACAATGACATGGTGGTCTACAATGCTTATGCAATCCAGCAGCACCCTGCAAAGCATGCTATTAAATAGTATGCTTGGGTCAGCATAACCAAATGTCCCCCTTTTACTCTCCATATGAATAAACCCTGATATGGAAGGAACAGAAATAAACTTGATTGGCCAGAATGAAAGTAAAATGGGAACAGTTTCAAATTCAAATAAACACTATATTACCAAAAGTATTGGGATGCCTGCCTTTACACGCACACAAACTTTAAGGGCATACCAGTCTTAGTCCATAGGGTTCAATATTGAGTTTTCCCACCCTTTGCCGCTATAACAGCTTCAACTCTTCTGGGAAGGCTGTCCACAAGGTTTAGGAGTGTGTCTATGGGAGTGTTTGAAGCGCATTTGTGAGGTCAGGCACTGATGTGGACGAGAAGGCTTGGCTTGCAGTCCACGCACTAATTCATCCCAAAGGTGTTCTATCAGGTTGAGGTCAGCACTCTGTGCAGGCCAGTCAAGTTCCTGCACCCCAAACTCGCTCATCCTTGTCTTTATGGACCTTGATATGTGCACTGGCGCGCAGTCATGTTGGAACAGGCAGAGGCCATCTCCAAACTGTTTCCACAAAGTTGGGAATATTATCTAAAATGTCTTCATATGTTGATGCCATAAAAGTTCCCTTCACTGGAACTAAGGGACCAAGCCAACCCCTAAAAAAAAACCCCACACCATAATCCCCCCTCCACCATATGATTCAGACCAGTGCACAAAGCAAGGTCCATAAAGGCATGGATGAGCGAGTTTGGGGTGGAGGAACTTGACTGGCCTGCACCTGACCTCAACCCATATTACACCTTTGGGATGAATTAGAGCAGGGACTGTGAGCCAGGCCTTCTCATCCACATTAGTGGTTGACACCCCCCACCCCCACCTATTTAGCTTCTGGAAAAATGATCAAACATTCCAATAGACACACTCCTAAACCTTGTGAACAGCCTTCCCAGAAGAGTTGAAGCCATTATGGCTGCAAAGGGTGGGCAGCGCAATATTGAAGCATATGGACTAAGACTGGGATGCCATTAAAGTTCATGTGCCTGTAAAGGCAGGCGTCCCATTACTTCTGGTAATATAGTGTAAGTGTTGATAGTTTTTGTACTGAGGCTGACTGTTTACAGTGAGGGAAAAAAGTATTTGATCCCCTGCTGATTTTGTACGTTTGCCCACTGACAAAGAAATGATCAGTCTATAATTTTATAGGTAGGTTTATTTTAACAGTGAGAGACAAAATAACAAAAATATCCAGAAAAATGCATTGCATTTTAATAAGTGAAATAAGTATTTGATCCCCTATCAAATCAGCAAGATTTCTGGCTCCCGGGTGTCTTCTATACAGGTAACGAGCTGAGATTAGGAGCACTATTTTAAATGGAGTGCTCCTAATCTCAGCTTGTTACCTATAAAAAATACACCTGTCCACAGAAGCAATCAATCAGATTCCAATCTCTCCACTATGATCAAGACCAAAGAGCTGTCCAAGAATGTCAGGATCAAGATTGTAGACCTACACAAGGCTGGAATGGGCTACAAGACCACCGCCAAGCAGCTTGATGAGAGGGTGAAAACAGTTGGTGCAATTATTCACAAATGGAAGAAACTAAGAAAAAAAAACGTCAATCTCCTTCGATCTGGGGCTCCATGCAAGATCTCACCTTGTGGTGGAGTTTCAATGATCATGAGGAATCAGCCCAGAACTACACGGGAGAATCTTGTCAATGATCTCAAGGCAGCTGAGACCATAGTCACCAAGAAAACACCGTGAAGAACTGAAATCCTGCAGTGCCAGCAAGGTCCCCCTACTCAAGCACATGTACAAGCCCGTCTGAAGTTTGCTAATGGACATCTGAATGATTCAGAGGAGAACTGAAAGCGTTGTGGTCAGATGAGACCAAAATCAAACTCTTTGGCATCAACTCAACTTGTCGTGTTTGGAGGAGGAGGAATGCAGTCTATGACCCCAAGCACTCCATCCCCACCGTCAAACATGGAGGTGGAAACATTATGCTTTGGGGGTGTTTTTCTGCTAAGGGGACAGGACAACTTCAGCGCATCAAAGGGACGATGGACGGTGCCATGTACCGTCAAATCTTGGGTGAGAACCTCCTTTCCTCAGCCAGGGCATTGAAAATGGGTCATGGATGGGTATTCCAGCATGACAATGACCCAAAACACATGGCCAAGGCAACAAAGGAGTGGCATAAGAAGAAGCACATTCACAGCAAGGCACGGGGCTCGAAAGGAATGGCACCTGTGGGTGTTCCTTCAGAGCGCATGCACCAGTAATGTCACTGGCTGCATGTAATGTAAATATCTCCAAAACAGTACACATTTAGGAGATATTTTCACTACCTACAGGCAAGCCTTATTATTATAGGCTTACCTAAAGGTAAATGTCAGCAAGGAAGTTTACTTCCTCTTTAATCCCAAAGAAAATATGTGGAGAGAGCTGAAGGTTTGAGTTACCAAATGTCAGCCTTGAAACCTTAATGACTTGGAGAGGATCTGCAAAGAGGAGCGGGACAAATCCCTCCTGAGATGTGTGCAAGCCCGGTGACCAACTACAAGGAATGTCTTACCTCTGTGATTGCCCACAAGGGTTTTGCCACCAAGTACAAAGTCATGTTTGGCGAAGGGGTCAAATACTTATTTCCCTCATTAAAATGCAAATCAATGTATAACTTTTTTGAAATGCGTTTTTCTGGATATTTTTGTTATTCTGTTTCTCAGTGTTAAAATAAACCTACCATTAAAATTATAGACTGATCATTTCTTTGTCAGTGGGCAAACGTACAAAATCAGCAGGGGATCAAATACTTTTTTCCCTCACTGTATATGTGCAATAGTTCCAAGGCACTAAAGTAAAACTTTAGCTTGGATTACAAGTGATGTCATCATCCCAGAACTAATATGCAGCTCAGGGGTAAGAAAATGACATCTTCCATAAAGAATTTTGCGCAGGTATCTTGCTGCGAGACCAATTTTTTTTAAAAATAAAGGTTTGCTGGTCTACAATCATCTGCACTTTACATAAAGCTTTTTTTTATAATTTCCTAAAGTCTTTTTAAATAAAAAATTAATTTAGGGTGCACCCAACACATTAGTGTTGGTTTTCCTAACAAGCAGTAGCCGGTTCCTTTCAGACTCACGCTAACTGAAGGTCTGTATGTAAGTTTACAGAGCAAGGAGGAAGAACTAGAGGAGTCTCTTGTCAGTTTCATCCAGCTATGTATGGAGCTTGAGCTATGCAGTTCTGTAAACAGGAGTTTTTAGGGAAAGAAGTCCAAAAAAACTGAAACAGGGTTATGCCTGATGTTTTTCATGGTCCTGAAACAATGGCTAAAAAGATTGTTTGAATTTAACACATAACTAAAGCCTATTTGTGTTTCAGTTCAGACAACTAAAAATGAGAAGAAATCATAGCAAAAAGGAAGCCACCGAAACAGGGAACTGGTGTCCCCATTGGAAGTTTTACCCTCAGCTTCTTTACTGAGGACAGTTGTAAAATTTTGGATGTCCTGTCACTTTCTCTTCTAGTGATAATGGTCATTGGGACCAGTGTTAATTTTGGCAGCAAATTTCAATTCAGTTTTAGTCTAATGCCCCGTACACACAATCGGAATTTCCGCAAGCAAAAGGCCGATGTGAGCTTTTGGTTGGAAATTCCGACCGTGTGTATGCACCATTGGACTTTTGCTGGCGGAATTTCCGCCAGCAAAAGATTAAGAGCAGGTTCTCTATCTCAGAATCATCGATTCGTATGGAACTTCCCTTTTTTAGTGCTGTTGTACGTCACCGCGTTCTTGACGTTCGAAAGTTCAGAGAACTTTTGTGCGACCATGTGTATGCAAGCCAAGCTTGAGCGGAATTCCATCGGACAAACCATCCAAGGTTTTTCCGACAAAAAGATTCTGATCGTGTGTACATGGCATTAGTCCTTTGACTGAAATGGCGTTTTAGTTTCATTTTAGTCTTCTGTAATTGTTTTAGTTTTAGTCATATTTAGTCGACTAAATGTCCAGTACATTTTAGTCGTCTAAAACTCATTTTAGTCGTTTAAAATCGAATGGGTGTAGTTAAATTTTAATGCATTATTTAAGCATTTCTCTACAATTTCCAAACTCACTATATACTGCTGGAGTGAAAAATCTATTATGTTATTATTTATGGTATTCAGGTTTAAACATCCACTACACAGACCAGTGTTAATTTTTACGTCAAATTTCAATTTAGTTTTAGTCGTGCTCTTTTGACTAAAATTGACTTTTTACTTTTAGTCATATTTTAGTCATCTCAATTGTTTTAGTTTTAGTCGTATTTTAGTAGGCTAAAATAATATTAATTTAGTCGGCGAAAATGTTTTGGTCGATGAAATTAACACGATTTGGGACAAAGAGGGTTAATCTCACCAGTGGGGACAAAAACGCAAAATAAAACCTGACCTAGGTTCTAGCCCTTCCCTACCTCAGCCATTACCGAAAAAGAAAGTTTTTCTCTTTTATTACGAGACCCAGGATAGTATTCTGGCAAAGTGAAACTTTACAGGCAGTGAAGTATAACCCCTCCCTCTTCTAGCATGCCTCAATTTTGTTTTGCTAGTGACCTTAGGAGAACGGACCGCTTTTCTCGGTTCTTAGAAATGCAAACCCTCTTCGCTTTTACTTTTTGTTATCACATTTTTCTTCTACAAGATCCTTCCGGAAGATGACAAAATTAGCCCCAGTGGCTCTGCAGCAACTGATCAGCTACTCCTTATCTTTGCCCTGGGAAGGAAGGGGGGTACGTACCCAGACCCCACCATGAAGAAGATTGGCATGTTGTGCAAGGCACTGAGTTAGCCACAGGTCCTGGGGCAAGATACATCTGGCTAGTGGCACTCCTTAGAAGACTGTCTGAATGTTGTATGCCCCAATAAAGGTTAGACATGAGCCCTTTCCAGTACCTGGTTGCTGTGACTGACAGCTGTAGACCGTCCCCAAGACCACCACGACTTCGACTTGTTCACTGCAGTATCAGCCTATTAGATGCAACGGTCTTATGGGTCACACCTAGGAATGTACTAGTGGCCTTTAGGTAATTCCACTATGGAATTGAAACTTGGAGCCTGTGTGGAGACAAATTGGATGCTTGCCTTCATGCTGGATTACATTTTCACATGTTGCAGGCCAGAGTACGTGACTGTGACACTGTTGCATCACGTGCAGTTTTTCTAGTTCACATGGGCTGTGACACGTGCCTTGTGTATGTATGTCCCTTTCTTCTGCCTCTCTTGCCTTTGGCCTGCACAGGAAGCAACACTGGCTCCCTGCAGGGATCCAGGATCATTCCTCCTTGCCACTATGGTGTTTGGTCACAGAAAGTAACCCACCCCTCCTGCAGGTAGGTGTCCATGAGTACCTCACTTTCCATATGAGTAGTATGGTAGGTCAGAGCACAAAGAGAATTGGTCCTGCAGGTCTTACCTGCTCAAGATCCACTAACCCCTCATGGGCAGCTTATAGTGTCCCTTCCTTGGACCTAATGTCAACAGCTTGAACTGCAGTCCCTGCTCGAGTATATCCACTCCTTTCAGTCTTCCTTATCTCTGCCTAGAGTAAACAATCTGCGGGTTTGGGCCAGGGATATGTCTGAATCGATCCTACATGGTTCTTTAGTTTGCATATATAGGAGCGCTTGCCTATTGCCCTATGCTACTGTGATGGACTTATTGAATTTGTATGTCTCATATTCTGTATGAGTCTCCTGTCTGTACATATGTGGAAGACTCTTTCGCTTAAAGGTTAGTCTGCTGAACAGCAATGCAAAAACATTTACATTGTAAGTATTTTGGTAGGGGGCCATCTACTTGAAGCTTCCCTAGAGGGGGTGGAGGGAACTGCTCTGCCTGTACTGTGAAAGTGATTGGCGGCTTTATAGCTGCTTGATCACTTTCACTTTACTGCCGGGAGCCCACTGAGAAACACAAGCAATTGCCTTGTGCTTAACCCCCTCACTCCTTGGATGTACTATGTCTGTCCAAGGAGCTGAACTGGTTAGCCAGGATGGACATTGTTTTACAATCCTTGTCTTGCTCCTAAACATCCCAAGGAGGTTTCACTCCATTGTTTGTCATTCTGAAGGTGGGGACAGCCTGAATCTTGCTCCACTATTGCTGGGTAGAATTTGTCAGCTCATCGTTCAAGCTTATGACCTCAGTGGCAAGGGTCACTTTCCCAGTCAAAGTGCACTCCACTTGATCAGTTAGTGCTTCATGGGCTTTCCAGCATCAGGTAACTGTTGCTCAGACTGGCTAGGAGACCGCCTGGTCATCTGTTCACTCATTTGTGTGAACGGGTGAATGTTCAGGCCTCGCCACATGCCAGCTTTAGTCAAAGTGGGCAGCACAGTGGTGTAGTGGGTAGCACTCTCGCCTAGCAGTAAAAAGGTTCACTGGTTCGAATCCCAACCACGACACTACCGGCCTGGAGTTTGCATGTTCTCCCTGTGCCTGCGTGGGTTTCCTCCAGGTACTCTGGTTTCCTCCCACACTCCAAAGTCATGCTGGTAGGTTAATTGGCTTCGGTCTAAATTGTCCCTAATATATGAATGCAAGTTAGGGACCTTAGATTGTAAGCTCCTTGAGGGTAGGGACCGATGTGAATGTACAATGTATATGTAAAGCGCTGCATAAATTGACTTATAGTGCTCTATAAGTACCTTAAATAAATAATAATGTTCTTTAGGCAGTGCTTTAGGCTCCTTTGAGCTTCCCTTGTTGACCTATTATTTTGTTTCCTTGTGGGTCTGTTAACCTTTTGTTGTCACCCTTTTAGTTGAACTGCTTTTGGGCATCCCAGTGTTTCAGAATTCTATTTAGAGCCCTATAATGTAGGACTGAATAGGACTTGTGTCTTCTCTATAAAATCCTTTTCTTGGAGTATTATAGGGCACAGGGCTCCTCTGTTTTTATTATCCACTTTCATCAATGAAGAAAGACTGTATTGCTCCACTGCAGGCACCCCTACCCCCTGCTCCTCCAACCAGTAGATGCAGGCTTCTAGAAATTTGCCATCTGCTTTGTAACCATGAAAAAAGTCGTTCTTCATTGTAAAAGTCTAGTATGACATTGTATTGGCCCTTCCAATGCATAGACCATTTCCTCCACTCCTATAATTTATTGCAACTAAATATAAGGCATGTTGAGAATGGTTATACTGGGCCTTACAGCTTTGCTTTCCCAGGGTCCAATTCTACTGAAGGTGGCAATATTACCTGGAGTTTTAGAATACTATACAGTGGTATTGAATAATGTACTCCAAGAAAAGGATTTTACAGGTAACTCAACATCCTAATACATATTAATACATTTTAGTATAAAATAGAAGTGTGCTGATGAAGAATATCTGTTATGGCAGAATGGAGATGACCATCACAGTACAGGAATTGCAGGGGTCCCTTGGGTGGTGCAAAATTCTACCTGTGTGAAAAGCCTTAAATAGAAGTTTCCATTCTGTCAGGAATCAGAAAATGAGCAACTTCCTGACAAAACGTCTCATGCAAGTATTTTACATTATAGATGTCTTTTAAAATAACCTTATGAAGAATTTCAGCTGTAACAGAGCTTAGAAAAGTTAAGTGGCCATCTGAAGGACATTAAAACCCCAATCTGAAGCCAATTTATATGTGTACCAAATAAGGAAGTGCCACTTGTGCTAAAGTTAATTTCTAACCAGAATACACACTCGGCCCCTGGGTTCACACAGTGATAAAGTGCAATTCATGGTAAAAAATCACGTAAGCAGCTTTTCAAGAAACACCAAAGTATTTTACGATGCTGCCTTTGTTTGTACAGGTGACTCACCAGATTATATGACACAGCACAATTGTGAGCAGGCTCAGGTACCAATGGCAGCAGGGGTGGCATACAAGGACCACACCTGGCAAGGGATTCTGGGTAAAAAAGAAGCTTTAAATACAACCGGTCATGAGAAAAAATATAATTATTGACTTACTGTAAAATCCATTTCTCTGAGTTTATTGACAGACACAACGCTCCATTATTCAGAACCTAGATCGCCCCCTACAGGAGTAGGACAGTAGGCAGAAGAAAGACTTGGCTATGCCTATGGCCAGTCCTAGGTGATATACACCCCCCTCTCTGCTATAGTCCTTCAGTTTAGTAACAAGCAGTGTCAGAAGCATCAAAACTCCTTAGAGGGGTGGGTGCTGTGTCTGTCAATGAACTAAGAGAAATTGATTTTACAGTAAGTCAAAAATCAGCTAGGACTGTCCATAGGCGTAGCCAAGTCTTTTTTTTGCCTAGTGTCCTACTCGTGGAGGGGGCGATATAACCCTATGATTCTGAATAATGGAGCGCTGTGTCTGTCAACGAACGAAAGAGAAATAAAGGAGGTTGCAGGCTACATTCTGGTGTCTCCAACCTGAATAAGTGTGCATGAAGTAAAATCTGAAAATCTTCACATTTGCTCCTACATAAAGAGTCAAAGTATCCGCATCAGTAACTAAAATTTTCAAAAAGAATGGTCCGAAGCACCCACCTACAGATTCTATGTGGCAGAAGTTACCTAAAAGTTGTACTGTAGGTATACTTATCAAATTAAAAAAAAAAAAAAAGTGTAGGTAAGAGTAGGTAATTGCGCAAACTGCAGTCAATAATGCCAAAAACCATAGTTTTTGTGGACAATTATGGGCATGGGGTTCAGGGACAAAGTTCACGAATTGGGTGAAAGAATATTAAAATCCAGCAGAAAGAGCGGACAGTCCACAGCTCAGGGCAGGCCTCTTGTGGGAAGCAGAAGCACACTTCAAACATGTAAGGAAAAAAAAAACAAAGGAAGAGGCGCCTTCTGAGTGTAAACAGTGTAGACTTTATAAAACAAGTAATAAAACACGCACATTGAGGGGATAAGTCCTGCAACAGTGTATCTCTATGCACGCTGGTTCCGGCAGCCCAAACCACTCGTGGTCCCTGTAGGAGCTGTCCACCGGCTCTATGTATCGAGATGGGTCAAGGGGAGAGGGCTGGAACGCTTGTGGCCCACAGCGGCGTCTGACGTCACCGAAGGTGTTGCAACGTTTCCGAGCATGTGCACGGACGGTGGAAGGGACAGGAGCGCTCCTTTTATCAAATTCAATGCCGCCTTTAATCCAGGCACACCAAAAAAGTTTGCATATATAAAATGTTCAGATTTTACCCTTTTTCTTGCAGTCATTTGAATACTGAAATGGAATTATTAAGGGTTTTGCAGTTCCAAATTTGTTCTATTTACATCTGTTCAAGTATAGCAAAAACCTATGTGGAGAGAGATTCATAGGACATCATTGCTGTCCTTTCCTTCTGAAGATGATAGTTACTTTGCGGCCGTGTTGAGGTCTCCTCCTGTTATGAAAATAACTAATTGCTGCTGTGCTGACTTCAGTGCTCACTAACCCAGAAGGATTATATACATGAGGATTTCTGGCTTTACTCTAGTAAATATGTTCAGGTTACTGACTCAAGTACTGAAGCCAAAAGGTCAGCACGGCAGCTGGGCAATTATTATTTTCATAAGATCTACAATGGCAGCCTCCACAATTTCAAGTTTGGTTTTGTTCAAGTGGTCTAATAACATGTGCAGGAGGTGCTTAGTCTCATGTTTAGAGTATCACTGGATCCCAAATTTCTAAGACAAGCCTGTGATTGGAAACCATTGATCAGAGTTACTAAACTGATACCACAGATGTTTAATGCCTGCAGCTACTCACCACCTGAATATTTCATTTTTGCTACAATATACAATTTACCTAAAGGCCCCACTAATTGCATAATGGCAATTACCATAACAAAAAAAATAAATAAAAACTACCTTCTACAATGCCCTGAGAACTCTCCGTGTCCAATATTTTCTGAGACTACTGAACAAGAAGCCAGGTGTGTGCTGGAATATCTCTTTCCTACTACTGTTCTGACCATCTTTTGAACATGATTACTATACTTATTAATGTTCTAGGAAGATCTTTCTGTAACATGCTTGTCTTTTTAAAATAGTTTAATTTATGCATAGAAAACCCTTTTTATGCTAGGTTCACACTAGTGCAGCCAACGTTTACTCGGGCACAGCAGCCCATTCATTTGAATGGGCTGTTTTACCACGTGAAATGCATAAAAAAGGTGCATGCAGCACCTTTTTAAAAACGCAGCCACAGGGAAACCGCATGGTCTTTTTGACCATGCGGGTTCCCACAATCACGCTGCGGGCTGAGATGCTTGGGGATGCCATTCAGAATGAATGGCAGCCCCGTGCATCTCGCAAGAGCAGTGTGATTCCGCTGTGGGTATCAATGCAATGCACAGTGTAGGCTAGGGTGAACCTGTTCTAAGGTTCAATAGAAATGAAAGTGGTCATGGGACTTTACATGAGGCAAATCGCATTGATAGTCAGGATTGCAAGTTTATTGCGCAGTAACAAATGTCATAATTGACAGTAGACATGCAAATTTATTGCGCAGTAACAAATGTCATAGTTGACAGTAGACATGCAAGTTTATTACGCAGTAACAAACGTCACAATTGACAGTAGACATTACTGTAAGTTAATTGTGTAAAAACAAAAAAGCTTGTTTCGGCTGCGGGTATCGATGGTACGCACAGTGCGGGCTAGTGTAAACCTAGCCTAAGGGTCACACCTTTGCATGTGGCTGCGGGTGTGGGAATTGCATCTGTACCCACAACAACCTGCAGCCAAATTGCACTGCTCTTAGGAGAACTGCAGGAAAATCGCATGGTCAAAAAGATTTCCCTGCGGCTGCATTTTTGAAAAGGTGCATGCACCTTTTTTTTCTAGCGGAAACAGGTACAGCAGCCCATTCATTTGAATGGGCTTCCATGCCTGCGCAAACGCGGCCCGCACAAAATGTGGAAGTGTGAACCTAGGTTAAGGGATTCTTGAAAAAAAAAAAAAAAAAAATTCCTATCTTGAAACATCTACAAGTTCTGCCCTCTGCTGCTGTTCGAAGAACTTGTATCCTTTATGATAGCCAGAAGAAGCTATCACGAAGGACAAAAGAACTAGAAAGGACAAAGGATTTGTAAGTTGCAAACTGTTTTTAATGGATGATTTGCTTATAAAAAGACTACTTTTTTGGAACACCTGCTGATGGGGGAGAAGGAAATAGTGTAATAGTGGTCTCTGAGCCGTAAATTGCTGGAGCAATGCAGTTTGGAAGATGATACTTCTGCACCTTATTCTTCGGTTCCCTCTCCTTCCTCATCCCAGTATGGATCGCCGGCACAGAGACAACATGAAACTAAATCTTAATTAAGTTAATAGCAGGGTGGCCATTAGCAATACTTGATCCGCACCTGGCACGGTGCTGTGTTGGGTCTGCTTTGTGACAGGAGCATAATATAGATGTGAGGGATAAGCGGATCACCAGTGCCAATTTGGCATCAGTTGCAAAAGTTCCATTTTGTCCTGTCAGCAGCAACTGAATTTACATGGATCATTTTAGCCTCAACTATCAAGATGTACACAGCGATCATATACACCATTATAGAGTACTTCTGTCCTCGCACAGCCTACACACCATCCCTTCAACTTTTAGAACACACTTATGGCTGAAAGTTCTAGATAAAAAATTTAGCCAGTGACATAGCTGATACATATTGATATATTCTGCAGTTTATTCCATTACTGACCTCTCCAGAGATCTGCAGAACATTGCTCCACTCTGTCTACCTTCTGAAAAATACATTTTTATGCATACTGCAGATAATACTGTCAGTGGCTTCTCTACAGATCTGCAGAACATTGCTAAATTTACCTCCTGACAGATACTTTAAGATATTCTGCAGATTATTTCATTACTGGTCTCCCTCTAGAATAGAGATGGACTCAGGCGTGTTCAGGATCCTAGTCCCAACCCACCTGCCCGATCCCACCAGGAAGCAGACACTGCACATCGCTAATCACAGGCAATGAGATATTTCCCAATCTGTGCAGCTGCGAAACGGGAAATGTCTTGCTAGCGATGTGCAATGTCGGCTTCCTGGCGGGATCAGGCAGGTGGGTTGAGACTAGGATCCCGAACATGCCCAAGCCCATTCCTACTCTAGAACACTGCTCAACCCTCTTGACTAAAACAAATACATATGGATACATTTTGCAAAATATCCCATTGCTGACCTCCTAGAGAGCTGCAGAACATTGATCTATCCTTTCTACTGCCTGACAGATTTATGCCCCTAGCCCTCCCAGTTCTGTGACAATAGTGAATTAATATTCGCTATCGTCTTCCTGGTTCTCCTCCCAAGCAATTAGGAAATGGGTCTTAAGACCCAAGAGGAGAAGAGATTATATTGGCCACCGAGGGGGAAACTGCCAAGGACGAGACGCAGGGGAAGCCGCTGTGAAGCCCCCAAGGAGGAGGAGACACAGAAAGGAGCCGAAGCTGCCCGCGATCTAGATGGGGTAAGTGCGGGGCTGATGGGCAGACAAGCAAGTGACGGAGGTGGGGGGATTGACCAAACGAACGTGGGGCGGCAGGTTGATTTGTTTGCCTCCCCCCCAAAAATGGAGCCAGCTGCCACTAATCTGCAGATTATTCCACTACTGGGCATTTTTAAATACACTATACTGTCAAACTTATTGAGACGCCTGCCTTTACACGCACATGAACTTTAATGGCATCCCAGTCTTAGTTCGTAGGGTTCAATATTGAGTTGATATAACAGCAATAACAGCTTCAAATCTTCTGGGAAGGCTGTCCACAAGGTTTAGGAGTGTGTCTATGGGAATGTTTGATCATTCTTCCAGAAGCGCATTTGTGAGGTCAGGCACTGATGTTGGACGAGAAAGGCCTGGGTGGCAGTCTCCCTTTTAATTCACCCCAAGGGTGTTCTATCAGGTGGAGGTCAGGACTCTGCAGGCCAGACAAGTTTCTCCAGCCCAAAACTCGCTCATCCATGTCTTTATGGACCTTGCTTTGTGCATTGTTCTAAATAATTTGGTGGAGGGGGGATTATGGTGTGGGGTTGTTTTTCAGGGGTCGGGCTTGGCCCCTTAGTTCCAGTGAAGGGAACGCTTAGGGCGTCAGCATACCAAGACATTTTGGACAATTTCATGCCCCCAACTTTGTGGGAACAGTTTGGAGATGGTCCCTTCCTGTTCCAACATGGCTGCGCACCAGTGCACAAAGCAAGGTCTATAAAGACATGGATGAGTGAGTTTGGGGTGGGGGAACTTGACTGGCCTGCACAGAATCCTGACCTCAACCCGCTAGAATACCTTTGGGATGAATTAGAAAGGAGACTGCAAGCCAGGCCTTCTTGCCGAACATCAGTGCCTGACCTCACAAATGCACTTCTGGAAGAATGGTCAAACATTCCCATAGACACACTACTAAACCTTTTTGACAGCCTTCCCATAAGAGTTGAGGCTGCCATAGCTGCAAAGTGTGGGCCAACTCAATATTGAACCCCACTGATGAAGACCGGGATGCCATTAAAGTTCATGTAAAGGTAGGTGTCTCAATACTTTTGACCATATAGTGTATATTTAAAGCACTGGTCCATCCCATCTGACCCCGACAAACATTTTCTGGAAGGCTATTCTATTGACAGCTCTTGGGATCTGCAACACATTGCTCTGGTCCAACTCCTTCCTGATACATATCTATATAAAAGCAGATTATTCCATTACTGACCTCTACAGAGATCTGCAGAACATTGCTCTGCCCCATATTTTCCCTGATACATATTGATATAAGATGCAGATTAGTCCATGGTGAACCTCTACAGAGATCTGCAGAATTTTGCCCCATCTACCTGCTGACAGGCACATACGGATATATATATGAATTTTAGAGCTTTAAGCTAAAACATTCCAGGAACAATCTGCAGAACATAATCTAATACCTCCTTTCATCTGCAGAATGTGTTGCTTTCTTGACTTTCCTCGAAATACCGCGTCCCTTCTCCCAAATTCCCAAGCCATCTTGCCAATCATTTACTCCCAACTTCATAAAAGCACAGAACTGAATGCAAACTGCCAGCGTCTACAACACCAGCCAGTATCGTGGCCTGATTTATACTAAACGCCTTGTTATAATAATCAGACATTTTCTCCGCCACACAGCCCCTCTTTCCTGCCGACTCAGTATTTTCCCGCAAACGACGCTAAAGCTTTTCAGTATTTCATTCTGATTACTTACAAACAGCATTTCCAAAATTAGTGTTTTGTTGTAAGAGTGGGGGGATTACCATCGGCAGCGTGGAGTCGAGAGATAAATGGCTTATTTAAGGAGGCAAAGATATTGCTCTATAATGCAGCGGCTGAAAACAGCCTCTTTAATAGCCGTATTATGTTTCATTATAATGTAAAGCTATTACAAGCTTCGTACATTTATTTTGCTGCAGAGATTGGTCGCGGGAAGCTATTCCAAGACTCCGCTTCTTTCAGCAGCTCGGCCTGAGCAGTGTTCACAGAGGTTTTTTTTTCCCTCTTCGATCTGGAAAAAGGATGGCATAGAGGCCCGATGGGTTTTTAAGCAACGGAGGTAAATCATGAAACGTTGGCGGCTTTGTATGGCGCTCTGCCTGTCAGCATCAATTCCGGCTGCCTCGACATTCGCCTTGTGCAGCCTTTTGTTTGCCTGCTTGCACATCGAAGTAATTGAATCAGCAGAAAACTGCAAATGTCCTCACGGATCCTATTCACCGACTGTCCAAGCTCTTGCTATCTTGTGCAGGCCTGGCATACAACTACTGTAACACGCCAGAAAAGTTTTAAAAGGGAAATTAGTGTTTTAAATGCTTTATAGATACTATGTGAATGCAATTTTGTGTAACTAATCTTATCAATGGGGCCTACAGGGGCAAATCCATTTTTGTATACAGAGTGGGATTCGCAGTGGATCTCTGGCCTGTAATAGAGGACAGGAAGCAGCTCATACCCAAAATGCAATAGGTACCTATGGACTTGACAAAGGCATATGAGGGGAGGATCCAACTGCAGGAAGAGGTCTTGCAGGCCATTGGGTGCGTGCTTATGTTGTGGAGCTGGAAGGGAAGGTAAGGAGAAGCAAAAATTAATCAAAAAAAGGTTTGCAAAACATTAAAATTGATCTTGTTTACCCAAGTGGTCAGAAGTCAGTTTTCACTGCTGCCCCAAAAATTAAAATGTTATCCATTGTGAAGTTTATGGATGAAAATATCTCCAGTCTGCAGCCAGCTTGAGGAATTCGGAAGTTTGCAAATGTTGCAGTCTATTTTCAGGGAAACAAATTTAAAGAGGAACGTCAGTCCGCACTCCACAGCAGATACACAAGGTTGTCCTCAACTCACATGCCAGTGGATATAGTTTTGTCCTTCTCTGATCTGCTGTGCCACTGCCAAAAAGTAAACAAGCAAAGATGCTCCAGGTATGGGTGGATAAAAGTTGGATAGTGGCACCACAGCTTGATGATAGCACTGGTAGGCCTCAATGTGGAGACACATACCATGGGGAGGTGTCATTGTAACAGACTGGAGCTATAACTCTAATGCCCCATACACACGGTCGGATTTTCCGATGGAAAATGTCCGATCGGAGCGTGTTGTCGGAAATTCCGACCGTGTGTGGGCTCCATCGGACATTTTCCATCGGATTTTCCCGACACACAAAGTTGGAGAGCAGGAGATAAAATTTTCCGACAACAAAATCCGTTGTCGGAAATTCCGATCGTGTGTACACAAATCCGACGGACAAAGCGCCACGCATGCTCAGAATAAATAAAGAGATGAAAGCTATTGGCCACTGCCCCGTTTATAGTCCCGACGTACGTGTTTTACGTCACCGCGTTCAGAACGATCTGATTTTCCGACAACTTTGTGTGACCGTGTGTATGCAAGACAAGTTTGAGCCAACATCCGTCGGAAAAAATCCTAGGATTTTGTTGGCGGAATGTCCGAACAAAGTCTGACCGTGTGTACGCCCTATAAGGGTATCTCCGAGCCAACAGACCGAAATGCAGTAAAAACCTCACAGGAAGGTATCTTCCTATGAAAAAATATTTATCTATTTAGTTGCTAAAAGGGAAGAAAGAAGAGAGGAGGCTATACTGAAACTTGGTAGCACCACTACTTCTTAAATGGGTTGAAAGTGATCCTCTGCCCAGATTTTTCCTTGTAAATGGAGCAAAAATTCAAATAATTTTTTTTTCTTAGTGTAAGGAGCATGTGCCAGCTCAGAGGTCTTCAAACTTTCTAAGCAAAAGGGCCAGTTTACTGTCCTTCAGGCTTTAAAGTGGGCCAAACTGTGGCCAGTGGGAGTAGAAAATGCCCTGGCATCAGTAAGCAATGCTCTATAATTGGTTTTAGTGGAGGTATAATGCCCCATTGTTAGTATTAGTGGGAGGAATAATGTCCCATCATTGGTGTCAGTGGAAGGAATGGTGTCCTAAGGGCCGGATAAAGGCAAGCAATGGGCCACATCCGGCCCGCGGGCCAGAGTTTTGAGACTTCTGTGATAGTTAAAAATTAGTGGAATCCACAATGATGTTGTGGGAAAGTCCTGGTTATTTTTTTTTTTTTTTTAACAGAAAAGTTTATTATACAAATCAGCATTACAGTACAAAGTGATATAGTGCATTCAGTGGTATACAAGTATGGATAGGAAAAACCACCTTCATCCGGCAGTCATCTTTTAGCTAATGTTCCAGCAGTGCCTGTGTCATAAGTACCAGTTACATACGATCATTGGAGGGGGGGAGGTGTAACAAAGAGGGGAGTGGTTAGGGGGGGCAAAGGATAAGGGGGGGGGGTATTACGGGTAGGTAAAAAGGAGACATTATCAATTGGTATGGTCCAAGTCATAATTAGCGGGAGGGGGAGTCAAAGCTATCAGAGGCATCTATTCAGGAGGACCAGATTTTATCAAACTTCCCTGGACATTGTCTACTTTCGTAAGTTAGTTTATACAGGGGGAGTACCGAGGTCACTTCTCGCCTCCATGAAGCAAGAGTGGGGGGGGGTCTTCAAGCTTCCATTTCAATAAGATTTCACGTCTAGCATAATATAATGAGAAGGTAAGACACAATTTACGATACCTGTCCCCCTCTACGTCTTCCAAATGGCTTAGTAATAGAGTCTGTGGGTCAACCCGTAGATTCGATCCGGTCACGCCACTCAGTGTAGAGGCCACTGCTGTCCAGTAAGGTTGGATTTTGGGACAGGACCAGACCATGTGACAGAAGATACCCACCGCTTGTTTGCATCTTTGACAGTTGGGGTCCCTTTGAAGGTAAATGTGCGCCAGCCTCTGTGGGGTGAAGTAGGCCCTGTGTAGGAACTTAAAATTGTATAAACCTGTCCTTTGTGGCAATCATAGAGGGAATGTATGAGGTCAGACATTCCTCCCACTCCTCCTCACCCAGGGATGGGATATCTGCCCTCCATTTCCCCCAGGATTTGGTAATTTGGTATTATATTCTACTGTGAGATATAGGTATAAGGTCGAGAGAGGTCTCCCCATTGCACTAGAGATCAAGAGACGTTCAATGGAGTCCGATTCCAGAGCCAGGAGGTCAGGGAATGGGGACACAAAGGCGTGCCTCAGCTGCGAGTATCTGAACTGAAAAGAAATCGGTAGTGCATATGTTCGTCTCAATTCCTGGAAAGTCATAAGCCTACCCTCATGAACTATATGTTTTAGGGTAGGGATTCCCTTTTTTGCCCACAGAGAAGGGTCTGGGATGCTGTATAGGCGGGAGAGCATAGGATTACCCCATAAGGGTGTATGTGGGGAGATGTGATCGGGCCTGCCATAAATGTTCCTAGCCTCCTGCCAGACCCTCACTGTGGTTCGCATCAGTGTTGTCATAGATAAGCTAGCCCTGAGTCCATGGAACGGCAGATTGCTCAGGGCTGCAAATGAGCCCAGGATGGCCGCCTCCAGGTTGACCGCTGGATTTTGTCTGGGCTGGGAGAACCACTACCGCACCAAGATGGCTGCCCAATAATAAAGCTGAAAGTTTGGGAGTACCAGCCCCCCCCCCGAAAATAAGAGTTATAACATCTGCTTGGCCACCCTGGGGGGCCTCCCAGCCCAGACAAAGGATATCAGCAGACTCTCCAGTCTCCGGAATAAAGTCCTGGGGGGGTGTGTGGGGGTATTATGGAAGAAATATAAATGCTTGGGGAGATAGATCATTTTTAGCAGATTGACTCTGCCCACCGGGGTCAAAGGGAGGGAACACCATGCAGTACATCTGGCTGCTAGTTGTGACATGAGTGGTCATAGATTGTTATCCATATAGTCCTGTGTTTACTACTAATTTTAATCCCCAGGTATATGAAACTTTCTACCCATTTAAGCTGTGGGTGTGGCACTTGAGGAGTCGAGGAGTGAAGGAGTGAAGTGGGAAGAGGACCGATTTGTCCCAGTTAATACGAATCCCTGAATATCGACTGAATTGGTTAATCAGTTCCAGTGCAGTTTGTAAGGATGACAATGCGTCCGCTAGATAGAGCAGAGCGTCATCCGCATATAAAGACAGCTTTTCCTCAACTGGGCCCACCTGTAGTCCCTTAATCCTAGGATCCGCTCTCAGCAATATAGCCAGGGGCTCCATTGCGAGGGCAAACAAACCCGGAGAGAGGGGGCATCCTTGCCTTGTGCCCCGAGCTAGCTGAAATTTGCCTGAGAGGCAGCCGTTCGTACAGATTCTAGCTGAGGGACCCTGGTATAACATGCGGAGCCAATTCGTGAAGCCCGGACCAAACCCGAATCGCGAGAGTACCTCCCACAGGTAACCCCACTCGATGGAGTCAAAAGCCTTCTCCGCATCGAGTGAGGCCCCCGCCGTCCCTCCATCTGCTCTGTCTATATGAGTAAGAACGTGTTTGATATTAATATCGGTGGGTCTTCCCGGCATAAAGCCTGTTTGGTCCCATTGGACGAGAACAGTGATGACCAAGTTTAGTCTAGTGGCCAGGATTTTGGCCAATATTTTCGCATCCACATTTAGCAGGGATATGGGCCGATACGAGTAACATAAGGTGGGGCCTTTCCCCGGCTTGGGGATCACGACTATAATCGCTTCGCTCATAGTGTCAGGAAGTTTCTCGAGGGGCGTCTACAAGAGAATATGGAGTCTATCAGCAAGCTCTGCAGCGTATTGCTTGTAGAACTCCACTGGGATTCCATCGGGCCCCGGCGTTTTCCCAGCCTGCATGGATTTAAGCGCCTGCAGAATCTCCAAGACCGTAATGGGGCATCTAGCTTGTTGCGGTATGTTACCGTAAGGGTCGGTAGGTCAATGTCAGCCAAGCATGTCGTCAGATCTTCCTTACTGTAGTCTGCCCTAGAGGTATAAAGGGATTTGTAGAATTCTACAAAACAGTGATTAATCTCGTCTGGGGTATAAGTTAACTGTTCTGAGGATCCCCTGATAGGCGAGATACTCATCCCCCCTGCCTGTTCTCTGGGGAGCCAGGCCAACAGTCTCCCTGACCTCTCCCCCTGCTCAAAGATCTGTTGGGACTGTGCCAGCATTTTCTTCTGGGTAAGAGAGCTGCGGAGGCAGATAACCTCCTTAGTTATGAGCTGCAATTGCGAGTAATGTTGGGGGTCTCGAGTGCGAACAAAGAGTGCCTCTGCGCTAACCGCCTCCCTCTCAGCCTCAGTCAAATCTGCTCTGTGCTCCCTGCATACTCTGGCAATTATGGTCTGGTAGTGTCCCTTTGTTGTGGCCTTAAAGGCATCCCACACAACCGTGGGCTCCGCTGAACCAGCATTAGCCGCCCAGTAGCCACTCAACTCAGTCTTGAACTGAGCATCTACAGCAGTGTCTGAAATCCAAAATCTAGATAAACTCCACAGTCTGTCCGCTGGGCCCAGGGAGAGGTCTAGTGTCAGGAGCAAAGGAGCATGGTCTGAAATTCCCCTGGGCAATATTTGTATGTCCGTGACCCGTGAATGCCCGAGATCGGGGATGTCTCCACCTCCAGACATCTGTCAGGCCGTAGGTGTCAGCCCATTCAGCCAGCCCAGGGCAATGGTGTCCCACAGATGTCAGTCTGACCACGGCCGGGTCAGGGACTAGAAAGAAAACCCCCAGGATGACAGCATTGTCAGAGGCAAACTCAGCCATCCTGCTAGTGATTTGATTCAGCATCAGCAAGGAGGCTGGAGGAGGTAAATATAAACCCACAATGGTCCACGTCATCGAGTGGATCTTAGCATGAATGATGACATATCTACCGTCTGGGTCCAGGGCCAGATCCAGGAGCCGGAAGGGAAGGGATTTCGACACCAGAATACTGACACCCCTGGCAAAACTGGAATGTGTGGAGTGATAATGATAGCCCACCCAGGGTTTTTTAAGGGTGAGGATCCTGCTCCCCGTAAGATGCGTTTCTTGGAGCACACATATATGCGGGTTATAAGCTTTAAGGAATTGGAACACCAGGGATCGCTTGACAGGCGGGTTCAACCCCTGGTATTCCATAAAAGGTTGTTAAAAATAGACATAAGCTCTAGGGGCAATAGAGGGATTAGGATCAGTGTGGATCTCGGCTCCTGAAGTGGACCACCAGACCCGAGGCAGACACATCTGAAAACAATGCAATGCTGAAATATCAAGTATTTTAGTACACAAATATAATACAACCATACTAAGAACATTTGTAGAAACCCAGTAACTAAAATGAAAAAAAAAACTGACCCTGTTAAGGGAACAGTACCCACCCCCCACCCCACCCCCTTAAACTGAGGAGAGCATTCATCCCAAACAGTTACAGCTCGCCGGCTGCAACAGGGGGTCTGTGTTAGAGGCAAGCTCAGCCCCCCGAAAACTTCTTGGGGGGGCCAGGCAGTAGTCCGAGCAGCTCCTTAAGTGTGAGACAACCGCTGGCTCAATGTAGTAAGCTGTTGGGGACAAGAGTTCAAGAGGAGAAAGGAAAACTGTAATGCATCCCAGCAGTAAATTCGATCCAATAGTGGATGGGCACCCAGAGCATGGGCCCCGATGCACCAGGAGGGGACAGAAACAAGCATAGAGAAGCGGCAGGTCGCAACTTTCTCCTGACTGTGTCTGTTGTCAGGGGCACTAACTTGACTACCCACAACAGGTGGGTTAACTTCCGCTGTCGGAACCGCACACACCATGGGCACAAACAGGGCCCAACAGATGCAACACAGGTGTGGACTTCTCTTCCATGGGCGAGCCGGTGGTAGCGAGTCTAGCCAGGAAGATGCCTCTCTGGGGGTGTTGAAGAAGCGGGTTGTCTCTCCGTCCTGGACTCAGACGGGCTAGAAAGAGGACACTGTAGCAGATATTGCACGCACTCAATGCTGCTTTGACATGGTCGAAGGACTTCCTGAGCTTTTGGGTCTCCACCGAATAGTCAGGGAAAATCATCAGCTTGGCATTCTGATATTGGAGGTCCCCAACAATTCTAGAGGCACGGAGAATTTTGTCTCTGTCCCTAAAGTTGAGGAGACAGAGAATAAAGGTTCGCAGGGGGGGTTCCAGGAGGCCCTGGTTTAGGTGGTATTTGGTGTGCTCTTTCCACCGCGTAATGGGGTGACAGGCGAGCGTCAGGGAGGTGGTCATACAGCATGCCTTCTACAAAGCCCGTGGGGTTGTTCCCTTCTGCTCCCTTAGGTAGACCGACAATGCAAAGGTTATTGCGCCGGTTTCTATTTTCGGCATCTTCGGCTCTGTATTCCAGGGCCTTTACTTTAGTTTGAAGGGTGCGGAATGCTGCACCGTGTTCCGTGACTGTATCTTCATTATTGTTCACTCTTTGTTCGGTCTCAGCAACTCTTGACCTGAGTTTGTCTATGTCTTGGCGTATGAGGCCCACGTTCATCTGCACCGCCTCTATTTTTGCTGGCATGTGGCAATGGCCGCCATGACATCCGCCAGCCAGGGAGGTCGGGACTCGGCCGAGTCCATGGGGCCCGTCTGTGAGGCTCCGTGGGCGCTCCTGGTGTTGTGAATCTCCACTCGGTGGTTGGTGGGATTTGGGGGGGGGGGTCCGGCTATGACGGAAAAGTCAGTCTTTTACCCCCTTACTGAACTTAGCACCCGAGCTGCAGAGCCTCATTCAAATGCCCAGGGCCCACACTGTAAACTATATGAACTGTGGATATCTTGGTGGGGCTTAGCAGTGGGGCCAAGGGGTGTCCAGGAGTATCTCTCGTAAGGATTAGGGCCCCCAGTCGTTTTTCCCCTCTTACCAGCAGTTCCTGGAGTGCAGCAGCAGTCCGCTGCGGATGTCAAGGAGGAAGCCTGAATGTATGTTGGAGATGCTCCGGTATTCACCGGAGTTCAGCCTCTCTCTCTGCCGTCCCCATCCTGCTGGCTGCGCCTCATGAGCAGGGGTCACGGGGTGCCTCCGTCTCGGTCCGGGGTCTCGGGGGACTGATGGGAAAGGCCGCGGCTGCGGCCTAGTTGCACGTGGAGGCCGGGATGTGTCTCAGGATGGGCCAAATCCGCCGGAGGTTGGTCTCTCCTGCTGCCGTCTGTACCTTGCGCGTTGTGGAGAGCTCCGATCTCGTAAGCAGGGAGCGCAGGGTGTCTCCGTTCCGCTCCAGAGCCTCTGGGTCCGCCAGGAAAGGCCGCAGCTGTGGCCTAGCTGCTCGGAGGACCGGGATGCGTTCAGGGGGGGAGCGCCGGCTCGGGACTTCTCTCCCCTCCCCAGCCGCACTAGCCTGGTGTGATGTTCACCCACCCTCCTGATCTGGAGGGATAAATTAACCAGATGAATTCTGCCCTGGATCCGGATAAATGCCTAGAAGGAGCGGAGCTCTCTGGAAAAGCAGCCGCTCACAGTGCCATCTTGGCCACGCCCCCCGTCATGGTTAATTTTAATAAAAGTGAACCAGCCCCGGGCTCTCTGAGAACAGGCAGATATACTCAGTCATAACTCCCCCACTTGCACTGGAGCGTGTCTCTGACATTACCCTTGCAAAAAGCCTAGTCTGGCACCCCAAGCACATATTGGGAAAGCTCCCACCATTGGTCCATCCTAGATGTCAATTAGTCCCTTGTGTCCTCATCTGACTGCCCTGCTCTTGGACAACATTCTTATGCTTTTAGCACATCACTGTTCTCTCACTTCTTCCTCTTGTTCAGGGCTGTCTACTCCCCAGCACCCAAATGTAGTCTGACACATCGTTGTCCATCACCTCTTCCTCACTGGACCCCAAAGTGCAGAAACCACCAGTTAAAGGGACTTCGATGGTTGGTGTTGCTGTGCGGTTGCATGGCTGACCTCTCTCTCCCACTTTGCTCTCAGCCTTTTCAAGTCCTCCACACAGAAAGGCCTGTATATTACTATAATCTTCCTCTGCTTGTGTAAAGCATGAAGATGAATGCAGATGAATAAGGTCTGAGGAAAGCCAAAAGTCTTTATACTCTAGCTCTGTGAGGACAGAAGAACCTGATGGCCAAGCAAAAGGCATTTTCACAAGCCAGCAATGGTAGTCTTCATATTTCTCTCATAAGAGACTTGCTTGAAATGCATTTGAGGGTTTCCATGCATTCATCTGCATCAGCAGGTGTGCTTTTATGTGTTTCCTCATTTTAATGAGCATTAGGTGCACGTGCATTAAAGTGTATTTATAGATAAAACTTGGTTGTCTTTTTATGTTTTGAATGAAGTGTGAAAGAGTTGGACGCTCTGTTTTTATTGTGGTCTGTGTGCCCGCTGATGAAATCAGACTTTGTTTGTCCAGATGACCATTATCACAGGACAAAAAGTGGAAAACAAAAATGTAACAGATGTCACCAGGACAGGAGGTGAGGGGATATCTTTCAATAGAGAAGCCTGTTCAGAGAAGCCCGAAGTAAAGAAAAAGGAAAGAATAGCGGAGGGTGTACATGACCAGGGAAACAGGGGTTCAGAGTGCAGGGATGTTAGAGCACTCATGATTGGAGGAACTGTAGGGGGAGGAGGGTCCATAGGAAACAGATATAGGAATTGGCCCCCTCACCAGCGTTCAGTGGTAGTGTGGAGGAGAGAGCTTGCAGCCACCATATTGGTAGTGGACACCTTGCTGGCTAAGCTGCGGGTGGAAGCGGAGTCCCGAGTGGAGGAGTGGCTGCAGGAGCAGCTGGCATCAGTGCTGGGTGATGGGTCACTGGGAGCCAGCGTGACCGGGCGGGAGTCCGCACGAGCTCGGCGGTCTCGGCCGCTGGAGCTCTTCTCCCCAGACTCCTCCCCCCAGGGCTCAGCATCACGCAGGGAGTCCCATACGGGCCCCTTCAGGGCCTCCTGCCAAGCACTCAGCGGGGCCTGTGGTGGGGGGTCCTGGGAGGAATCCCCCTCAAGGACGGAGCTCGGCAGGTGGGGCCTCCAGGAGCACCGGAGTCCCCACTAAGTCCGCCACACATCGGGACCAGGAACATGCGGGCTCCGCCCCTGGCAATGAGTCAGTGGGGCAGGGCTTTGGTGGGGGAATGGCACAGACACGGCTGCCAGGCCTTCCTAGGCTGCAGCTGGCAGCCTCCAGGGACGAGAGAGGCGACTGATGAGGTCAGATGGTCGAAGCGAGGCTGCCTGTTGAGAGGGGAGTGTGATCCAGGCCCAAGAAAAGCGACCAGAAAAATTGTGGGGCAGATCTGGCGCGAGGAGGCGAGGCCGACAACAGCGTGGATCCTCAGCATCCAGGGACGGATCCCCTGGGCATTCGGAAGCGGAGGAAAACATGGAGGTCGAACGATTAGAGGGTGAGCTGTCCCTGTCAGAGGAGGAGCCTTGTAGAGGCTCGGCATCGATGGAGGCGGGATCTTCAGCTGGTGGGACCCTTCATAGGCAGCCTGGTAAGTCAGCTGTTAATTCTGTCTGTGCTGCTAGAACTGACGGGGACGTTGGGATGGTTGCAGGAGGTGGGCCTAGTTCCAGTGAAAAAGCTCCAGGCCAGCGGGCTGCATTGCCCGTGGAGCCTAACCCGGCTGCGTTGGTCCGTGACCATGCCCCAGTGGATGTGGGGTTATGGGGGTTCCTAGTGAGCTTAAAAGAATTGGTCCAGAGGTTTGAGCTGGGGTCGAGCAAGCGGGACAACCCGGTGGTGGCCTGGGTTGCACCTGGGAAAGGGGAACGGGCCGGGGGATCCTGGGTCCGGGGTTGCCCCCGACTGCAGCAGCGACTCCTGCCGTGGCGGATAATACAGAGGTGGGTCAGGCTGCGGCGGGCAAGGCAGCAGCAGGGGACAATGCTGCGACGAGTGGTGAGGCGGCTAAAAAACAAGATGTTGTCAGACTGGCTGATTCGGCAAAATGCAAAGTCTATGTCTGCTTTGAGGGCCCTCTGGGGGCTCACCTAAAACCTGAGGTTAGGGAGAAGATTTGGAAAGGTGAGTACGTGGAGATATTTTCATTGCTGCCGCTAGAGAAGTTCAACCTAGATAGCCAGAGGAACACAAGAAGGAGGATGAGGAGAAGCGGCGATACAGACTCATTCCGAGGACTTTCAATAACTGGCTGCAAGCTTTTTCCATTATGGCGAGTGTGATTGGCGAGAAGAACCCTGAACACTGTTCAGAACTCTTCTGTTATTTGGACACTGTGGGAGAGGCATACAGAGTCTATGGGGGAACCGCATGGTTACGATACGACGAGCATTTCCGTCAGCGGAGGGCTACCTGCCAGGCCCTGCAGTGGGATCACAAGGACATTAGCCTGTGGATGCGGCTTATGACGTCGGCGAGGACCACGAGTCGGTTTTTTCAGGGGGGGGGGGGGCGGTGGCTCATCCACCCCCGGACAGTCGACCGCAAAGAAAAAGGGGGTCTGCTGGCAATTTAATGAGGGTTCATGCAAGTTTGGGGAATCTTGCCGATACAAGCACGAATGCTTTGGCTGCGGAGGTGCCCATCCTTTGTCCCATTGCTTCAAACAGAGAAAAGGATGTGTCGGTGAGTCTGTTGGAAAAAGGGACGCCGCTGGTGAAGGTGGAAAGGATGCAACCTTTCCTCGATAGGTACCCGGATAGGAAGGCGGCACGGTTGTTAGGCTTGGGGTTCTCGGAGGGATTACGCATGCCTTCGACGTTGGCCGAAGCACCGCCGGTGTCCAGAAAGTTGCGCTCAGCATTGCAACATGGGGAGGTGGTTTCTGAAAGACTGTGAAAGGAAGTTGCCTTAGGCCGCATGGGAGGCCCCTTCCCTGCTTTGCCTTTAACAGATTTGGTTATCTCGCCATTGGAGGTCGTGCTGAAGAAGGAACCTAATAAGTTCCGGCTGATTCACCACCTTTCCTTCCCGAAAGGGGGTTCGGTCAATGACGCTATTGATTCAGAGGTGTGCGCGGTACCGTACGCTTCCTTTGATGAGGCTGTATTCTGGGTGTGGTGATATGGGCATGGAGCTCTGATGGCCAAATCCGATATTGAGTCTTTCAGACTGCTTCCCATTCATCAGGGTAGTTTTCGCCTGCTAGGTTGTCAGTGGCAGGAAGAATTCTACGTGGATCGTTGCCTGCCGATGGGTTGTTCCATTTCGTGTGCGTTATTTGAGAAGTTCAGCTCCTTTTTGGAGTGGGTGGTTCGAGACGTAGCAGGGGTGAATTCCATCATCCATTACTTGGATGATTTCCTTTGTGTGGGCCCGGCCTCATCGGAGATCAGCACGGTGATCCTGGCTACGTTGGAACATGTTGCCGCCCGCTTTGGCATTCCGTTGGCCCTGAAAAAAACGGAGGGGCAGAGGACTCTGATTAATTTTCTGGGCATAGTTTTGGATTCTGAAGCTATGGAGTGTCGCCTGCCAGAAGATAAGCTGGTGGCACTCAAGAAGGCTCGTGGGCTCTTGGGATTACGCAAGGTGCAACTTCGCACTCTTCAGTAGCTGTTGGGCAAGTTGAATTTTGCATGTCGCATCTCACCGATGGGGAGAGTATTTTGCCGATGGATGACGGCAAGTACAGCGGGGGTCAAGGCTCCCAATCATTTTGTGCGTCTGGTTTGGGAGCAAAAGGAGGATTTGCGAGTCTGGCACTCGTTCCTGGAAGATTTTAACGGGTGGGCATTGTGGATGCCAGAGCTGGTGAGCAACTTTGATTTGGATGCTGCCAGTTCCACAGGGTTTGGGGGCTTTTTTCAGGGTAGGTGGAGTGCGGGTCCTTGGCTGGATTCGTGGAAAGAGGCGGGATTTCTCTGGAACTTGGTGTTACTGGAATTGTTTCTGGTAGTGCTGGCTGTGGAGAGAGTTCTTCAGGAACATGAAAGTGCGGTTTCACGGGGACAACTTGGGGGTTGTCCCCGTGAAACCAACAGGGTTTTGGCATCGTCTCCTCCCGTGGTTCGGATGCTACAACACTTGGTTTACTTCGGTGAGATGCGACATGCAAAATTCAACTTGCCCAACAGCTACTGAAGAGTGCGAAGTTGCACCTTGCGTAATCCCAAGAGCCCACGAGCCTTCTTGAGTGCCACCAGCTTATCTTCTGGCAGGCGACACTCCATAGCTTCAGAATCCAAAACTATGCCCAGAAAATTAATCAGAGTCCTCTGCCCCTCCGTTTTTTTCAGGGCCAACGGAATGCCAAAGCGGGCGGCAACATGTTCCAACGTAGCCAGGATCACCGTGCTGATCTCCGATGAGGCCGGGCCCACACAAAGGAAATCATCCAAGTAATGGATGATGGAATTCACCCCTGCTACGTCTCGAACCACCCACTCCAAAAAGGAGCTGAACTTCTCAAATAACGCACACGAAATGGAACAACCCATCGGCAGGCAACGATCCACGTAGAATTCTTCCTGCCACTGACAACCTAGCAGGCGAAAACTACCCTGATGAACGGGAAGCAGTCTGAAAGACTCAATATCGGATTTGGCCATCAGAGCTCCATGCCCATATCACCACACCCAGAATACAGCCTCATCAAAGGAATCTGCATAATTACATGGTGAAATCACGCACCGATTGGAGTTGATATATTGACTATCAGAGCTCTCAGCTTCCAGGACTAGATTCTGGAGACTGAATGAAAGCCTCTTGCAGATCCCTGAGATAGCGGAAGATGTACAACATGAGATAGGTCAGTACTTCCAAACCAATAAACAACCTGACACTGACGTAGGGATCCTATGGGAAGCCCATAAGGCTGTTATAAGAGGTGTTCTTATCAAACATGGAGCATGGCTTAAGTGCCAACGGACAGAAAAACTCAAAGCCCTTCTTCAGGATATCCACAAAGTAGAGGCACAACATAAACATGCACCGAACCTTATGCTTGAACAAACTCTTTTCTCCTTCCGTAAGCAGGTTATGGATCTTTTAAGATACCAGGCCAAAGCTACCATACAACGATGTCGTAGACAAATGTGGGAGAATGCTAGCACGTTCGGTTGGAGAACGAAAACTTGTTTCATATGTCCCTCAAATCATTACACCTCAAGGTCAAAAAGCAGTGCTCCCTAAGCAAATTACACAGGGCTTTAGAGACTTCTACTCTTCATTATACAACCTTCCAGAGCAGTCTCTTTCCCAGATACAAATGGAAGATTATATCGCCTCCTCGCAACTCCCTCAGTTAACCTCAGAGGTTCGAGAAAACTTGGAGGCGCCAATAACTTTAGACGAACTCCAAGATGCACTTGGGGCCTCTAAACTAGGCAAAGCCCCGAGCCCCAACGGGTTCTCGCTACAGTATTACAAGAAATTTTTCCCACTTTTAGGTCCCGATATGGTGGAATTGTTTAATAAAGTAAGCCTTGAAACACCTTTCCCTAGAGATACCTTAAAAGCACGTCACAGTAATCCTTAAAGAAGGAAAAGATCCCACTTGCTGCAGTAGCTATAAGTCAATATCACTCCTGAATTGCGATCTCAAATTATTTACGAAGATTATTGCCACTCGAATTGCGCAACATTTACAACCGCTGATACATATTGACCAAGTGGGATTTATCCCTACTAGAGAAGCTCGGGATAATACAATTAAAGTGTTAAACCTTATTCACAATGCACAGGAGACACGTAATCCATGCGTTATAATAGGCACAGATGCTGAAAAAGCATTTGACCCTGTTAACTGGAATTTTATGATACGGTCTTACGTCACATAGGCCTGGGGGAACATATGCTGCAGTGGATATCTAAGATTTACTCACATCCGACGGCCCAAGTCAAAGTTAACGGAACCCTATCAGACCCCTTCCCCATCTCTAATGGGACGAGGCAGGGGTGTCCGCCGTCCATGTTGCTTTACGTTCACTCCCTGGAACCTTTCTTTGTATGATATGGCGGAATCCAGATATCACTGGAGTTAGAGTGGGAAAGGGACAACACAAAATTTCAGCGTACGCGGACGACTTTCTATTTTCTCTCACTAACCCTTTAATTTCGCTTCCGAACCTTATTCGTGAATTTGAGATTTATGGCCGATTGTCTAATTTACGGATCAATTTCAATAAATTGGAGGCTATGGGGGTCGACGTTTCTACTGCGCTGCTTCAGACTCTACAGATAAATTTCAAGTTTAAGTGGACAGATACAGCTTTGAAGTATCTGGGAACGTATATTACCTCCAACCTAACTCTAGTCTTTGAACTAAATTTCCCCCCTCTTTTGACTAGAACACGTATTTCCCTGGAGACGTGGAATCGGGGACTGCATTCGTGGTTTGGTAGATGCAATCTTTTAAAGAGAAGTATCCTACCCAAGTACTTTATACTGTATTTACTTCAAACCTTACCAATTAAGATACCATCCCAGTATTTTAAACAGGTCCATTCTTTATTTATCAAATTTATATGGGCACGTAGGAGACCACGCATTCCCAGATCCCAACTATCTCTATCTAAATATAGTGGCGGTATCGCACTCCCAGACGTACTTAAATACTATCAGGCTGTACATCTGGGGAGACTCAGACTGGAGTCGCCACTCAAGGGATAAACTTTGGGATCGGATTGAGCAAGCTCAAACTGATGTTTTACTGAAAGGAGCACCATGGTGCTATGATAATCTCCCATCTTATTTAAAGTTACACCCTCTGATAGGCCCCACAGTATGTACCTGTTCAAAAGTGATCGTCAAAACCTCTTTCATCAATGGACTTGCCCTTGATGCCTATTCTTGGGAACCCAAGATATCCTCCAGGCTTGAAAGATCACCATTTCTCCATCCTTCAACAAACTAACTGCTTTGGAGCATCGCTTTTTTACTACCGGATGGCTGGCCGTCTATAGCTGCATTAATGGAGCCCTTGGGCTCCTTCTGTCTGCCGTTTTGGAATGCTCTGCAGTTACATCACTTTCTTTGCTCACTAAAGTCTCCGGAGAGGTTCGGTCGACAATTATCCACATTTGAAGAGTGCTGCTCGAACGATGGGACTTTGACGCAAACACTCTCAAGGATGTATGGCCTGCTGATTACCCCTCTGGAACAACCATATCTATCTTGGATAGAGAGATGGGAGAGAGAGATGAACTGTAAGTTCACAACTAGTCCAAGACAAAACCTGATTAGACTCTCGCTGAAATCATCTATCTGCATTAAGATCCAGGAAACTAATTACAAAATATTGGCACAGTGGTACCATACTCCACAGATGCTACAAAAAATTTTACCCTGAAATGGCAGATCGCTGTTGGAGATGTCTGGAGAAGGGAGGTACGATGCTACACATTTTTTGGTCCTGTCCAAAGATAATACCATATTGGAGGGAAGTACGGAACACTATTCAAAAATTCACAGATTATAGGATACCCAAGGATCCAGCTTTTTTCCCATTACATGTTACGACTATCCCAATTAAAAAGTATGAGAAATCTATTTTACGACATTTAGTAAATGCTGCTAAAGCATGTATCCCTCTTAGGTGGAAAAACACACTACCTCCTACTGTCGGATGCTGGCTTCAGAAGGTGGAAGAGATCAATAAGATGGAAGACCTCATACTTTCAGCACAAAACAAGCAGTTATGGAGACAATGGAATATGTTTATCCTCTCTGAAGAAGGTTTGACCTTGCTTAACTCATGATTGTCAGGCATAGGGCATAGGTATCACAACTAGATACTTGACGATTAGCTATTTATTATCTATCCAGGGCTCCCCCCCTCCCCCTCCTTTTTTTTTTAAATTTATTTTTGTTTTTGTTTTAGTTTTTGTAATTTAGAAAATGTAAAACATATAGGGCGACCTCGGGTATGGGGATTCAATGTGTTTCCTGTGGTCGTTGAAATATCAGCGTTAAATTCTCACTGGATGTATATTGAGGGTGCTATGAATGATCTGATTTCTATTTTTGGACTATTGTTCTATTTCCTTAAATATATCTGTTAAAGTTATTGTGTATATATGACTGTTGTGAGAACCTAGACTCGCCTTTGATGGTTAAGAATAATATTTTGAAATATTTGAAAAGAAAAAAAAAAAAATATTCAAAAAGGTAAAATACAGCAGGAACGGTCTACGTTCATACCCTCCTTCATTGACGTGTTTCACGTTTTGCAGAAAGACTGCACCCATACAGGCATATGGCTCACCATCATTTTCAAAAGGAGACACTTTCCTTTCGCGGCGAGGTTGTATCAGGCCAACTTTCAAGAACTTCCAAGCAGCCATCCCCAAAGGATTTGGTAATTGACTGAAATCTTGAGCCGAAAGGCGAAGGGATGAAACGTGACATTTCCAAGATGTTTATGTGAGAACAAAGGCCGCCGTCATCTAAATAACAGAAGTAGATTTCTCAGGCACTCCTCATTACAGTCTTCTGAAGATTCACAATAGGAGAGCGTTTGAGACAAAACCAAGAAGCTGCCTGATAGAGGCTCTGTAAGTCTGGCAGACTGCTACTTAAAAGGGAAACTCCAGTGGATTTTCACTGCGTAAATACTTTGAGTTCTTAGTAGAAAGTTTTCCAAAAATTTCATGAGCCCAACATATTATACTTTTGCTGTTTCACATTTGCATTTTGTTATTTCAGCTTCTCCCTCTGGTTCAGCAATGAACAGATATCAGAGGCAGTTTCTGACATCAGTTTCTAAAAATTCTAGCTGCCTGGCTCTCATTAAAATTGACCAGCCTTAAACAAGTGTGCAGATCAGGAGGTCTGATTTTACTGGTTGCATAATTTTGGATCAGTGACTCCCAGTACTGATTCCAGGCATGACATTGTGATAAGGTGGTCTACGCTGTTAGCATACATATATCTCCTGGTAAATAATAATTTAAAAAAAAAATTTGCTGAAGGTTGTGATCACAAAATTGACAGTTCTTTAACAGTAGCAGATATTTCCCAGAACTGTATCCGCACTAAGAACTTGAAGTGTATGTATAGACATGACATTTTTTTTGTTTTGGATAGAGTAAGCACATTTATGAATGTAATCAGCAAATAGGTCAACCTAATGCACATAAAGAAATAAATTACACACAGAAACAAGGTTATTAAAGTGATTGTAAAGGCTTGCAAATGAGGTGAAACAAATGTTAATGTAAAAAAGAGAGATAGACAAATAATTCCACAGTAACACACTAAATTTTTCTACAAAACTCCCAATTTAACATTGTGAAATGATAAACATAAAACACCCATACATAATCAAAAAAGTGTCCATATGGCATATCCAAAACATATATATGCTCCAACATATGCAAATCAATATGGTAACACAGTCCATGAAAGTGATGAAAAAATAGTGAAACAAAAATCTCGTTGATCCACCAAAATCCTTCAAAGTGACATGTGCCAATTCCACTCCCTTAAGAATAAAACTCACCAGAGGCTGTTGTCATTCACTCTCATGTCTGCTAAATATCGCCTTATTAGATGTAATTGCAGAGCCGCTTTTACACGCCAATCTCCATCCAGATTAATAAAGACACTCTCCACATGTGGGGATAGAAATTGAGACAGGGCCTCCAATAGTGTAAAAACACCTTAAATAAAGTAATGCACTTACATCATAAAAGATTCCAAATCGCCTGGTTAAAATTCCAAAACATGCCAGGTGACTCAGTGTTGCAATCTCCTCATAGTTTCCTTTGTACACGTGGAGTCACCATCTCAGGGTTGCCGTGTAGCCACGTTCCAACGCGTTTTGTCACTTTGGACTTCGTCACTCTTTTTTACATTGACATTTGTGTCACCTCATTTGCATGTTTACTGAATATTAAGTGGCAGCACAGACAGATGTTTTTCATTAGCAAAGTGAGCACACATAGATTGTTATTTTAATAAAATAAAAAAACAACATTTACAAAGAGGTTATACTTACCTGCTCTGTGCAGTGGTTTTCTAAAGAGCAGCCCTGATCCTCCTCTTTAGGGGTCCCCTGCTGGTGAACTGGGCTCCACCCTCCTGCCGAGGTCCCCCAGCCCCATTCCAGAACCTGGCTCTGTGTGTCCATAAGCCGCTCGGCCTTCCCCTGCTCCCTCATCACTGGCTCTAATTGACAGCAGCGAAAGCCAATGGGGAGTGACAGAGTATCTGAGCCAATGAAGAGTGAGAGAGCAGAGGGAGACTTAGCTCTCATGCACATTGCTAGAGCGAGACCAGGCTCAGGTATGTATTTGGCAGTTGGGTGGGGAAAAGCATGCAGAAGGATTTTCTTACCTTGCTTAATGTAAAAAAAAAAAAAAAAAACCTTCTGCCAAAGTGCTGAATTTATGCTCAATTTCAACATATAAAAAAAATAAAAATTGAGTGACAGTGTAAAAAACAAAAACAAAAAAGAAACCCGTAAATTCTTTAAGTGCCCCTGTCCTTGCACGCAAAGGTGAACACATGTGTCAGTCACCCACACAAACAGCGATGGTTCCACACATGTGAGGTATCACCGAGAAGGTCAGATCATGAGCAGGAATTCTAGCACAGAACCTCTTCCCTCCCCTCTACCCAGCGGCATCTGCCAAGCTTGTTCTGATCAGCTGATAGGCATGCGGAGCCTGGGAAACATGGTGGGGACAGTGGCATTATTATCACTAATTGGAGCTTGCCTGGTCTTTGGCTTAGTGCAGAGTTGGAATTACTTGCAGATGTAGTTCTGTCTGATATGGCAGAGTCACTGGCCCTCAAAACATGACGCTCAGTATCCTTGTTATGCTTGATGGTAAACAAAAGCACAAAGCTGCTAATTTAACAGCTTTTTCTTGACCCTAGGGTGTCAGTGATTTAACCTGCACCCAATCAAAAGGTCTGAGGGCTGTCTTGGAGTGGTGCTGGCATGCTTTATAATGTTCCAGTGAACACACCCTTAATGCCATCTCTATCCTGGGTACATCAACATTCCCATATGACAAGGTTTTACAATCCGAAGACCATTTTATTTAGCAGAAAGAAATTGCAATTAGTTAGATCTGACTATTTCTTTTACTGACCTGTGAATTCTGTTGAAAATGATGGCGGCACGGTGTTCAGTACTACTCCCCTATTCTCTCCACACAGAGTTTTGGGTTCCTCAGACCTCACCATTTTATTACTTTTTTACTAGGCTCAACAATTGACTTTTGTAGAACGGATCAGTGACAATAGTAATCGGCAGAAATTATGAGTAGTGTATGGCCACCTCTAGTGGGCCCAGACACAGAGTGTTCAGGTGCGAGGTACTACTGCTTTTATATTTTAGCTGCTCTTCTATTGCATGGAGACAGAAGTGGTAATTAGTTGTACTCAGCCATTTCAGCAGCTTCTCTTCCCCCCCTTTAAATTAGATTTCTCTTATTCATGGTTGCATAATTTGTACAGCGAGCATTATTGCACAGATTCTTGGTGAAAGCACAGCACTCATGGTGTCACCCTTTGTCAGATACAGAACTTGTCTCTGGATCTATAATCCATCACCAGTCAATCTGTCCTATAACACCCCCTCCACCCCACGAGAGCCAAGTCCATACACGCATACATCATGAAATTTCCTGACATTGCTGCGGCATACATTCAACAGACAAGTACAGAACAGTCAAAAAAAAAAAAAAAAGTAGAAAAAGTTAAAAAAAATTCCAGCAATTCTGATTTGGGGAAGGGGTGGAGCATAAAAAGAAAACTGTTTTGGCATTAAGCTCCGCTTTAACAAATTGGGTACCTGTTATACCCTTTCATTTATAGGCCATTTTTTCAGCTTCCATTGCTGTGATACTTTGACAATTACTTCATCGTGCAACACTGTACCCAAAATAATGTTATATAATCTTTAGGAACCAATAGAGTTTGCTTTTGGTGGGATTGTAGTTTTTAACTACGGTATATAAAAATGTAACAAAAAAAATCTGATAAAAAAAAAATGCCAGGACAGTACAACCTCCCTACCCCCTCAAAAGACCCAATTTTGGAAAGTATACACACACTAAACACAATTTTTACCACAATTTTGGAAATTAGGAAACATGCTGGTATTAAGGGGGTTAAACTACAGAGCTTGGTCATGGTGCATTAGGATATATTAAATGTACAGGTCTTACACAGAGGGATCAGTAGATGGAGATGAAGGGGTTATTGTACAGATATGGAGGATAAGGGAGGTGAAGAGTTCCTATACAGGTCACATAGAGAGACCATGTGTACATCAGATTTGTATGGGGTGAGGGGGTAAATGGGTTAAACTTTACTTGAATGTTCTACTGCTTTGATCTCTACAGTGCTCAGGACAGGAACTAGTGCACAAGGAGGAAGGGAAGGACTCTTAGATGTAAAACACACATGGTTTACAACCTAGATCAATGTAATTAGAGCCAAATGAGACCAGCTAGGTTCACAAGCATTAACAGGCAGGAAGGCCACCTGAAGGTTTATAATGGCGCAGGGTACATTGCAGGCCAACACTGAGCTGTTTTTAGAGGTGGTACAAAAGTGGCATATACACAGTTGAAATGTATTGCAAGATCTCCTATCTACCAAAGGGTTTTTCATTTTGACAGCACAGCCAAGAGGGCAACACCACTTTCTCTGTTAAGAGTTTGGGTATAGGACAGTGAAGGAGTAGCAGTACACTGATAAAGTATCAGCTCTGCTCACTCTGCTGCCTGGGCCAAACTGTCTTCTAGTACCACCCTATCTTCTCCCATTCTGCAGGCAGGAGATTACTGGTGAATCATATCAAGGTTCAGGTACTTATGATAGCTGTATATAAAACCATGGCTTTTTTCCAGCAGAACATGGGGGAACACAGTTCCAACTCCTCCAGCACTGAGTGGGGTGTGCTGGTAGGTCTATTGATTCCAGTTGCTGGAGGATCTGTTGTTGCTGGGGGGTCTATTGTTGCGGGAGGAGGGAATCTATTGTTGCTGGGGGGGATCTAAAATTGCTGGCTGCAGAGGATCGTGTTCGGAAAGTGGGTAGGGGATGGAGACAAGGGGTGATTTGGAAGGGGGAAATATCTGCACCTATTCTCTGAGGAAAAAAAAAAAGCCCAGTGTAAAACACATTTGTATAGAATACACAACTGCAATAAAATGTGGTCTGTTATATCTGCTTTAAGTTCAACTAGGAACCTGCAACATGTTCTTTATGCTACATCAAAGTAGCTGCAAGCCGCCATCCCTGGGAGCAGTCCGGGGCCTCAGAGACACAAATAGTTATCAGCCATGATATCGCACTGATCACTTTGAAACCAGGAAAATCTGCCGCTGTTGCAGATTTTTTTTAGTGTTCAGTCTCACTATGTATATTTCATCAAAAAGTTAAAAAGATCGATCTTGGCGGAACATCCAACTGAAGTCCAAATCTGTATATTTCCTCAATGGGCTGAACAATTTTATTTTGGTTGCAGAGGGACTGAAAGAAAGAATCAAAGCTATGGACTCTTCATTATTTTAACTTAACCCTGATGGGTGCTTAGATCTGTATCAAAGACTTTTCTGCATAGCTACATGGTCTTCAAGATGCTGCTTGCTTAGGTGTCTCTGACACCTCTGTGGCCTTACAGAAACTGGTGTATGTTTAGCACCCTCCTCTAGTTTGACTGCTATGCAAATTTTGTTTTTGGGCTACACTATAGTGTGTGGAAAAGTGATTGATTGGCCTGGTCTGCTTAGGGTTTCCTGAGCTGAGAGTTTGATTTCTCCCACCTGCCTCCAAAATACATTTCCAGAGTATAGGGCAGGGTGAGTCAAATGATCAGTGTGAATATTTATCATGCCCCAGCCAGTCCCTGGAAGGAAGCATCCAGAAGGTGGCTGGGGAGTTGATAAATGTGCAGGAGGCCTGGGCAGAGGGGTCTTTCCCTCAAGGGAGGGTTCCAATTCTCTTGGGGCTGCTACCTCTGGAGGCAGCTCCACTAAAGGCAAGAAGCTGCAGTCTAGGCCTCAGCAGGGTTTGGCTGGGCTGAGGGCCTGGTGAAGTTTCCCAGATGGTTACATTTTCTCGAGGGCACTACACTGAAGTCTTGGTCTGGAGAAGGATCTAGTTGATCTCCCTCACTTAGGATCTACCTGCAGATGCTGAGTGGCAGACAGTCCCTGAGACACTGAGTCCCCTTGTTGGGGACTAATAGTTGTGCAAGTGCTATAAGGGAACTAAGTGCGAGAAGTGGCTTTATGGACTGCTGTTGTAGGGTCCTAGATATACTGACCATTTCCTGCTACCCCCAGCTAGAATATTAGAGGAAAGTTTGCCTTTCTATTGTGGTTACTGATCATTTTGGAGTATCTGATCCTAAACCCTTCCCCTGTTAAGGTTTGTGATGCAATAAATATGAAAAAGACGTCACCTATCCCCTAGACGAAGCCTGAATTGTTTGTGTGTGTGTGTGGGACTGTGCTTGTGACTGGCAGCCTCTGTACTATTGTGGAAGACCTGGGTACATTCTCATTGGCCCCTTCAGGGGTGAACGCTACATATGTATTGTGAGATCACTGGACTCATGAATAGCATGCAGGTGGACTCCATTCGGCTAGTTACCTGACTTCATGGCCTCATTCAGATGGGGGAAGGTGACTAGATTGCAGTGTTCAGATGCTGCTGAATGCTGCATCTGGACACAGCAGCACCCTGCACTATGGAGGATGCATACAAACTAGATGATTAACTGCATGCAGTATGTGCGTGGCCAGAACTGCCCACCTTGAATTCAAACTGTGTCCAGGGCCATCAAAGTTTCTAATCGCACATAACCACTTGAATGAGCATCTACATGAGAATAGCAGGGGTGCTGGCCATTAATTTGTACAGGGCACAAATCCAGCCACAGCTGTTCACACACAGAGTGTGCATGGAGGTAGCTACTCCGCAGTTAAGAAGCATGGGTTTGGCCACTTGTCTGCATGAGCCATAAGGCAATTGGTTATACCACAGCTTATCTAGCAGTTTTTTTTTTATCAAATAGTCGAACAATTAAACCAAAACTATTTAGTTTATAAATCATATGAAAATGTATACACCTCCATACAAATACACATTGCTTAGTAATAATAATTTAAAGCCCATCTATGGCCATTGACCATCCCCCACCAATACCCATTCACACATTATATATGGGAGATTGGGGAGATATTAGCGCTTCAATCATCCTGACATCATAGTTGATATGGTGTCAGGATGATTGAAGTGTATTATTTAAATTACTACATTGTAATATATAATGTAATATTTCAACTCACCATAATGCTCACTTTAGCCTGCCAACAGGTGCAGCTTTTCACTGTAGCCTGCCACAGCCACCAGATGCAGCGTGTCACTAGCCTGCCACAGCCACCAGATGCAGCGTGTCACTAGCCTGCCACAGCCACCAGATGCAGCGTGTCACTAGCATGAGCCGGTAGTATGCAGTACAGGAGGTGGACCCAAGAGCGGTGATGTGGGAGGTGATGCAGTCTCTCTGCTCTCCGGCTTTAAACAGGGCACGGACTGGCAACTGTCCGCAGCTCGGGGGTTGGGGACACCTAACCTAGACAATCAGAGTAGAAGTTTACCCCTACTGCCTCACTGCCCACAACCTTCTGGGACACATCACAGGTCCCAGGAAGCTGCAGGTCCATTCACAAAGGATTCACAAAGTCGCAACGCGACTCAAGCATTTGCAGTGGGGAACCAGCTGTGAATCCAAGATGGTGGCGCCGGGGACCTGAAGACTGCCAAAGAACTGACTCAAGTGAAGACAGCACTGGATCCCTGGACTAGTACATGTTTATTAAAATTCAGCAGCTACAGTATTTTCTTTTTCCAGACTTCAGAACCTCTAATGCCGTGCACACACGGGCAGACTTTGACGGACTAGGTCCAGCGGACTTTCCAATGAACGAACTTGCCTACACACGATCAACCAAAGTCCGACGGATTCGTACGTGATGTCGTACGACCGGACTTAAATAAGGAAGTTCATAGCCAGTAGCCAATAGCTGCCCTAGCGTCGGTTTTTGTCTGTCAGACTAGCATACAGATGAGATGACTTTTCGACTGGACTCGAATCCGTCGGAAAGATTTGAAACATGTTTTATTTCTAGGTCTGTCTGACTTTTGGGAAAAAAAAGTCCGCTGCAGCCCACACACAGTTGAATTGTCCGACGGAGTCCGGTCCGCCGGACCTAGTCCGTCGAAAAGTCCGCTCGTGTGTACGCGGCATAACTCTAATAAAAAAAAAAAAAACACACACACACAGATTTTCTGCTAGACTAAAGTTCTTTAATCTTCACTTGTACAATTAGCTATTCCCACTCTGCAAAACACAAAAAATACTTTTGTAGCCTAAAATATAATTTCTAAAAAATGACAATCCGTATCTGTCAGGGAAGGGGGTTTGAAACAACCGTCGCCGTGAAAAGAGAAAATGATGTTTTGCCTTCAGTGGGAATTAAAATATCTTTAAGACAACAACGCTGACAAGTGCGTTTAGTTGTGTAATTAAGCCGTGTGTTTTCAAAGCCACCAATAAGACAGAATTAGCCGACAATTTCATACATTATTCATTATTGTCAGGGAGCCTGGAACTTCCAGGCAGAAAGCAAGACAATTTTTTCACTCACTCGTGTGCTACCTTCTCTCCAAAGGAAATGAAGACAGAATGTTTCAGAATCGGGTCAGACGCATATTTTCACACATTCAGTGACGTTGCAATGTTTTTGGTGCTGTCAGCCACCAGCTGGATGTTATGAAGGTCCAGAGTTATTTGGACAAAGTTCTTTACTCTTGTAGAGTTGAAACCAAATGTTTTGGGATAGAGTAGGGAAGGGTTTAACATTGTTTTGATCTGTTTTTTAAATTTTTGTCTGCGTTACTGCTAAGGTAAATTTTCCCCTCACTTCCTGTCCCTATGACACCCACACGAGAAATCGGGCAGGCGCTTGTCACAGGGACAAAAAGGCAGCAGTAAAAATATTTTCAGAAGTTCTAAATATCAGTGGCGGCTTGTCTATGCGTGGTGCCGCCCCCCTAATCTACATGCGGGCGCCGGACGCATGGATTCCAATGGGTGTTTTTTTTAGAGCCAGAGGCTCTAATAGGCTTCAAAAAAGTTGTGACAATAGCGAATTAATATTCGCTGCTACTGTCTTCCTAATTCTCCTCCCGGCCAATCAGGAAGCAGGTCCTGAGACCCGTCACCCAATTGCCCAAGAGGAGAAGCGTTCTTATTGGCCACTGAGGAGAAGGGAGGAGACACAGGGGAACCTGCCGTAAAGCACCAGGAGGAGGAGACATCAAGCCCCCACCTGGTGGAAGCGCTGCCCACAACCTAGATGGGGTGAGGGGCTGGTGACTGACCAACCGGGGGGGGGTTGCCTGTGACCCGACAGACCAGGTGGGGGGGTGCCGTCAGGTGGATTGTTTGACACCCCCCCCCCCAAATAAAAAATACCACTAGCCAGGGGCGTTGCTAGGTCTACAAAAGATCTGGGGATGGAGCCCATAGCAGCGTAGTAAAGAAAGTCATAAGCTTGGGCAGGCATACACATATACAGTGGGGACGGAAAGTATTCAGACCCCCTTAAATTTTTCACACTTGGTTATATTGCAGCCATTTGCTAAAATCATTTAAGTTATTTTTTCTTCCTCATTAATGTACACGCAGCACCCCATATTGACAGAAAAACACAGAATTGTTGACATTTTTGCAGATTTATTAAAAAAAGAAAAACTGAAATATCACATGGTCCTAAGTATTCAGACCCTTTGCTTAGTAGAAGCACCCTTTTGATCTAATACAGCCATGAGTCTTTTTGGGAAAGATGCAACAAGTTTTTCACACCTGGATTTGGGGATCCTCTGCCATTCCTCCTTGCAGATCCTCTCCAGTTGGATCAGGTTGGATGGTAAACGTTGGTGGACAGCCATTTTTAGGTCTCTCCAGAGATGCTCAATTGGGTTTAAGTCAGGGCTCTGGCTGGGCTATTCAAGAACAGTCACGGAGTTGTTGTGAAGCCACTTCTTTGTTATTTTAGCTGTGTGCTTAGGGTCATTGTTTTGTTGGAAGGTAAACCTTCGGCTCAGTCTGAGGTCCTGAGCACTCTGGAGAAGGTTTTCGTCCAGGATATCCCTGTACTTGGCTGCATTCATCTTTCCCTCGATTGCAACCAGTTGTCCTGTCCCTGCAGCTGAAAAACCCCCACAGCATGATGCTGCCACCACCATGCTTCACTGTTGGGACTGTATTGGACAGGTGATGAGCAGTGCCTGGTTTTCTCCACACATACCGCTTAGAATTAAGGCCAAAAAGTTCTATCTTGGTCTCATCAGACCAGAGAATCTTATTTGTCACCATCTTGGAGTCCCTCAGGTGTTTTTTAGCAAACTCCATGCGGGCTTTCATGTGTCTTGCACTGAGGAGAGGCTTCCGTCGGGCCACTCTGCCATAAAGCCCCGACTGGTGGAGGGCTGCAGTGATGGTTGACTTTCTACAACTTTCTCCCATCTCCCGACTGCATCTCTGGAGCTCAGCCACAGTGATCTTTGGGTTCTTCTTTACCTCTCTCACCAAGGCTCTTCTCTCCCCGATAGCTCAGTTTGGCCAGATGGCCAGCTCTATGAAGGGTTTTGGTCGTGGCTTTCCTAATCAAGTCCAATCAGTATAATCAAACACAACTGGACTCAAATGAAGGTGTAGAACCATCTCAAGGATGATCAGAAGAAATGGACAGCACCTGAGTTAAATATATGAATGTCACAGCAAAGGGTCTGAATACTTAGGACCATGTGATATTTCAGTTTTTCTTTTTTAACCTCCCTGGCGGTTTTCCCGAGTGTGGCTCGGGGTTAAAATTCAGCACCATTAGCGGTAACCCCGAGCCACACTCGGGATTACATCGCAGAATCCTGGTGCCTCCTTACTTACCTTGTCCCCGGGATCCTGCGATGTTCCCCGCAGTGTCCGCGGGCTGTGTCCTCCTCCGAAGCCTCTCTGTGCCAGGCTCCGTTCCCTGCAAGCGTCGCGATGCACGGGGGCGGAGCCTGGCGGCAAATAAAAAAAAAGTAAAAATCATAACACATACAGTACTGTAATTTTACAGATTACAGTACTGTATGAAATGATTTCACATCCCTTTTGTCCCCAGTGCTTTGGCCCATGCCCTGCATGCAGTTTTATATGATATATACTGTTCTTTCTGCCTGGAAACTGGAGATTGTCCATAGCAACCAAAAAGTGTCCCTTTACGTCAAAAGTGGCTTTAGACCAGGTAGAAAACAGCGATAGTAAATTAGAACACTTGCAGAATTGAGCGATAGTGAATCGTGGGGAATTTTATTTTATTACTATTTATTTTTATTTTTTTTAATTATTTATTTTTATTTATTATATTATAATTTATGTTTTTGTGTTTCAAACTTTATCACACCTGGGATATCTACTAGACTCTGGTTTGGACAGATTTAAGTGTGTTATTGTTAAGATTTACAGACCTACAATATAAAACGCCAAATTTCCATGCAAAATAATTGTACCGCTTTCAGCACCTAAAATCCGAAAGAATCATACTGCCAGGGAGGTTAATAAATCTGAAAAAATGTCAACAATTCTGTGTTTTTGTCAATATGGGGGTGCTGTGTGTACATTAATGAGGAAAAAAAATGAACTTAAATGATTTTAGCAAATGGGTGCAATATAACAAAGAGTGAAAAATTTAAGGGGGTCTGAATACTTTCCGTCCCCACTGTATATAATATACGTGTGTGTGTGTGTATATCCCCAGAAAGCCTCGCCCTTGCATCAGGGTCCCCAGAGAGCCCCCCTTACATTAAGGTGCCCAGAGAGCCTTCCCCTTAAATCAGGGTCGCCAGAGAGCCCCTCACTTACATCAGGGTCCCCAGAGAGCCTCCCCTCCCCTCGGGGACCCCTGCAGAGACTCGGAGCTATGGGCGCCAGATTCGGGACTATAGCCCCAAAAGCCACCCCCTAGCGACGCCACTGCCACCAGCCGCCACTGCTAACCATGTCTGTGTTGCAGGGTTTTAGAGAGAGAAATCTCTCCAATAAGGCCACTGATAGCAAATAAAATCTAAAGCTTTGTACACATGATGAGATATCGGACTAATGGTCATTTTTTTTTTTTTTTGCATGCTAGTCTCATATCGAAAATGAAGAGGTTACTCAACTTACAAGTGCAGAAGTCATGTAATGTATTGTATTGTGTTGTAATGTATTTTTTTTTTCCCTCGAGCATTTGTAGACTTCTTCTTCCAATTCTCTTCCGACTAAACTTGTATTGATTAAGTGAAAATCTCACGATCTGGTATTATACAAGAAAAATTTTCATGTTTGTCCCTTCATATAATTTTGGATAAACTGTCGTGAGCGGCTCTTGAAAGTGGTGTACGAATTATCAGATTATCGTACGATCGCTTAGAAAGTGGTATTTTCCCATACGATTTTCTTATTGTGTGTACTGGCTTAAAAGGGGTTGTGAAGGTTCAGTTTTTATTTAAAAAAAACAAAAAAAAAAAACAAACATGTCATATTTACCTCTGCTGTGCAGTTGGTTATGCACAGAGTGGCCCCGATCCTCCTCTTGTGGGGTCCCTCCACGGCGCTCCTGGCTCCGCCTCTTCTCGAGTGTCCCACCGGAGAAGCACTCTCCGACAGGAGGTTGTCAGTGCCACGCTGCAGGCTGCCCGAGGGGGGGTTGCTGTCAGTGTCCCCATTTGAGGGGGGGCTTGTTTGCCGCCCCCCAAAAAGAAAAACTCACCAGCCACCACTGTCTGCCCATAGGCTCAATCTTGTGCTGCACTACTAAGCAGAAAGCATAACGTGTGCAGATAGGGTTTAGAGTAAAAACTGCACCTGGCTCATTTAGGTAAAGATCATAATACAAAGAATTGAAATCCATAGCACTTAAAAGTGTTTCCAAAGCCTTAAGGTTTTTTTTTTACCTAATGCATTTTATGCATTAAGGTAAAAAAACCTTCTGAGTTGCAGGTAATATTCAACTCCAATTGACCTCAGCCAGGTTTGCTGAAACCTGCTCAAATCCATCCCAAGTATGTTTGCCTCATCACCAATGCTGTATCCTGGCCTAGGCCGACAAGGCCCAAGCCTGGGGCAGCACTTTGCAGGGGGGCAGCATGGAAAGAGTCCCCGCCGGCTTGTGCTACATTGTTAGTGTAGCGCCAGTCTTATGGGGCGGACTGGGCTGAGAGGCACATTAGTCTAGCGCCCCCATAAAGCAGCTGCACTGCTTCCGGTAAGCGGGCAGTCGGCATTCTGCAACGGGGGGGGGGGGGGCGCGGCGCCGTTTCTAATTTTGACTGTCCTATCATCCTGGACCAAAAACCTTCTTCACGGTGCTATATGTTTTTTGTTGCACCATTGGCATGGTTATATCTTCTTAGTCCTCTCCATAAAATTATCAGAAATTTGTGCTTAACCACTTGCCACCCGCCATATAGCAGAATGACAGCGGCAAAGTGGTTGTGTTATCCTGATCGGACGTCATATGACGTGATAAGGATAACAGAGCCGACGTGCGCCATCTGACACACCGCAACTCAGATTGTGGTATGAAGCCTCTGATAGATCATTACGTGAACCAGGAAGTGCCAGTAAACGGCTTTCTTCGGTTCACACTGACAGGGAGAGCCGATCGGCGGCTCTCCCTGTCAGAGGGGGGGTCTGTGCTGATAATCAGCACATCCCCCATCAAAAGGTGCCCATCAGCTGCCAATCAGTGTCTAACACCTGCCCGCCTGTCCCCATAATAAACGGATGTCAGTGCCGATCAGTGCCAAAAAAGTGCCAATCAGTGCCCCATCAGTAATGCCTGTCAGCGCCCCAAAGTGCCAATCAGTGCCACTTGGTAATGTCTCTCAGTAGCTCCTCATCAGTGCCGCCTATCCAGTGCCACCTATCAGTGCCCATCAGTTGTTTTTTTTTTAAATGGTCGGCCTTTTTTGTTTATAGCACAAATATTAAAAACCTGCAGAGGTGATCAAATACCACCAAAAGAAAGCTCTATTTGTGGGAAGAAAATGATAAAAATTTAGTTTGGGTACAGTGTTGCATGACCACGCAATTGTCATTCAAAGTGCGACAGCGCTGAAAGCTAAAAATTGTCCTGGACAGGAAGGGGGGGAAGTGCCTGGTATGGAAGTGGTCAAAGTAGAACTAGAGGCAACGCTTTTTTTTCATTTTGGATAGAGTAAGGGAGGGTTTTAGCCCCTGTCAGTTTATTTTTTACCATCCCTGTCTCATTGCAGAGATTTCCCTTCACTTCCTGCCTCATAGCCAAACAGGAAGTGAGAGGAAATCTATGCAAATTAAGGGAATCCATTCCTCCCCTAGGCCCTCAGAACTAGTAACCCCACTTGAAAATTCCAGGGCGGGTCTTAAACAGCAAGGGGTGTGTCCTTGGCAGGAAGGGGTGGTTCATATTTAAATTAGGGGGTGCACGAGTTTAGTCAGGCCTAGGGCAGCACAAAACCTAAATACACTACTGCTCATCACTACTAGTAATAGCAACAAATATGTTTAACAAGTGAAAACTTTTTTTTTCCACAGTGCTACGTTGTCCTGGAACTCTAGGAGGAACATTTTTGAGAGTTAGACCCTCTACAGTACCTATGAACTCAACCAATTTCTCCTTTCTCCTTAGTGTGCAATTAATAGAAAATAAAGTGGTTAAACTAAGATACTAACCAAATGAGCACAGCAGGAGGCAGAGCTGAGAACTCCGGTGTGCACTCATTCTTGAATGAGAGACACAAAATCAACTGGCAAACCACAGGCATCTGCCTAAAATTTATATATCGGTTTTGCCAAATTGATCCTTTAACTGACATGTGAATCTTCATTCTGTTGGAGGAAAATTGTACTAAGTGCAAGATTGTACTGTTCTGCTGGCACAATACAAGGAATCTTTCTGATTAAAGCAACAAAAATAGAGGTAGAGGAGAGCTTTGATAGTCTGCAGATGAGTCCATTAGTTTTCTCTGCAGTCGGAGCAGAGGGCAGAGAGCAGACAAGGTAAAAGTAAAACTTTTCTCTTCTCTTATACTTTGTTCCCAACATGCTCCATTAATTCTGTAATTAGACATTAGGGCTCGAGTTCCTCTCATAGTGTAATTAGCAAAGTCATTTAGAAAATGAATAGAAAGGCAGTAGCGAAGGACAATTTTAGAACCTCTCTATAGTAGCCACAGTAACAACAGGATGTAGCATTACTGTGCAGCATGCCATTAGTTTAGAGCGCATCACAAATTGCACAAATAAACTTAAAGATTAGGTGACTAGCCTTGTCTTCACTTATACCGTGAGTGGACAGACCATAAACATGGTTGGAGAACTCGCCTTCCACTCTCTAACTTCTCCACTCTCCAACTTCTGAAATACTCTGTGCTGCTGGAGACCTATGTTGATCTATTAAAAAATGGAATCAAGCAACCATCACTTTTTTACAAAAGGTAAAAAAACCAAACATAGTACAGTTGTACTTAAGCAGAAAACAAAAGATATTATAAAAACATATGTACATCCATGTTAAATATGTATATGCGAGTAACGCAGTGAAGTTCGGTGTAAGGTTTTATCGCCCTGCAAGAAGTGCTCTTTCTTCCACTCAAACGCAAACAGTTTACCCATTTTCACCGCAGAAAATATCACTTTCCATCCAAAGTATTCCTTAATCCAGTTTGAAACAAAATGAGGAGATTTGGAGTGTTATGAGGGTTGTTGGGCGTTTCTGGAGATCGTACTATCACCCCCAATACATCGAGGATAGTTGATGCACCTGATATGCTCTGGAGGGCTTTTCTATATACAGGCTTCCCTTGATCCTCTGTAGTGGGGGATCACAGGCTTCCTGTAAGCAGTAACCCCTTACATTCTGGTGGTGGATTTCTGCACTAGCTCTTCATTCAACGGGAAGATTGCACCATTTATGGATGGACACTAATTATTATTTTAGTTCACGGGTGTAACTGCTGTGTGGGCCCTTTGGACACTATCTAATCTGGCCCATTATTTCTGATATGTCATCATTTTTTGGATAATTTCACACACCTATAATACACAAAATTTTTAGGTGTTTGTTATTTTAATTTTTCATTTTTTTGATACTTTTTTGTTGTTCACTATATGGTCATACAAATTTGGATATATGACCTCTTTTGTAATCAGATTAATGTATGAGAGCACTTTCACTTTGTGCATTTTTCATATGTCTAGCGCGATTCTACCTTTTCCAATTTGATTACTGTATTTATGTTGTGCAGGAGAATTGCTGCTGGTATTGCTCACATGGTATTTCACTTAACCATTGGGATTGGGTATATGTGTTTTTTTTATTTTTTTATTGACCTTAGCACAGTTTTTTCTTTTTCTTTTTTTATATATACATACTGGCCATTAACAAAGCCTAATGACCACCAACAAAAAATACTGCAGAAACGTACACTATTTGCATGTTGGCATATGATGGACAATATAATCCACTTTACTGTCAGATTTCAAATTGTCCCTAACATAAAGCTTAAGTGGAAGCAGAACCAAACCAGATCCCTAAATTTAAGAAGGACCTTTTTCAATTTAATCAGTGGAGTTCCACCTACTTTTACAACTTGGCCTTAAAGGAAAGACCACCCCTTCACCCATTTTTTTTGTATAACGATTTTTTTTTCTTTCCTACCTTTCCTGAAGTACATAATGTACTTCCGTCCTGGCTCGGCCGCGGCCTGACACTGGCAAACAGACACTGGCAAGATACAGACAAGATTGACATACAAATAGATCAGAATCAGGTAGATCTTGATCAAATCAACCCTTTCCTTCCAAATTTTAAAACAATTTTGAATTTAGGCTCCAAATGCAATGCCAAGTACCTTATCTTTTCCTGGGACATGTTAACCCATAAACCCCTTACCTTCCCTTCCCAACCAGAAAAATCCACTCTTCTCCCGGTTGACCTTGGAGCAGCAGGATATCAGAAAGACTACCTCCTCTGTTTCGTCTGTCCCAGTGAGAATCACAGACACATGGTCAGCATAGGCCACAATCCTCACCGGGGAACCCCACTGGTATTCCACATAATGTGCTGCTCTCTAGCTTCTTTATGAAGCAGTCAGTTGAGAACACATATAGCAAAAGAACTTGCTGACAACCATGGCACACCTAAGAGCCAATCTTTGACAGACCCAAAAAGCCCAGGCATTTAAGAGAGCTACGAGCATTCAGAAAGATGTCCTGTTATATAATGCAAGATGACATGTTATTACCACATTTAACAGTCAAGGAAGCCATGATGCCCCCTGCCAACTTGAAACTCAGTGTGAAGATGACCTTGAAAAGAAAGCTGGTTAATGAGATTTGGACAGCCCTGGGTCTTCTTGAATGCTGGAGGACTGTTACCGGACTATCTGGGGTGGGGAATTCCTGTGGCTGCTAGTCATACTGATAAGACTTGTCTAGGTACCTAGCTGTTAATTAGAATACCGTTTAATTATATCACTGTTAGCTGTTAATTGGATTGCTCTTTGAAGTTTGCATTGTTCGTGTGGTGACTGCCCCTATTTTTGAAGTGTATAAAAAAAACCTGTATTTTCTGTTCAATAAAGTGGTTCCTTTGGTTTTTACCTCAACATCTTGTCCGTGTATGATGCTTGGGGTAAAGGGCTGGTATTAGCAATCGGTCTGCTAAAAGGGTTTGGAGGGCTGGAGGCACTGTTTGGCATGCGATTTGACAGTTCCCAATCACATGACAAGTTGCACTCCATTGTCAGCAATGGAACCAATCAAATTGCCGCCACTTAAGTCGCAGCGACTTTAAAAAAGGTTCCTGCACTACTTTTTGCTGATTTCATTGAGACTTGCTTAGACTTGTGTTGTATGAAGTGGTAAGGCGCAAGGAAATCGGCAGTGCAAATCACACTGATGTGCGGCTTTTAAATCGCGCTGAAGTAGCGCAATTTCAAAGCCACACCGCTGTAAATGGGGGCTCAAACTCCATCCTCACCACTTGCCTGATGAAAGGGCCCTGAGATGTTGAATTCTTATGTGATCTTCTGATACAAGTTAGAGCTTTGCAGCAAGCTCCTAGGTGATGGATACCAGCAGCTGTTGCAGCACCCTGCACCCACATGGTATAATCCGGTGTGGTGTGCACTGGAAATACGGTTCTTATTACTTTAAACTTTGCTCTCTTAAAATATTCTGTGCTGCTGGGGGTCTCTGCTTTGCTTTCTTTTCATTTCTGAATTATCAGTCCGCTCATTCAAACGGTTACCAGTATGTACCAGAGACTGGTGCCCTTGAACACTTTTTCCCCAACTTAAAAAAAAAAAAAAGTATGAAAATAAACAAAAAACAAAATGCAAAACGGACAAAAATCCATCAACCTATAAAATCCCACAACTGTGCAACTCACTGCTTGGAAAGCTCCAATCAGATCTACAGATAGATCAGTAATTTAAACTGGAATATAATTGCAAAATATCATACAGTGAAAACTAGCAAAAAAGAAAGAAAAAAAAAAATAGGCCGTCACTGTTTATTTATTTATCTCGCTGGGAAGAGTGGGTGCTAAACTCTTCTTTTTGCAGATTTATGAGCGGATGGAACATACAGAAACGCATTAACATAACGGCACGTCAGCACTTTCCCCTCCAACAAAATGCGCCTACATGCAAATTAAAATGGAGATATTAGAAGAGGCTGAGGAAATTTTATGATCATTAAGGTTTGTGACAGGCGCACACTAAATCCTGCCGTGTCGGCTCGTCCGAGTTAGGTGTTCCCGAAAAAAGTAACTGTTTGTCTGCTGGTTGTCAGCAGTGCATTCTGGAGGGTTTTAATAACTGTGTGGTGCCATTGGCAGCCATTCTTTAGGGACATCATAGATTAGTGTTTACATACACTTTAGAGACCACTAACAACTAGCTTCTCTTCTTTGCTCTGTTTTGGTCTAAAATATATAATTGAAAGCATTTTGTTCTATTTGTTTGATAAGTGAAAGAAATAGCTGTTGATCCTGCCAGGGCTCTTGTGTGCTGCCAACTCCCTGTGCTCCCTGCCTCCACTGATTGTTATCTGTTACATTGTTACCAGCAACATCTGCAGACTACAGAATGCCTTTCCCCTAGGTTATGGGATTATTAAGATGTCCTGTAGTCCTGTCCTAGGCGTGTTCAGGGGGTGTTCCAGTTGTGCCTGGGCACACCCTAATCACTATTTCGATTGTCCATTTCCTTTACTGCCTGGATTTCCCCCGCGTGTTGACCCCGCAGTGCTGCTGGCTTCCCTCCTCTCCTCTCCTCCCGGTTGCTGCGGGGAATGTTTCAGGATGGAGATCAGGGGAAGGGGCTAGCAAATATGTAATTTACTGACCCCTTCCTTTTCTAAATGAACACACTCGCTCACTGTGTCCATTCATAAGTTAATCGCATACCTCCCAACTTTTTGAGTTGGGAACGAGGGACACCCATTAGCAAAAGTATGTAGGCATAGGACACACACCCTGCCACGCCCCTTTAAAAGGAAAATTATACAAAAAATAAAAAAATCTTTTTTAAATCTTTTTTCTACCACTACTATTCCTTTATAAAATTTACAAATGCAGCAATTTAGAAATTGTATGAAAGGTTTAGTACTATGAAACACTTTTTGAAAAAGATAATAAGTGCAGTTTATATACTATGTGAATCAGACCAAAATGAGGGACAAAAAAGGAGTAAAGAGGGACAGAGGGAGTTTGCTCCAAATCTTGGACAGTCCTTCAAAATCAGGGACAGTTGGGAGCTATGCAATCACAGTGAACTGTGTTTACTATGCTTCAGTTTGTCAATGAACAGGAAGCCACTCAGCACAGGAGCACTTCCTATTCATTCACTGTCTAGTGCAGTGGAGGCTGCAGAGAAATGCAATAGGCTGCGCACACCTATGAACACTGTGTTGTCATACTAAGACAGAAATGGGTGGATTCAACAGGCATAAAAAAAAAGACAGAAAAAAATTATTGCAATATACAGTTGTGCTCGTAAGTTTACATACCCTGGCAAAATGTATGATTTCTTCAGATTTTCCAGAGTATGAATAACACAAAAACTTTTCTTTCACTCATGGTTAGTGTTTGGCTGAAGCCATTTATTACCAAATCAACTGTGTTTATTTTTTTTAAATCATAATGACAACATAAACTACCCAAATGATCCTGATCAAAAGTTTAAATACCCCATTTCTTAATACCATGCATTGTCCCCTTTAACATCAATGACAGCATGAAGTCTTTTGTGGTATTTGTGGATGAGGCTCTTTATCTTCTCAGATGCTAAAACTGCTCATTCCTCTTGGCAAAAAGCCTCCAGTTCCTGTAAAATTCTTGGGCTGTCTTGCATGAACTGCACATTTGAGATCTCCCCAGAGTTGCTCAATAAGTTTGAGGTCAGGAGACTGAGATGGCCACTCAAAAACCTTCACTTAATTCTGCTGTAGCCAATGACAGGTTGACTTAGCCTTGTGTTTTGGATCATTGTCATGTTGGAATGTCCAAGTACGTCCCATGCGCAGCTTCTTGGCTTATGAATGCAAATGTTCCTCCATTATTTTTTGATAACATACTGCATTCATCGTGCCATCAATTTTGACCAAATTTCCTGTGCCTTTGTAGCTCACACATCCCCAAAACATAAGCGATCCACCTCCGTGTTTTACAGTAGGCCTTTCATCATAGGCCTTGTTGACTCCTCTCCAAATGTAGTGTTTATGGTTGTGGCAAAAAAAGCTAAATTTTGGTCTCATCACTCCAAATGACTTTGTGGCAGAAGGTTTTAGGCTTGTCTCTGTGCTGTTTGGCGTTTTGTAAGTGGGATACTTTGTGTCATTTGCATAGTAATGTTTTTCTTCTGGCGACTTGACCATGTGCAGCCCATCTTTCTTCAAGTGCCTCCTTATTGTGCATCTTGAAACAGCCACGCCACATGTTTGCAGAGAGTCCTGTATTTCACCTGAAGTTATTTGTGGGTTTTTCATTGCATCCCGAACAATTTTCCTGGCAGTTGTGGCTGAAATTTTAGTTGGTCTACCTGACTGTGGTTTGGTTTAACAGAACCCCTCATTTTCCACTTCTTGATTAGAGTTTGATCACTGTTGATTGTCATTCTCAATTTCTTGGATATCTTTTTATATCCTTTTCCTGTTTTATACATTTCAACTACCTTTTCCCGCAGATCCTTTGACAATTCATTTGCTTTTCCCACGACTCAGAATCCAGAAACGTCAGTGCAGCAATGGATGAAAGATGCAAGGGTCTGTCAGGAGTCCAGAAACTCATTGACCTTTTATACCGACACACACTAATTACAAGGAATCAGATCACAGATGAGGATGGTTACCTTTAATTGCCATTCAAACCCCTTTGTGTCAACTTGTGTGCATGTTATCAGGCCAAAATCACCAGGGTATGTAAACTTGATCAGGGTGATTTGGGTAGTTTTTGTTGTGATTATGATTTACAAAGAGAAAACACAGTTGATTGATAATAAATGGCTTCAGCCAAACACTAACCATGAATAAAAAAAATGTTTTTGTGTGATCATTCATATTCACTGAAAAATGGGCAAGAGATCATAAATTCTGCCAGGATATGTAAACTTATGAGCACAACTGTATGTTTGTTCTTGACTTTACAGGCTTTTTAGGTGTGCAGGCACTTAAAATGAAGTACTATACGAGTTGATCAGTCATCATAGAAAAAAAATACACATTTTAAAAGAACTTTCAGAATAAATCAGCTAAATAGATTCCATATGCATCAAAACAAAAATGGTGTGCAAAGGGTGTTTTTTTTTAAGAAGCAGCCACAGCCTGACTAGAAAGGCTGTGACTTGTTGTTAGCATGCTGTAGAGAGGGCCCCTTGCTGTGAGGAAGTGGTTGTCTTTGAGGTCCAACAAGTCCCATGAATAGTCAGGTCAATAGCCCGACATTTAGTAGAACCCATGCTCCCTGCCTATTGGACATTTCCAGCTCTGACTCAGCAGGGGGCGTGACAGACCTCTGCTTAGAAACCACTGCTTCTACACAGAGAGCAAGGGTGATTCTCTGCAGCATGCTGGCAGGAGACAGGGGTTTCAATTCAGGATGTGGCTGCTTTCTAAAGAAAACAAACCTTTTGTTTTGATGCACCTGGAATACATTTAGATTTTATCTGAAATTTTAGCATAACTTTAGGCAATACTTGCAGCCATTTGCTGTCTCTGGAGAAATCGATCCACGCAATTGGAATTGTTTTTCATCCATCTGTCATCCTATAAATTATGTTTAGCAAGTCTTTTCTCCTTAAGATAACAATTTTACTCACATTTCTAAATCTACTTAATTCTCTACCCATTCATATCCCCCACTCATTTTTTTAATTTCACCTCCAAACTTTTCACTAATTTTGTGTGTGCCAATAGACATCCTCGTATCAACCTGAGGGTACTTATTCCTGAAATCCCATGGCAAACTTGTGATGTCCAATTTAACCCTATATCACACTGCTTGTAACCTTGTCCACTTGATAGGCTAGAACAGACATGCACATAATAAGAAGAAGAACAACAATGGCGCCACTCTAAGTGCAGTATTTAAAAACGAATTTAATATATCTTTAAAATCAAGTACTCACAAGGGTACATGTAAACAGGCGTGTGGAAAATAAATTGATAATGCCGGGTGTCCCAGATAGGGTGTCCAGTCACATCGTACGGTGGCGTTCTGGTTCGTATGACAGGCTGCGCTGCTAGATGCTTGTTGTGTCCTGCCACTGGAACGCACTGTTTTCGACCTGGGGAACAGGGTCACTTCCGGGTCCGTGCAGGGATAGACTGATAGGCGACGCGTTTGCGGAGCTACGCTCCTTCCTCAGGCCTAACGTGACCTGTGATTGGTCAAAACTAATGTAGTCTAAGACGGGCCTTGATTGGAGGGGAAAAACATCTATCAAACTCAGGCATAGAGCTGTGTGCTGCAGCTACGTGCTGACATGTCAAATAAGGAGGTAAATGAAATGGTATAAATAAAATACCTGATATGCTTGGAAATGGAAAGAATGAGAAATGGACAAAAAAGAAGAAAGGAAAAGAATGGTATATGAATAATGATAAACATGCAAATACAAATAGAAATAATAAACTAAAAAAAATAAAAATGACAATATTATATTGTTAATAAAAAATAATAATGTGAGTGCTACTAATAATGATGATGGAAAAAATAAATTAAAATATTATATGGTTAGGAAAATAAAAGTTAATATATTGGATCGGTAGAAAAATTGAGTGATGAAAAAAAAAAATATATATATATGTATATATATAGAAGATTATATGTGAATGGGGAATTATTGGAAAAAATAATACAATTGAAAATAAGAATAAAAATAAAAATAAAAATAATAATAATAATAGAAATATAAGTAAAAATACAAATAAAAATAAAAATAAAAACAAAAAAATAAATAAAAATAAAAATAAAAATAAAAGTAAAAATAAGAATTATAGAATTGAAATAATGAAATTATATAAAAAATAGATTTAGAAATGGGATAGGCAATAGGATAACATTAAGTATGCGCATAATCATGAGAAAATGAAAATTAATATTTAAATGGCTGTATATATGTGTATAAGAATAGTAGCTATAAAAATCAGGACTTACTCTGAAGATGGCTAAATGAAATTGTACATAACTGATGCATGATTTCCAGATCATATTTATAAAATAAGGGTTGTAGTGGGGGAAATATAAGCGTAATATATATTACACATGTATACATATACACACACACACACACACACACACACACACATATATATATATACACATACATATATATATATATATATATATGCATATATATATGCCCGCCCAGATGTATGGACACACTTGTGTGTTTCCTAATAAAGGTTGAATAATTCATAAAAAATAATAAAAAATGATGTACTAGCTGGCTTGGAGATAGTGCTCGAGTAAAACACCGTTCCAATATTTTACTATTATTATTATTATTTTTATTTTTATTTTTATTTTCAATTTTATTATTTTTTCCAATAATTCCCCATTCACATATAATCTTCTATATATATATACATATATATATATATTTTTTTTTTTTTCATCACTCAATTTTTCTACCGATCCAATATATTAACTTTTATTTTCCTAACCATATAATATTTTAATTTATTTTTTCCATCATCATTATTAGTAGCACTCACATTATTATTTTTTATTAACAATATAATATTGTCATTTTTATTTTTTTAGTTTATTATTTCTATTTGTATTTGCATGTTTATCATTATTCATATACCATTCTTTTCCTTTCTTCTTTTTTGTCCATTTCTCATTCTTTCCATTTCCAAGCATATCAGGTATTTTATTTATACCATTTCATTTACCTCCTTATTTGACATGTCAGCACGTAGCTGCAGCACACAGCTCTATGCCTGAGTTTGATAGATGTTTTTCCCCTCCAATCAAGGCCCGTCTTAGACTACATTAGTTTTGACCAATCACAGGTCACGTTAGGCCTGAGGAAGGAGCGTAGCTCCGCAAACGCGTCGCCTATCAGTTTATCCCTGCACGGACCCGGAAGTGACCCTGTTCCCCGGATCGAAAACAGTGCGTTCCAGTGGCAGGACACAACAAGCATCTAGCAGCGCAGCCTGTCATACGAACCAGAACGCCACCGTACGATGTGACTGGACACCCTATCTGGGACACCCGGCATTATCAATTTATTTTCCACACGCCTGTTTACATGTACCCTTGTGAGTACTTGATTTTAAAGATATATTAAATTAGTTTTTAAATACTGCACTTAGAGTGGCGCCATTGTTGTTCTTCTTCTTCAGCACCCAGAGGATTGCTTCATCCTAATCTACAGGGCTGCCTTCTACAGTTGCTTCTTATGGACTATATTTTAGTTTTGTTTGGACTTTAGCAGCTCAGAGTCTGCTTGTGCTGATTAATTATCATATTATTACAGTTTCATTTTTTATCATTATTTTTTAATCATAGTTATGTAATTACCCTTCAGTTATTCATCCTCTCTCTATTAGAGCAATATATGTTTTTTTGGGGGGTTCTAACTGTTTCAAATTGGTTGATTGTAGCGCTCACATGTACATGATGCACATAATAAGGCCTGGGTGAGTCTAAACCTGAGCTTTAGCCGTGCCATCAAAGTCAGTGATACGTATTGAAGTAGGATGGCAAATTGGCCCTTGGGACATAAGATCCTGATGATCTGGCAATGTTCACAAAATCTGCCTGAACATTCAGATGATGACATTAACTACAGAGAGTCTACCAGGAATCTTACCAGGTTGGTGGACCACATCTGCCTTGGCCAGTCCAGAGAAAGGATGACGTTTCAGGGGAGGAAAACATAGATCAGAGCGTACAGATCCCATGGAGCCACCAGAGAACCCGCTGTTTCTGCTAGAGTGTTCCTGTCCCAGAGACAATCCTGTCTAATTTGTTTAACCTGAAGATCAGGAGGTCTTTCCCCAACAGGAGATCATCTAAGTATCTCACAAAAGGGCATGCCATGAGATCACAGTAGGGCTAAAACTTGGGCTAACACCTTAGTGAGCTCCAGATGAGAGGCCAGAGGTTGAGGCCACCAACTAGTGGTGTAGGAGCCCCACATAAAAGTGAATGAAAAGCTAATGCCCTGGGAAAAAATGGGGACACGTTGGTATGTGAACTAGGTGTTCACAGAAGTCTCCCTGGTACTAGGAGGTGGATTCTGTTAGTATTTTCTGTACTAGAACAAAGACTGTCAGAGGTTTGAGATCCAAGATGGGGCAGATCTCACCATTGGCTACATGAAAAATGAATAGGTTAGAAAACCCAAACATTGAAGATGCAAGATGTATAATCATTTATTAAAAAGGTTGCCTAACCAGCACTGCACAAACCAGTTAGCAGCCTAAACACTGGCAAGGGGTCCAGTCCCACTGCAAGGCTCAAACATCTCAGACTGCTGTTTACAGCCATTGCATTTCTAACTTCCGACCTCTGTTCACTGTAGTAGCATTGGCATATTTAACTCTGCCCTGCAGTGTTACACAGGAGGGAGGAGAGTTATGAATACATGTGTGCACTCCTTGTTTCCCTGCACACGCTCACTACTTTTTAGAGCCGTATCGTCAAATGCAGCTAGGGAAGGTATGGGAAAAGTAATTGTAGCACCCTCCTAGCTAGGTTGCCAACAGTTTGAGGCAAATTTAGTCTTTGGCTCCCCTGTAGACAGTGGAGAAAAGTTTGAATGCTTTTGGCTGTTCTGAGTTCTGCTGGTTGCTTTCAATAGATTTCTGTTCCAGAATATAGTGGGTGGAAGAGGCAGACCCTCACTTGTATAGTCATACAGCCTCAGCCAATCCCTGGCAGGAAGAATGAACAGTAGGGGGCATGATGTGTATAAATAGTCTGGGGTCTGGAACAACAGGGTCCTTATCTTGTGGGGAGAGATCCAGTCTGGGAGCTCTAGGCACATAGCTGAAATTTAGAGGAGGCCATGTGGGTCCCAGTTCCAGTTAGAGCTAGGGGATTCATATCTAGGAGTTGCTGAAAGCAGCTGAAGAAGGTCCACAGAGGATCTAACCTGGAGGCACAGTACAGGAGCTAGCTGCAGGAAAGCGTTCAAGTAAACAGGGCACAGTGAGTTCAAGCCTAAAAATATCCTAGGAGACTGTCCTTGGCAACCTTTGGGAAAGTCAATTCATGTTGCCGGCTCAGGCCATACTTTTGCAATGGAGTCCCCTGAACAATGGTTCACTAGTCATCAACTTCAAGAGGTTGGCTGCACCCCGAAGAGACATTGCAGTTAGAGAGCGTCCTCCATTACCTTTTTGAATTTGTTCTGGAGTATTCCAAGGGTCACCCTGCACCCTACCCAAGCTTAGTAAGCAATAAATCTGAAAAAGACACTTTCTGCCTGGTTCTTGTAAAGAGAGAGACTAGAAGCTACCGAGTGCATGGCTGCTTGTGTGGCTCGTAGCTGAAAAATACAGAGTAGAACTCCCCCATGTGACCAACTTGCAAAATACATAAAGTGAGCCTAGAATATAAGGGGAGATGAAAACCGGTATAAAACCCAAAAACAAAAAAAATGTAATTACAGCTTACCAGTTATTGGATATGGTAGCTATATTCGTTTTCTTTTTTTAGTTTTTTTTTCTTTATTTTCACCTGGTGATCCTGGCAGTAAGTCCGTTATTTTTCAACAAATCAAGCTATCCAGCAAAATGGTTGAAACAAAGCATTTAAAAATGACATGGGTACTTACAATGGTTAGCTTTTATTCCTTTATGTAAAACCTTTAACAATGCTGCTACCAAAGGTGCTTCTTGTAGAAATTTTATTAAGATGTACTGTATTTATCGGCGTATAACACGCACCCCAAGTTTAGGAGGGAATTTTAAGGAAAAAAAAAACTTTTAGGAGGGAAGTTGAAGGGAAAAAAACTTACATTTAAATGCCCATCATTGCAGCCTTCTCAGTGCAGCCTTGCCCCAGTGCAGCCTTCTCAGTGCAGCCTTGCCCCAGTGCAGCCATGTCAGTGCAGCCTTCCCCAGTGCAGCCTTGTCAGTGCAGCCTTCCCCAGTGCAGCCTTCCCCAGTGCAGCCTTGCCCCAGTGCAGCCTTGCCCCAGTGCAGCCTTCGATCCCCTGCCATACTGGGCTTCAAAATCGCCGACCGCGATTTGAAAATGGAGCTGCCGGCGCCGAAATACACAGAGCTGGTCCTCGGCTCTTCTCGGCGGCTCTAGTTCACTTTCGGCTCCACTCGTAGTCCCGCCCGGGATGGGCGTGACTGTGAGCGGAGCTATCCAAACCTAGCCGAGTACACTCGGCTAGGTTCGGGCGGCGCTCGAGTGAAGCCGAAAGTGGCCGAGAAGAGCCGAGGACCGGCTCTGTGTATTTCGGCGCCATTTTCAAATCGCGGTCAGCGATTTTTTTAGATCTGGCAGCTCAGGATCGCAGGGGATCGGCATATAACACGCACCCGCGATTTTCCCCTGCTTTTAAGGGGAAAAAAGTGCATGTTATATGCCGATAAATACGGTATTTAATATGTATTGTCACAGTGTCTCCCAGTGTTAGTTCTCCTGCAGCCAGCTCTAAAGAGCGGACTGGGGCAGACTGACGCCAGTTGAGACCCGTTTTGGTAGTGGAAAGCTTCCTGAGGTTGCAGAGAAGTGTTTGTGGAGTGGGGATATGTCCGCCAGTGAAGAGCCCCTGTGCAATACACAGACGATCGTCTTGGGGGGATGTGTTCGCTCTGCAAAGACATTATCGGTTATGGGGGGGGTTGTACGCTTGTGTGCCCCTGTGTGTCTGATCAGCACATGGGGGGGCTATGGCGTGTTCCTGCAGATAAATCTCCCATCCTCTGGAATGGTAGAATAATCTGGGTATGCATTGTTCTCTGAACAATACAGAATAAGGATTCACTTGAACGGTAAAAACGGCAGTCTTTGAATTGGTATGATCGGGGACAGCATCCATGATTTCAAGGCCAGCCATGCGGCTTTCTTTGTCTAGCTGAAGATGATGGCTTACGGGTACAGGGGGCAGGAAATCATACACACTGCTCCTGCCCAGACACGCCCATAGACTCTCCTAGCCATTGTTCATTGGTTGAGATTTGTATAACTCCTCCTGTTTGCCTGTGCTTGATTGGCTGATTTGTGAAGCAACCAGGCTCTATTTTTATATAAAGATTGCTCCCATGATCAGACAGTTAAGCTGTGGAGCTAAGGATGTAAGAATGGTGGTCATGTCTGGGTTACTTGGGAAGATACGGGAAACCGGGTTGTACGAAGATGCCTTATACCAAAAGGCTGAAAGTGACATGGATTACATGCAGCATATAGTGGAATTTCCATGACGCACTGTGGGGTGGAAACACCCTAAGTGTTACTGTCTGGATCTGGTGAAAATAAAGGGGAGGGAGCCTAAAAAAGCATATGCAGCAACCACATTTAAGGATTGGTAAACTGCAATATTTTAAACTTAGGTGTTTGGATTTAATACAGTGTAGCACCCTGACAGTTATTACTGTAAGTAAATTTAGTTAGGCTCCCCTGTAGGCAAAGGAGCATGTGTTAATTGTGGTTAGGAGATTGGGAAGTGCTTCAAAGGCTGTAGCTCTATTAACTACGCCTGTCATCTGGAACTCGCTGGATGTTTCCAACAACATAGTGGGCGGGGGGAGCCAGAATATTCATGGAGCATCCATCAATCCCTGGAAAGACAGGCCTAGAAGGTGGGAAAGCAGCCCATAAATATTCTGAAGCCTTGCAGTCTGGGAGCAGAGTCCAGCCTCCTGTAAGTGACCACTGTATTGGGGGCTCTGACCCCCCCCTTCCCCGGGGCAGGAAAGAGAAAGAGAAAAAGAGAAAGAAAGATCCAGGACATCACTCAGCTAGGCCTAGCTGCAGACTTCAAGCCAAGCCAGAAGCAGCCTGTTCCAGCACAGCAGCCTTCTGGATTCTAGGGGCTACATAAAGAGACTGAGTACAACCACACCCAAAGAAAGGAGAGGACAGTGAAGGTGCAATACCTCAAATGTCTGGGACCGGGGGTAGCTTAAGTGCAGCCATGAGCACCTTAACACATCTAACTTTGGACCTAGAGCAGCCAAGTGCTGCGCAATGCAGCCAGTGTCTTCAACATTACTTTTTGGGACTTTTACCCCCTATTTCAGCTGCACCATTCCACCCACTGTGGTGATGCAAAGTTAAGTTTGGGTTAGAGCAGCCAGAGACTTTTGCAGGTCCTCAACCGTATGTTTGGAGTTCGTAATGTTTTCAGTCCTGGGCATCCCATGTACCCCCAAATCCTATCCAAGTTGTATGTTCCCAAAGTAAACACCAAAAACCAGGGGGGCGTGGCCTGGACAGGGAATGAGATAGGACGTGAGTGACCAGAGCTCCGCTTGTGGCAGATCCTGTAATCGATATCCTGAGACCTAAAAATAGCCCTTACACCCCCGTGATTGAAGTCGGGTATAACCGCTGGGTCATGTCTCCGCCAAAGAGGAACAACGCAGCCTCTTCATCCCTGGACAGGTACAGGAGAACAGAGCGGCACCACGAGAGGCAAGATGGCGCCTCATCACCAGAGCACACAGCTTCCCAAGCTGACCAGGGGACGGCTGATACAGCTAAAGTACTAGAAGCGATCTCCCTGTGCCAATCCACCCTCACAACAAAGCTGGAAGAGGTGAAAGTGGATATTTCTGTGGTTTTCTCACTCTCAGTCACAGTCAGGGAGAATATGGACTCTATAAACATTTATTCCATAAACGCGAGGGGCCTAAACATACCTGAAAAGCGACGAATGCTCCTAAATGACCTTAAAAGGGCACACACTGACATAGCGCTCATACAGGAGACACATTTCAGAACAAACTTATCTACCTCAAAAGTCATCAATTCCCCCATGTATACCACGCAACGAATGCGACCACTAAATCAAAAGGGGTGTCAATACTTATTGCAGGGACTGTGCCGTGGACATGTAGTGACGTACGTGCAGACCCGGAAGGGTGGTACGTATTTGTCAAGGGAACATTAAGGAATACACAGGTCACCATAGCCACGGTATATGCCCCCAATGACAGACAGGACACATTCCTACACCGTACATTGAAGCTGCTCTCGGACTTTCAGGAAGGTCAATTGATTCTAGGGGGAGACTTTAATACGCCTCTCAACCCTGCGGTTGATACCTCTTCAAATGCCTCCTCTATGCGGGCGAGTACTCTTAAGAGGATAACAAAAGACCTTCATAATGCCCAACTGATAGACATCTGGAGACTGACTCACTCGGGGGAAAGAGACTATACTTTTTACTCGACTCCACATAAAGTATAATCAAGACTGGACTACTTTTTTATTCCCCATAGACAGTTAGAGGCTATCCAAGCAGTGGAAATAGGCAGTGCCACCTGGTCAGACCACGCTCCTATCACAATGCGCTACTGCCTATCGTCCAATTGGAACACTAGATCCAGATTCTGGAGACTTAATGAAAGTCTACTGCAAACACCAGAAGTCCTGACAGATATTGAGAAGGAACTGCGACACTTTTTCCAGACAAATGACATTGACAACTGTGACCCGGGTATCTTATGGGAGGCGCACAAAGCCGTGATGAGGGGAGTGTTCATCAAACATGGAGCGCGTATCAAAAAAAAAAAGAGAACACTTGTTACTGGAACTTCTTAAGAAGATTCAGGTCACAGAAACAAAAGCACAAGACAACACCGACCATATCCCTAGAGACAGAACTGATGACACTAAGAAAACAAATTTTGGAGCTACTACAACATAGGGCCAAAGCAGCACTACAAAGGTGTCGTAAACTTTCCTACGAATCAGGGAATAAATGTGGGAAATTGCTTGCCAATGCAAGCAATCAAAGACTTAACACATATATACCCCAGATAATAGACCAATCAGGACAGAAGAAGAATACACCGACACAGATAGCGGGGGAATTTAGAGATTTTTACACCTCCCTTTATAATCTTCCTGTTAGACCGCCCAATGACACAAAAATAAAGGAATACCTCTCTGCATCTCAGATCCCCCAACTGACGCCAGAGAACAGCGCAGAACTAGAAGAACCCATCACCTTAGAAGAACTACAGCAGGCAGTGAAAGGCATGAAACCAGGCAAAGCCCCGGGCCCAGATGGACTCACCCTGCAGTATTATCAAATCCTACAACCTATCCTAGGCCCTTATATGGTACGGCTATTTAATGGCCTAAACAATGGAGTCTCCTTTCCTAGAGATACGCTTAGGGCACACATTTCTATAATACTAAAAGAAGGCAAAGACCCAACTGCTTGTGGCAGCTATAGGCCCATATCCTTTCTAAATGTGGATCTTAAAGTATTCACAAAAGTGTTAGCCAATAGATTAACTCAGTTCATGCCAGATCTAATTCATGCCGACCAAGTAGGATTTATCCCTGCAAGAGAGGCACGGGATAACACTACAAAAGTACTAAATCTTATTCACGTAGCTACCCAACAGAAGACCCCATGCGTCTTTCTCAGCACAGACGCTGAGAAAGCGTTTGACCGTGTCAATTGGGGATTCATGTCAGCAGTCCTCAAACAAATAGGCTTAGGGAATAAAATGATACAGTGGATCTCGAGTATTTACACTATACCTACGGCTCAGGTCAAGGCAAATGGGATTCTGTCAGACCCCTTTACAATAGCTAATGGTACCAGACAGGGCTGCCCATTATCGCCGCTGCTATTCGTCCTAAGCCATTTTTGTGCACGGTTCGCTCGAACGCAGACATAACGGGGGTAACGGTGAAGGGCACTCAATACAAAATCTCTGCGTATGCAGATGACCTCATGTTCTCTCTATCCAATCCAATGATCTCAATACCAAACCTACTCAAAGAGTTCAACAGATATGGAGCCCTGACTAATTTAAAAATAAACTTTGATAAATCGGCCGCGATGAGAATAAATATCCCACCGGGCAGAGTGGACTCATTGAAGTCGCAATTTAAATTCAAATGGTCAACGGACTCTCTTAAATATCTCGGCACCCAGATTCCAAATGACTTAAAACGTACCTTCGACCTCAACTTTCCGCCCTTACTGACTGAGACCCGTTTATTACTGCAAGACTGGCGAAAGGGACTTCACTCATGGTTCGGCAGGTGTAACCTGCTTAAAATGTCGATACTCCCGAAATTCTTGTACCTGTTCCAGGCCCTCCCAATTAAAATCCCACCTAAATATTTTGAACAAATACACTCATTATTTACCCGATTTATTTGGGCACACTCTAAACCTAGGTTACGTAGAAACTACTTAACATTACCTAAAAATCTGGGAGGAATTGCCCTCCCAGACCTGAAAAAGTACTACACAGCGGTCCACTTGGGTCAAATAATAGACTGGAACCATCATTATAAAAACAAACTGTGGACACAATTGGAACAGGCACAGTCCGAAATTACACTAAAAGGAGCAATCTGGTGTTATGACCAGATCTCCTCACAGTTAAAGTCTCACCCGGTCATCGGTGCCACCCTTCGGATTGGAGGGTCCGTGATTTCCGCTAACCTCTTATCCACCAATGACTCCCCTCTTTATCCCATACTGGGCAACCCTGCTTTTATGCCTGGCCTGGGACGGGAGGGGTATAAGACATTGACATCATCAGGAAAAGACAGAGCAGCACATTTTTTAATAGATAATGCCTGGTTGTCCCTGCAATCCCTAACGGATGTTAGAGGACAATTCAAACTGCCATTTTGGGAAGCCTTAAAACTGCACCACTTTCTACACTCAATCCCCAATCCAATGCACTTCAGTAGAGACTTGACGACCTTCGAAGACTATTGCAGAGATGAGGGAGTTCTACCCCAAGTTTTATCTAAAATGTATATCTTGCTCAATACCCCGGTGGAACTACCAGACTTGACACACATAAAAAAATGGGAAACAGACTTAAAATGCCAGTTTACGGACGCTCAAAAACTAACGATAATTAGATTTTCTCTGAAATCATCTATATGCACAAAGACGCAGGAACTCAATTACAAAATATTGACCAGATGGTATTATACCCCCGTCAGACTTCACAAGATGTTTCCTCGTTCCTCAGAGGGATGCTGGAGATGCCACTCTGCCAAAGGAACACTCCTCCACATTTTTTGGTCCTGCCCTCTGTTGCAGCACTTTTGGACAACAGTCCGAATGATTTCTCAGAAATTTACGGAATACCCGATGAATGACAATCCAGCTTTTATACTGCTGCATGTCTCCTCTATTCTGCTAAAGAAATATAAAAAGATCAATAATACGACATTTACTAAATGCAGCTAAATCCTGCATCCCACTATTGTGGAAAAAAACTTCACCCCCGACGTGGGGAATGTGGCTGCGCAGAGTGGAGGAGATCAGGAGATTGGAGGACTTAGTCCTCACGGCACAGAATAAGCAGGAACAACATCTCAACACCTGGACGCACTGGAATATATTTATATATTCCGATGAAGGGCAGGCTATGCTAGCGACTTGACCATATACTAATAAGATTAATACTCCATCTGAGGAACCTAGAGACACTAATTCCACAGACCACCCTTAGACTACCCCCCCCCCCCCCCCCCCACTTCCCTTCCCAGCTTGTACTCATCTCTATGACTGCTTCTCCCTCTCCCTGTCTCTCCTTCTTTTCTCTTTTCTCTTCGTTAGTTCTTTTTTATATATATATTTTTTTTTTTTCTCGTGGGAATTCTGGCGATCCTAGACTGAGATCATTACGTATCTATGTGTTGAGCTCGACTGAAAGGAACACGGGATTCAACCAGCCATAAAAGTATACAGAAACAACGTTCAGAATTGGTTGTAGTATGCTCGATTACAGTTACCACAAGTGTATACTTTCTAGTGTACGAGAATTATTGTTGTGAGATACTGTAACATGTCTTATATTTTGACTTTCTGTTTAAGAAAATAATAAAATTTATATTTGGAAAAAAGAAAGTGGATATTTCTTTAATCAGACAAGACATGACTAAGCTACGTGAGAGAGTCACTGAAACGGAGACCAGAATCAGCCGGGCGGAGGACACGCTATATCCCCTGCAGCATTCCCAGGAGGACCTAAAGCGCCAAATACAACAGTTGGCACAGAAGCATGACGACTTGGAAAATCGTGCCCGCAGATCCAATCTACGTTTCATCGGCCTCCCGGAAGGCTCAGAGGGAACTGATCCAGCTACTTTTCTGGAAAAGCTCTTAATTTCCACATATGGCAGAGAGGCCTTCTCTGGTACATTTGTAGTGGAGCGAGCTCACCGTATGCCAGCGCACCGTCCACCTGAAGGAGCTCCGCTGCGCACATTTATAGCGAAGCTATTAAACTTCAAGGGCCGAGATGCAGTACTACAACTAGCCAGATTGAAGGGAAACATCCCGTTCCAGGCGGGGTACGTGTCAGCATTTCCGGATTTCTCCGCCGAAGTGCAGAAACAACGGGCCCGGTTCACGGAGGTCAAAAGGCGTCTGAGAGCTCACCATATAAAGTATGCTATGTTGTTTCCCGCCCGGCTCCGTGTAACTGGAGATGACCGCGCTCATTTCTTTGAGGAGCCAGTGCAGGCATCGGAGTGGTTAGATCACCGCGATGCAGAGCAAAACCGACATGCCCATGAAAGATCTCCACACATCGGAATGTAAAGGTGAGACTCTGTGCAATTATACAAGCTACTTCATTCATATGCACTCTCCCCTTGATTAAACCTCTGCAGTATGCGGTGGATTGGCCTTGTCAGACACTGTAACTGCATCTATGGAAAGACTTTCTTTTCTCTACAAGCCAGCGCTCAGAGAACTGCCTGTTGCACCTTACAGCGCCTGGAATTCCATACACATTTCAGCTATGTATGAGCCGTACTTTGCCAATGCTAACACACAGCCCACAAGGCCTAGATTAGAACTATGCTTAATCCCGAACTCCGGAATCTTGAGGTTACACACCCCCAGAGATGAACTACCACCATGCGGCCTTCCCTCCTATCCCACAAGAACTCATGCTGAATCACGCTACCCCTGAAAGAAGCAAGGAGATGCACGGAGGCTATAATATGTTATAGTGATAAGTAGTTCTTGATCCTAGCGATATTTTTTAGGATGTTTATAATTTCTATATACCACACCCCGAAGGGAAAATGTATCTCATCCCCGGGTTTCAACCCAGCGGTTGTTCGCCCTCACTAAAAGTTTAACCTACTATCAAGTGCGTAGCCGGATAGGCCTCCACTGAGGATGGTATGGGTGTTGTGCGCTACCTTGGTTCACAAAGTTTATATGGTGTTCAAAGGTAGAGGCACTGGTTTTGGGTTCAATGTCCCAGCTAAGTTGGGGTGGCTGAGGGCTGGGAGGGGGGTAAGGGAATTGTTTAAATTTCATTTAAAGAACATGAGTTATAATTAATTGCAACATATAGAGGATGAATATAGAGTATACCAAACATTGATACGATGTAATAATCCTAGATTTACTATATGGAATGTATACGGGCCTGCCCTGGGAAATGGTCTCGCGCCAATTCCACATAAACATCTGTCTGATAGAAATGGCTGACATCAAGTTTTTGACTTGGAACATCAGGGGAATCCGAGATAAAGTTAAACGCACCGCAATCTTTGGATGCCTCAAATCATATCGGGCAGACATAATTGTACTGGTTGAAACACATATTACAGGCCAGCTTCAGGTGGCAATGAAACGCCCATGGATAGGATGGGCTTACCACACCACACACTCCCCCTACTCAATAGGGGTATCCATATTGATTGCCAATTCGGTCCCATTTGGACTGATTTCGGTGCGGACAGACCCCCAGGGCAGGTTCATTTTTTTGCAATGCACAATCTGTGGCTCGCAATACCCAATTATGGCCTTCTATATTTCCCCGCCATACAATTCTGGCCTTGTTACTGAAGGCTTAGCATACATGGCACAGCATCCAACAACACCTGCTATATGGTTGGGAGACTTCAATGAGGTTGTGAATCCCACTGTAGATAGATTACGTGTGCAACAGAGAGATCAAGCCCCAGATATCACCCGATTTGGGCGCCTGTTACGAGAGTTCTCCCTAACTGATACGTGGCGCTGTAAACATCCACACACCCAGGCCTACTCATGCTTTTCAGCAACACACTATGTCCCGAATAGACCTAGTACTAATTTCAGACATGCTACTACCAACCCTTACGGAATCGGGGTACCACACTAGATCCCTGTCAGATCACGCCCCTTGTTGGGCCACCTTGCGCATTGCTCCCCATGCGGGATCTCGCACTTGGCGTCTACACTCCTTTTGGCTGTCAGTACTTGATGACCAAGAGGATATTAGTGCAGAATGGCAATTCTATTTTAATACAAATCGAAACACCCCCCAATAAGCATGGTATGGGAGGCATTTAAATTACATGTCCGCACGATTCTTTCCTCTCGCATAAACAGGCTGAAGGCCTCATCAAAAGCCAGACTAAAGCAGGTTTCCGAACAACTAGACATAGACACCAGGGAATTTAGCTTAGACCCTACACTGGCCAAGGCATCCCTCCTTAAGCTACAAACGAGAGTTTTAGACCAACTGCTTTTTGAAAAAGCTAATCAGAAACTTTTCTTCTCCAGACAACGGGTGTTTGAGCAGGGAGAACGGGCGGGTAAGCTTCTGGCATATTTGGCACGCCAAGATGTGAGTCCACCAGTGGTGGTCTCTTTGACGGATCCACAGGGTACAAAAATATCTGATCCAGAAACGGTAACAAACATTTTTCGCAGATATTATGCCGACCTATACTCATCCAAGGTGAGGGTTGCTGCACAAGGACCCAGACTTTTCTCCAGAATATACCCCTCCCTAAAATCTCTCTATCCCAGATGCAAGAAATGGAGGCCCCAATAACATCGGACGAGATAGCGGTCGCGATAGCGTCTTTGGCACTAGCTAAAGCCCCTGGTCGGGATGGTATTCCCCTAGACTTTTATGCAACCTATTCCGAGATATTAATTCCTGAATTGTTAAAACTTTATAAACATATTTTTGAGTCTGGGTCTCTTCCAGAATCCCTTCGACAGGCAGTAATTGTAGTGATCCCCAAGTCAGGCAAAGACCCCCTATATCCAGAGTCCTATCGCCCAATCTCGCTCCTTCAGGCAGACATCAAAATTCTAGCAAAAATATTAGCTATCCGCCTCAACCGTATTATCCTATCCATAATTCACCCTCACCAAACGGGGTTCATGCCTGGGAAAAACACAGCTATGAACCTGCGTAGGCTATATATTAATATTCAAGCAGAACAAGACACCGTCTGGGACAGAGCAGTGGTGGCGCTAGACGCCGCCAAGGCTTTTGACTCCGTGGAGTGGGAGTATTTGTGGGAATGCCTTAGGGGGTTTGGTTTCGGTCCTAACTTTGTTAAGTGGGTACAACTATTATATTTCTCACCAGAGGCCAGTGTACTTGTGAACGGGAGGACCTCCGAATCTTTTCCATTACAACGTGGAACTAGACAGGGATGCCCACTGTCCCCTCTCCTTTACGCCTTGGCAGTTGAGCCTCTGACTATATCCCTCAGAGTACATCCGGACATCCATGGTCTTAAGCTGGGGAGTCTGGTCGAGACAGTGAGCCTATACGCCGACGATATGCTGCTATACCTGCAAGATACCGGCCCGTCACTCCAGGCTGCCCTGCAGACTATCGAGGACTTTGGAAGGCATTCAGGATTGAGCATAAATTGGACCAAATCACAAATTATGCCACTCGACTCAACAGCACCTACATACCGATCTGCATCCCTCCCTCTACAAAGAGTAGCATCTTTTAAATACCTAGGTATACAAATCACTAAAGAGCCCTTAGAATATCTCACTAACAATATCGAGCCGCTATTCACATATCTAAAATCTCGCACACAATCCTGGGCAAGGCTCCCATTGCGAGTTATGGGCAGGATCAATTTATTTAAAATGGTACTTCTCCCAAAATTCTTATACATAATGTGGAACTCGCCGGTTCTTATTCCTCTAAAAACCTTTAAAACAATAGACCATATTCTCAACTCATTCATATGGGGACCTAACCGACATAAGCTGGCGTGGCACATTCTGAAAAATCCGACTTCCTCGGGAGGAACGGCTCTCCCAGACCTACACGCATATTATATAGCGGCACAACTCTCACATCTATATCACCTCCACAAAACTGACAGCATCAGATATCAAACCCTGACATTTAAAAAACTAAACGCAGTTACTTACTCCCCTCTTCAAGTAATATTCAGAGGCAGAGGCGGCAGGAGAGGTTGGGATGCTCAGAACCCCCTACTACACCAGCACAAAAGCATTTGGGAAATTGCAAATAAACTTACTGGGGCAGACTTTTACCACTCACATACACCACTATGGCACAATCCGCAACTGACAGAGTTGATGCATATGTCGGGAGTGACCATATGGGCGGCAAAAGGTATAGTGTATCTATTTCAAGTAATTTCCCCTCTGGGTATAAGAAGTTTTCAATCATTACGGGAAGAATTTGAACTACCTTCACACATGATATTTAGATACATTCAATTAAGACATGCGTTGAGAACCCAATTCGCTGAAGGACTCCCTAACCCACAAACGCTTCCAATGGTTGATGTGATCATAGGCAATGACCCAGAGAAATTAATATCCAGTCTATACAGTATTATACGCACACGTACGGTAGCGAGAGTTATTTGAGAGAGAGAGTTATTGACACAGCTAAAATCAGATGGGAGGAGGATATTGGTCCAATGGATGACTCGGACTGGGATGAGATCTTGGAAAATGTAAAACAGACGTCACCTAGACTCTCTGATCGCCTTACCCAACTGTATATTATCCATAGGACCTACCTTACACCGTCCAGACTAACTAAATTCTGCCCAGATCAGAGCCCAGACTGTCCAAGGTGCTCAGACAACTCATGCTCATTTTTCCACCTGATCTGGTCATGCCCGCATATTCAGAGCTACTGGGTACAAATTATTAAATTCTTACATGACCAAATGGGCTCACCAGTGCAGCTGGATCCCAAGCTGTGTCTTCTAGGACTGCTCCCAGACACTGCAATTGAAAAATACCAGGTCACATTCCTACAGGAAACCCTTGCCAAACACTGGATGAGGACCCATTTCCCCTCAATCCAAAATTGGATTGCTGAAACCAATAAGTCATTGCCCAACAAAAAATTACTCTACAAACATAGAGGTTGCCCGAACAAATACAATCGGATAACAAACCTGAGATACAATGTGAACGTACTATCTGTTTTGATGCGAAATATACTTTACTCCTGTAACTGTATGTTGCCTACACCATCTATGTATGTTATGAATATAAATAAACATGTTCTTTTTAAATTAAAAAAAAAAAAAACACCAAAAAACAAAATCCCTAGACTGTTTGAAGCATTGGAGAGAGTGTAGAAAATTCCTTTTGCCTGGCTGTGGGTGCTGTGAGGGGGAAATAGGCCCAAAGTCCAGTGTTTCTTTTAGGGGTAGTGCTACAACCGTTTTAAAGCCCCCACTGTAGGTGGTGCTCAACCACAGTGGCAATGCAGATGGGGCAGGATTTCCTTGGTCATGGGGATGCAGCTATCCGATTGGATGCTGGGGCCCTGACCATCTTGGATCAGGTAGAATCTATTTAAGACTCAGACTCCTGGGCTTGGTGTGCCATTTGCTAGTGGCAGGCGTAGGATCCCCGTTTGACAGGGACAGTGCTTAGAGACAGGAAAAGGTTCTGGAGGAGTAGGAACAGAGCAGGGACTACGTCTACCTCTTTTATGTTAGCCTTCCCCTTTGGGTGTGAACCAGCCAGGCCGCATTCCACTCCTTGTGCAGACGCTGTCTGCCATCTTCCATTCTTCAGGCCACTATTTCACTGCTATCTTGATTGTAAGTGGCTCTGGAAGGCTGTGCTCCTTCACTGGGGCTGTTTGTACTTGCTGAACTTTTCTACAATACATTGTTATTGTCAAACTTAGATTCTGTGTTCGCTGCCCACCTAGCTCACACACTTTTCTGAGGACGCTAGCAAAAATTCAGGTATGGTGGTTGTGCTGGTTAATTATTAATTTTACTATTATTATACAGGATTTATATAGCGCCAACAGTTTATGTAGCGGTTTACACCTTGAGGGTAGACAGTACAAATACAATACACTTTAATACAGTAGGAATCAGAGGGCCCTGCTCCTTAGAGCTTACAATCTAAGATGGTTAATGTTATTTTTGCCAGTTTCCCGTAGAAAGCAGTATAGCCTCAGGTCTAAAAATTGTGTCCCTCAATAGATGAGGGGTTTAAATAAACAACAAAGGATTCGTAAAGCACTATGGGTTAGCTTGAGCGATGGCACAGTAGATAATTCTCGCTTTATAGAAAAGTAAGTAATAAAAAGGTATAAAGTCGGGTACACATATATCAACAATTGGTCGGATCCTGCTGACTTTCGGTCTGTGTGTACTCTTCTCTGTTCAACAGAAGCCGTTTTAATGACCAGCTTCTGTTGAACAGTTATGCTGGAAAACCAGCTTTTGATCAGTACTTGCAGCCAATAGCTGCAGCACTGACCTATGTATTCTTACACCCATCCCCCCCACCCAAGCCAAAAAAAATGATCTAAGAAAAAAAAAAAAAAAGCACCAAATTGTGGGTGTGATCAAATTGCATTAACAGTGGGAGGGGCTTAAAGGGGCATACTTGTTAAATAAAATCTGCACAGCATACCTTACAGTGGTTGTAAGGGCACAAGGTTTTTGACCTTCATGCAGTCTATGCATGAAGGTAAAACACTTCGTGTGCAGCAGCCCCCCTAATACTTATATGAGCCCCCTCTCGATCCAGCGACGTCCATGAGAGCCTTGCCTCTCCAGGGACTCGCACTCCTGATTGGTTTTTGGCAACAGCGAGCGCCATTGGCGCCCGCTGCTGTCAATCACAGCCAATAAGCCAATCAGGAGATGGAGGGGCGGGGCCTGAGCCACAGCTCTGTGTGTAAATGAACATGCAGAGTGGCGAGCGCGCCTGCTTGGGTGCCCCCACAGCAAACTGCTTGCTGTGGGGGCACCCACAGGAGGGAGGAGCCAGGAGCGCTGGCGGTGGACACAAGAAGGAGGATCCAGGGCTGCTCTGTGCAAAACCACTGCACAGAGCAAGAAAAGTATAACATGTTTGTTAAAAAAAAAAAAAAAAAAAAAACAAGACTTTAACTTCACTTTAAGAAGAACTTCATGGGTATTGTACTTAGAGTGCTGAATTCAGGAGTATGAAATGTGAAACACAGGGGGAGATTTACTAAAACTGGTGCAGCTGTGCATAATAGTCAGTTAGCTTCTAACCTGAGCTTGTACAATTAGGGTTTGGCAATAAAATATGGTTTCTATGCACCTGATTTTGCACTCTCTTGCTCTAATAAACAAACCTTACGGGGGGGGGGGGGGGGGGGGGTGGAGATTTACCAAGATTGGAGCAGACAAGGTTTGGAGCAGCTGTGCATAGCAACCAATCCGCTTTTATTTTCAGGTTGTATAGTTAAACTTTGAAAATGAAAGATAGAAACTGATTGGTTACCATGCACAGTTTTTTTAATTTCCTCCAAGTGTCTATAATGTAAGGCTCGGAAGTAAGTAATGCACAGGCTGCTTTACAGAGTACAACCAAAATTAACCCCTCTTCCCAGTACAAAACATTTACCCACCATCCTCCTAGTACAGATCTCCCCTAACATCCCTAAATCCCTCCCCTCCCAGCCCAAACCCCTCAGTACAGATTCTCCTCCCAGTACAGACGGATCTCCCAGCCCACACCCGTCAATAAAGAGACCCCCCATAACAGACTTGCCCCCTCCAACACAGACATCCACTACAGGTGGACGCCCCCCCAGCACAGATCCCTTCACCAGCATAGAGCCCTCAGTACAGATGGATCTCCCCAGCACTGACCGACCTCCCAAACAGACCGCACAGATCCCTCAGTATAGACCGACCCCCCCCCCCCAACACTGACCAACCCCCTCAGCTTAGACCTCTTAGTTCCAACCAAGGAAAAAGTTTTTGTTTCGGGTTGGCTCTTTTGACATGCATCCCTTCGATTCCGTGCAGTGGGGCATGAGTGCTCGCTGTACCAGTTGGATCCTTTGGCAGCCTCTGAGCACAGCAATCAGTTTTTTCAAATGATTTCACTGTTACAATGTATTCCCTTTTAGAGTTCCTCCCTCTGTATTCCCCCAGAAGACCTCTACGCATAAGGTCAAAGCGCGTTGGGGTTTGGGGGGCATAGTATGAGTATTTTTTCTATATCATGCTATGTTTTTCTATGTGCACTCACGGCTGTGTTACCATGTACATGTTTTAGGTTCATGTCCAGAGCTCATGTTTTAATACATTAATGTCCTTTTTGTATTTCTACTCAAAAAATTGTATATTTTCTATGAAAGATAAGAAAGATTTCTCTGAATGAATTTTTGCTGGCAATAAAACCCCATGGGGAAACCTTTCCATTTCATGCATATTCGGGGAGTGCAGCGCCTTTGATCATATTAATACCATTGCTGTTCCTTTCTATTAGTTCTAACCAATACCCCCAAGAACAGACCTTCCCCAACATCCTTCAGTACAAACAACCTCCATCCCCACAGTTAAGAACCCTCAATACAGATCTCCCTTGCCAGATGACCATATGCAGCGGAGGTTCAGAGTAAAGGGAAGTCCTCCTCACAACTTCGGAGCCTTCCTCTTATTAGGAGCCACCACTGTCACTGAAGCACTGGGGGCAGACTCACCGGGGGTGCTGCAGCTGTCTGACATTTCTTTTGTTGTTTTGCATGGCACTGTGGTGTAATGCCGCCCAACACAACAAATGAAATGCCATGTGGCCACAGCACCTCCAGCAAGTCTTCACCCAGTATAGAGAGCACCCACCTTTGTATGCTACTGTATAGAACTAAATGATTTAAAATCAATATGATCTTGGCTGCTTGTGGCCCTCTGGCACTTACTGTGCAGCCCTCAGAGTCCCTGTAGACAGGAATCTGTTTTGGTGCTTACGGACGTCTGTGAAGGAAAGATGTTCTGTAGAGTGGCTTTTAGTATTTAGTAGTTTGGTTTATTTCTTTCACACTATCTAACGTTTTTTCTTTGCTGTCCATCCCTTTACCATTTTCAGGATTTGATTTTTTCCTCTGATCTTCTATATTAGATCTTGAAACATATCAAATGTGGCACAAATAAGAGGGGTTGTAGGAATCCCAAAAGAGGAAGGGACAGGAAAAGCCATAATCACCAGAAGACCTATGTAGTGTCTCCTGAAGTATCTCCCCATTTGCAACTATTCTTATACATGTTCAGTCTATAACCATCTCCTGTTACATATTTGCAATTTTTCTGCAGCATTACATTCCAAGAATATTATGTGTAGCCCTTTGGTAATATCAGGGACCACACCTAAGGCCCCCTATATCATGTAAACTGACCACCACTGATCTAACCTGTAATTGTGTGGTATAGAAATCATAGCCTAAAGCTGGTAACACAAACCAACCAATCAGATGTCAGCTTATATTAGTCATGATGAGAGATTACCTGTGAATGGCTGCTGTGGGTTACGGCATTTGCTGAATAAAAAACAAGTAGGATAGCCGATGCCAGCTTGATAGCAGATGACATCTCTGGAACAATAATATTAATGGTTTGATCATCTGCGTTCCTTTCGGCAGCGCCCTGCCAGCAGCGGCAGAGAGGAGCACAAGTCCCTGACGGCTTTTCCAGGATACATTTTAATCGGTGACAGGGAAATTACTGGTGGAGCAGGAATCCAGCACTGATTACCATGTCTGACAGTTAAGGCAGATCTTTACATGCTTTGCTGAAAAAGTTTTAATGTAACATGCACAATTATAGTGTGGGCCACATTCCATGACACCACCCTGTCCACTAATGCAGTTAATGACTCAGTTAGGGAGAAAACAAAAAAAAAAAATGTCCCGACACACAGGAGGGCAGCAATGCTTTGTTTCTAGGTAATGTTGCTGTATTCATCTTTTACAGTACAGATCAGTAAAATTCAGAATATAAAAGTTAGTGAATGTGAATTTCTTCACCAGGTGTGCAAGAGGTGTGCCTTAAGAGAAGAAATACTTTGTCATGTGTACAACAAAAGGCGAGAGTTATATCCAGCGTTTAAAGCCCCACTCCATGAGCAATGTATATTACATATTAGAATATATAAAGGGCAATTTTTCAAAATATAGGACACTAGGTAACTATACAGGTATGAGGACCGGGTCAGGTCTCTGTTGAAGGGAGATTGTACCTTGTGTAGGGTGGGAGGGGTGAAAGACAACAGGGTGACTCTCCAGATTTTAGGACAAGCTGACAAGACTGTAGATGGTGACACTATCACCTCTTGCAGGTTCCTGCTGCCCCTTCATGCCTCCAATTGGACATATGTAGCACTACCCCCGTAGGCGCTGCAAGTGAAAGGGTTCCCCACTGCTGCACAGCCAGTCACTCAGCATTTCCTTCTTTCACCTGGACACAGAAATCAGTCTTTGGCTTGTTTTTGTAGTTTTATTAGGGGATGATAACTTGGCTAGGGTAAGGGGTTATGGGATGCCCAGTGTGACAACAATTCAACTTCAGGGACACTTCCTCAGTATTTACAGACTCCTCTTCTTCCTTCCACCTGCACAAACGTTATAGAGGAAGAACCACCATGGAGAGTGAAAACACTCCAATTTTTTTGTTGCCAACATCCCAATATTTTGTATAATCAAAAGAAAAGTGCTGGACTTTAAGGGCAAACTCTTGTAGACATGTATAATAAAACATAGAAAATGTATTATTTAAAGATTAAAAGCATAGTGGTGCACATCATCACCATACATAATAACAGTACAGCATATACATATAGTACCATGCTCAAAAGAGCTAGAGAAACTTTGAAAGAAACACTTCTCCTATAGCCCGACGCATTTCGGGAATCTTGAAGTATATTATTATTATTATTAGACAGGATTTATATAGCGCCGACAGTTTACACAGCGCTTTACAACATTAGGGCAGACAGTACAAGTACAATACAATTCAATACAGGAGGAACAGAGGGCCCTGCTTGTTAGAGCTTACAATCTAGGAGGGAGGGTCAAGTTATACAAAAGGGTAATAGCTGTGGGGGATGAGCTAGTGGAGAAAATAGTGCAGTTGTTAGATGGAGGCAGGATAGGCTTCTCTGAAGAGGAAAGTTTTCAGGGATCGCCTAAAAGTGGATAAATTTGGAGACAGTCTGACAGATTGGGGGTAGGGAATTCCAGAGGATGGGCGAGGCTCGGGAGAAGTCCTGGAGGCGGATATGGGAGGAGGTGATGAAGGAGCTAGAGAGCAGGAGATCTTGGGAGGAACGGAGATGGCGTTTAGGTTGGTATTTTGAGACTAGGTTAGTGATGTAGCTGGGGGCACAGTTGTGGATGGCTTTGTAACTTATTGTTAGTATTTTGAATTTAATTCGTTGGGCGAGTGGTAGCCAATGGAGGGATTGGCAGAGAGGGGTAGCAGACACTGAGCTGTTTGTAAGGTGGATGAGTCTGGCAGCAGCATTCATGATGGACTGAAGGGGGGATAGTCTATTTAAAGGTAAGCCAATGAGTGAGTTGCAGTAGTCAAGGCGAGAGATAACCAGGGAGTAATCAGGAGCTTTGTGGTTTCACTGGTTAGAAAGGGACGTAGTTTAGAGATGTTGCGGAGGTTGAGGCGGCAAGCTTTGGAAAGTGATTGGATGTGGGGCTGAAAGGAGAGTTCAAAATCTAGGATAACACCTAGCACCCTGACATGTGGGGATGGGTGGATGGTTTTGCCATTGCTCTTCACAGAGAAGTCAGGGGAAGAGGCACGTGGGGGAGGAAATATTATAAGCTCGGTTTTGGACAAGTTGAGTTTGAGGAAGTGGTGTGACATTCATACAGATATGTCGGTTAGTAAGTTAGTGATGCGTGAGGAGACTGATGGAGTGAGTTGAGGGGTGGAGAGATAGATTTGTGTGTCATCAGCATAGAAATGATATGAATCTTGAAGTATATCCCTTCTTCAGGGGCATAGAGAAGGTAGAAGTGGTTGAAAGTACTCTGAACCAGAGCAAACTGAAAATGCGGTTCAAAAACATAAACAGAGCAAAAATTGCATCAACATGTTTAACACAGTACCGGTGTGTGCACTTTTTATGGCTGGTGTGTTCCACATGTTGACGCAATTTTTGCTCTGTTTATGTTTTTGAACCGCATATTCTGTTTTCTCTCTTTCAGAGAACTTTCATCCACTTCTCTATTACCCTGAAGAAGGGATATACTTCAAGGATTCCCGAGACTGCTACAGCTGGCAGTCTTTCCCCTCGTCTGTCCCTGTACCGTGCTCATCTACCTCACCGTCTCTTCTTGCTCTCTCTTGCTCTCCAAGCCTCTCCAGCTTGAATCCCTCCAACTGCCTCCAGTGGTGGGATCCTTCCAGGCCAGCCTCCCGAGCTCCAGTCCGAGGTAAACACCCCCCCCCCCCGCATCGGGAGAACATTGAAGGAAGAACAGAGGGAGAAGCCATCAGCGGAGAGAGGAGAAGAACCGGCAGCGGGAGAAGCCATCATTTTTTCATTTTGGCGAGGGTTCCCCTTTAAGATCATCATGGGCTCTCATAGGGAACCACCGATTTTGAATAGAGGCAGAGAAACGCTGCTAAAAGCTAGCGTGGCTAAACGTGCATCAACGCCAATGCAGAAAGCTTCTAAAAGCACGTTTTTACAGCTGCTTTTTCCTGGCGTTGGTAGTGGTTTTGCAGCTCATTTTTTCTAACGCCCTGTGTGCACGAGGCCTTAATCTTGATACTGTAACATGCAAGAAGAAAGTTGAAATCAAGCTTGCAGCCAAAGTGGCTCTTCTATAAGCTGACCGCTGGGAGGAACGTGGATTGGAGACCAAAAAGGTTGTGCTGCTTAGAAGATGATTGGAGGGGGGGGGTCGTTCATCTTTTTTTATGTGTGTCCCCCAAAGATAAGGGTTCTGGTTTGAATTTAGTAATGCCCTGAGAGTGTTGCCCTGCTTTTTTTTTTTTTTTTTTTTTCCATCAAAAGAAATTTTATTTGAAAATTATAAACATCTTACAATCAAAATAATGGATCAAAGCAATGAATATTTCACAGGTTATTTTGAAAACATACTTCTGGCCTAAAACAGAAATGCAATATCTCACTACTGCTAGGTAGATTTGGGCCAAAATAGTGTTTAGTTCGTCTAGTACTTAGCTTATAGTATTTCACAGCTATGTCTTATGTGAACTCATATGGTATTCAATGTTTCACTGTAATTTCTGCATAAATAGCCTTGATTCAAAGAGTTAGAAAAGGATAGTATAGTTAGAAAAGTAGAGAAGGGTTTTTGGGTAGGATATTGTAGTCAGGGATAACCTGCTATAAGTATTTTTTTTTTTTTTATTATTATTACTTCCATTATGCTATCTATTTCGTCTGGTGGAGAGTGGTCATTATTGTTTACATGCTGCTTATGTTTCTTTGTTATATCGTCAATTTGAAATTCTCATTGTATCATTAACTCTTTATAGGTTTTAGAAAATTTGACAGCGAACCACGGAGACCATGTTTTTTGGAATTTTTCTGCTTTGTCTGTGGACTGCGCCATGGTATCTTCCATGTAGCAGATTTCAGCGACTTTTTTTTAACCAGGTTTGTATGGATGGAGGGTTCTTATTCTTCCAATTAAGTGGCATTAAGGACTTAAGGCCGCATTGAGTAAATTTTTTGTCAATGATTTTTTATCTTTTAAGCGGAAAATTTGAGATATGAAGTAGACAACAGGGAGCGTCTAGTTTCAAACTTGTCTCCGTGATTAGTTTCACAAGTTCTCTGACTTTATTCCAGAATGCTTTTAGTATAGGGCACTCCCACCAGATATGTATCAGAGTACCTTTTTTCTGCCTCACATCTCCAGCATCTGTAAGAAGATTGAGGGTACCATTTCTTCAGCTTATCAGGTGTTGCATACCAGTGTGTCAGGAGTTTGTATGACGTGTCTTCTGTTTTAGTACTTTTGGAGCATTTGTGTGACATAATGCAGGCTGCAGTCCACTGTTTGTCAGTAATCTCTACTTGGAAGGCCTTGGACCAGGCCACTTTGAATCTATCATCTGTTGACTCTTTTGGCTTTTGTAGCCAGGTATATGAGATTGAAGTCGCTCTACAAAGTTGCGTACCTTTTAGGCATATTTCCTCTAGTTCTGTTAATTGCCTAAAGCAGAGGGATTTTCTTGGCTTGCTAGTGAGGTAGCTACATATTTGAAAATATGACCATATGGGAAGTTTCAGCAGTCCACTATTTGTTTTGAGTGTGTTGATATCTTTAATGTTGCCTTTGTGTATACAGTTCATAGCTAGTAGTGGTTGTTTACCTTCAGGTGTCTGTAAAGTCCTATTTTTAAGTCCTGGGGGAAAGTCAGGGTTGTCCATCAGCGGGGAAAGTGGACTAGGGACTGAGGTCAGTGTCGTGGTGTTTGCTATTTTCTGGAATAGGTTGAGCGTGGTGCCTGTCAAGGGGTGTTCTCTAAATTTTGAGTTGTGAATCTTCCAGGGTATCCAAGGGGAGAATTTCAGAGGAGTTTGGTGTAGTGAGGTCTCCAAAGTTACCCAGTCTTTGGACTCATCGTGACAATGCCAGTCAATCACCCTTGTGAGGTGAGAGGCCAGATAGTAGTTGTAGAAATTTGGTATTCCCATACCCCCCGTTCTTTTGGTCTAGTGAGTAATTGAAATTTGATTCTGGCTTTTTTATGTCCCCAGAGAAATTGTATAAGGGTAGATTGTAAGCTCTTAAAGAAGACTTGTGGAAGCTTAATTGGGAGAGATCTGAGTAAATATAGCAGTCTAGGAAGGATGACCATTTTTAGTATTGCTGCCCTCCCAAACCATGAGAAATATTTATTGTGCCATTTTTTTAGGTCTTTTTTTATTTCTTGTAGCAGAGCTGGGAAGTTATGTTCATACAGGGATGTCAGTTTTGGTGTTAATTTAATCCCTAAATATTTGAGGGATTTAGTTTCCCACCTAAAGGGGGAGTTGTTTTTGGTTTTATTCAGATTTTTGTCCGTGAGAGATGTTCATCGCTTCTGATTTTGTGTAGTTTATTTTAAGATTTGCCAGGTATCCATAATGTGTAAATTGTTTCATCAAGTTAGGAATTGTTACGTGTGGATTAGTCAGGAAAAATAGCAGGTCGTCTGCGTACGCCGCAGTCTTGTATTCCTTATTTGCTACTTTAAATCCTGTGATTGATTTATCTAGGTTTATTGTTCTAATGAATGGTTCTAAAGAAAGAATGAATAGTATAGGAGACAGTGGACACCCCTGTCTAGTGCCGTTTGTGATCAAGACCCTATCCGACAACGTACCGTTGATCTTCAACTGAGCTGACGGTTTATCATAGAGAGCTGATATCGACTTCATCATCCGTGGGCCTAGCCCGACCTATTTACATGTGTCTAGTATATAGTCCCATGAGACTCTATCGAAGGCCTTCTCCGCGTCCGTGGACAGGAGAAGGCCCTCACAATCTCCATTGTTAGCTGCATGTGTCAGTAAAAAGGGCCTTGATCACATTGTCCCTTGCCTCTCTGTTGGGCATGAAGCCTACCTGTTCTGGACCTATTATTGAGTGCAGAATGGACCTTAATCTATTTGCCATCACTTTTGCTAAGATTTTTAAATCTAAATTCAGTAGTGAAATAGGTCGATAGCTTGTGCATTCAGTAGGGTCTTTCCCTGGTTTTGGTACTACTGTAATGTGCGCTGCTAGGAATTCGGTTGGTACGGTAGAGGTTGAGGACAGAGCGTTTAAAGCTCTATGTAGGGGATGTATTAAAATTTGGTCAAAAGTTTGTAGTAGATGGTCGTAAAGCCATCTGGGCCCGGACTTTTCCCTGGTTTGAGATCTTTTATTGCCGACTTAATTTCTAGTTCTGTTATTTCCTCTTCCAAAGGGGAGGTCTCTGTGTCATTAAGTTTGGGAAGCCCACTCTCAGTGAGGTAGTCTTGTATGGCTTGTTGTCTGTTCACTTTTATGTCGTGGGGTTTGTGTTGTGTAGGTAGGTTATATAATTGTGAGTAAAATTTTTGAAAATGTGTAGCTATTGCCTCTGTTGTGAGGTCTAGTGTTCCCTTTTGTGATCTGATCCCAGCAATGTTATTCTTTGAATTAGCTTCTTTCAATGCTCTGGCTAGCATTCTGCCGGTTTTGTCTCCTGTCTCATAGTATATTGCTTATTTAAAGAATAACATTCTTTTAGTTTTGTGATCAAAGATTTGTTGTAGAGTCTTGCGTGTGTTAAGTAATTCCTGAGCTGATTGCAGTGATAGAGACTGTTTATGGCTGTTTTCCAATTTATAGATTTTATTTATCAGTGTAGTCACTTCTTGTTCCTGTTTTTTCTTTCTTTGGGATCCTAGTTTGATTAATTCCCCTCTAATGCAGCATTTGTGTGCCTGCCATATTGTCATGGGGTCCGTTTCGGGGGTAGTGTTATTTCTAAAGTAGTCGGATAATGCTGTGGTTATTTTGGGCATTAGTTCTGGGTCTGTTATAAGTGAAGGATTGAGTCTCCATATGTTTGATCTAGGGGTTGGTGTGCTTAAGTCTATCGTCAAGGATATTGGTGCGTGATCAGATAGCACCTGAACACCTATTTGTGCGTCTGTAACGGTAGGTAAGTCTCTCTGAGTTATGAACAGTAAATCTATGCAGGAGTATCTATTGTGTGGAACTGAGTGATAGGAAAAGTCTCTATCACCAGGGTGAAGAAATCTCCATGAGTCTATTAACTGTAAGGAGTTAAGCAGAGTTTTAATTTTTTTAAGAGCACTGCATTTGATGCAGGATTTCCCCGAAGAGGAATCAACTGCTGGATCTAATGGCACATTAAAGTCACCTCCCATTATAAGTAGTCCTGATATGAACCCTGACAGTTCTCAAACTATTTTTTGGCAAAAGGTAACTTGTCCTGAATTGGGGAAGTATACATTTGCTAACGTGATGGGTCTATCATAATATATGCCTTTAAGAAAAACGTATCTGCCCTCTGGGTCCAGTAGACTCTCTCTGAGGGTAAATGGGGCATCTCTGCTCACCAGGATTGAGACTCCTTTAGTTTTAGCGGTATCGTTCGTTGCATGGTACGCCTCAGTAAAATAGGTATTAGTAAGTCTTGGTATGTGGCCTGTTTTAAAATGAGTCTCCTGTAGGAAAACAAAGTGTGGCTTACCCTTTTTCAGTTCCCGTAGGAGCGATGTCCTTTTTTCTGGGATATTGAGTCCTCTTATGTTATGTGAAATTATCTTGGGGGATTTCCCCAATGTCGAGTAGGCCATCAGTTTAACTGGATAGCTGTAGTCAATGTGCGAGACCTGTAAAAGATTCTAATGTGCCAGTTAACGACCAATCTCCACCTTAATACAATATTGGTTAATGGGGGAATAGGGAGGAGAGGTAAGTAGAGAGAAAAGGAAGAAGGAAAAGAAGTTAGTAGAGGGAGAAGTAACAACGAGGTGAGCCCACCTCCAGGTAGAGTAATTATATTCACTTTAGTTAAACACACTACGCTAAAGTAGTTAAGTAGTGTACCAGAGTCAAGAAAACTCAGCTCAGATACACTTTTGAGGGTACGTGGGAGGTCAGCGAGCACAAGTTCCAAAAACAAAAAGAAAAACAAAAAATAAAAAGAACTTATTGTACACTAGATAACTGTTGAATCAGATATAAAGGAGAAAAATGAACGAACGACGCAGCCTCTTTCAGGCTATAACGATGTTTGGATCCAGAGAAAGCATCCCGTCCCTGAGTCCCTCTCTTAGGTTCTCTTCTGTTGGTATCACCTTGTCGATGATTCCTGCATTGGGTCACTGTTCACCCCTAAGAGACAGTATCTACCTTTTGGGTTTTTTGGGAATAATCAACATCGCATGACCGACCTGTAACTTGTGGTAGATCATATCTAATGGTTTGTATGCTGAATACTGTGAATAGTCAATACAATACACAACCCGTATAACTGTAGATCTGTCCGGAGCTATTATCTCAAAGCATCTCTTCTCAAGATAAATGAGATGGTGCACCACATCTAGACTGTAACTGCAAAGTACCCAAGTCAGCTGTATGGTATGATCTCTGTTTGGTTATGTTTGCTTTAGTCGTTAACTGCGGTGATATATGTAGAGCTAGTTAGTCTCTCTTATCTGTGAGTTCCTGAGGGTGGACAGTAGCCGTGATTAGTCCTGTTGTTCATTCCTTAGTGCAATAGACTATTAGAAAGGTTCCGGGGAAAAGGTTATTGGATTAGTCAAGGTTGCGAAATCTAGATGTCGTGGCGCGCGAGGCGGGAGTCCCCCTTGTTGTTCCCCCTGCCCTTCCATGCTTCATTTTTTTAGATAGTTATTTCTCAGGAGTAGATAAAGGGGAGCTGGGTGGGCTTCTGGCGTGGGGAGGCAACGAAAACTCCTGATACCATTCAGGTAGATCAATTAAGTCTAAGTCCAATGTGGCACAAAACTCAGGGAGGTCATCTGGTGTGTGCAGGATGAGCTGTTTTCCTGCAATTGTAGTCACCAGGGCAAAAGGAAAGCGCCATGTGTATCGTATGTCTTTTTTTCTCAATTTATCTAGGAGGGGTCGCAGGGCCCTGCGATTTTTCAAAGTGATCTGTGAGAGATCTTGATATAACATGATGTTTGCCCCATTAAAGATTATGTGTTCGTTTCTCCTCGCTTTCCTCATGATTTCTTCCTTAAGGGGAAAACTCTGTAGACAGCATATTATGTCTCTTGGGGGAGCAGTATCTGGGCCTCCAGCTCTGAGCGCCCTGTGTGCTCTAACAAATTCAATGTCTGAGTCTTCCTGCTTTTCTATGAGGCTATTGAAAACACGTTTCAGGGCAGGTATTATCTGGTCACTGTCCACTGACTCAGGGATCCCTCTCACCCTTATATTGTTCCTTCTTCCTCGGTTATCGAGGTCTTCTATGTGCCGGTTCATTTCAATGAAATGAGAAACATGTGTGTCAGCAATCTTGTCTAATCTAAGAAGAGCTCAGTCTCTGTGCTTTCCCTGCACTTCCACTGCTTCCATCTTATCAGATAACACCAGCAGATTTGACTTCAGGTCTGTAATGGCTGCTGAGAACGTTGCTTTAATGTCTGCAGCAAAGCCAGACATATCAGCGTAGGTTAGGGGTTTGTGCGAACGTTTCCCACTCCTACCTGTGTCCTCCAGTGCGGATTGCGAGTCCTCGCTGTACTCGTCCTCCTCATGCTGTGAGCCCGCCATCTTGTGTCCCGCCATGCTGCCGTGGTCCACGGGTTTAGCCTTCAGTAGCTCCGATATGCTCGTGGACGTGGAGGAGGCTGGGGTATGGCGTGTTTTGGGGTGAGAGGTCCGGTGAGTCAGTCTGCCCATCTCCTGACCCAGGTGCTCAGGGTAGAGTGCTGTCGGCTGCGTCTGTCCACGGAGCTCCTCTAGTGTGCTGCCATCTCGCTCGCTGGCTAAGCCACGCCCCCTCGGTTGCCCTGCTTTTTGTTATCAGAGGAAACCACGCTAGCAGGGAAATTTACCAGCAATTTAGACCGCATTTCTTTGTTTTATTTGTAGATGTTTCTTTTGCTTAAGCACATTATATACATTGTACAGCTGTGCAAGGTTACACGTTTAGGGCATCCCCCAATCATTCTTTTGAAAAGAATTGGGCATTTTTAGGTTTCTCTTTAAGCAATAAAATCCCTGCTCTCCACCAAATGGTATTTCAAGGGTTTTTTTTTCTTTACATTAGCACATATTGCCCAGGGCTGTCCATGCTCATGCCATTTGTTCAACAATCCCTTGCCCATTTCCTTTGAAAGTGGCCATAAATGATTTTAAAGATTTCGCTCTCATTGACTTCAGTGGGGTTTGGATTAATGCTCAGCACAGTTCAGTGAACCACTAGCAAGCTGAACCCAGGTACATTTAGCCGACTGACAGTACAGTAGTAGGCTTGCTTGTCAGAATTGAAGGTTACAGCAGCATCTACTGGCAGCTAAGAATATTGCATCCTATACATTTTTACCAAGCATCAGTTTATGAATGCTGACCCCAGCTACAATCCAATTGTGCTATGCAAGTCAATTTTGAAGAGTATACCAGCAGTCTTACTGGGAATGTTCTTTTTCCGATTTATCAAAACATTAAAGCTGAACCCCAGAGTCCAGGCAGAGATTAAAAGTAGCTAATTCTTTCTTTATATCAACTTTCTGTAATCCCTGTACAACAGCAGTTAAACTGGTAAATGCAGGCACAGTTGGGCCATTTTTGTTTTTTTTCATGGACCAGACCGTAGCCTGAGTAGAGGTCTAGGACTCAAATGTGCTGTCTGATAGAGGTGAGGTTATTAGTGACATCAGTTGGTGACATATCTATGAGTATACAGCCTATCTAATCCCAGAGACCATTGACATTACGGAGATGCTTTCTTCTTATGAAAACACAGCCTATCCATTCACTAGAGACCAGTGACATCACAGAAATGCAATATGTTTATGAGAACACAGCTTATCCGAGCACTACTAGCAGGCCAGTGACATCACCAACCAGTGGCGGTGCGTCCATAAGGGCGCACGGGCACCGTCCCCTCTCTCCTGCCACTCCCTCTATCACTAATAGATAGATTCATGCATCGCATGAATCTATCTATGGCCGCCGCTGCCACCCCCTATTCAGGCTCCGCGCTCTTTTCGGGTGCCGGGCGCCTGAATTACAGCGGCAGGGTTTTTTGGGTTTTTTTTTAAGCACCTGATTAAAGCCATACGCTCTAATAGGTATTAAAAAAAAAGTAACTTGCGAGCACCACACTGGGCGCTTGCAGGTCACTCAGCTGTGTTAGAAAAGTGAATGAATATACGCTTTCCTAACACTAAACCGCCTCTCCGCCAGGTGCTCGGATCTGTTACCCGTCACCTGATTGGCTGAAACGACAGGCGCTGTGATTGGACGTCTATCAGGCACCCAATCATAGCAGAGGATGAGAAGACAGGGCGGGATAAGACATCGAGGAGCTGTCCCACCGCCACCGAGACAGGGCAAGTGCAGACGGCGGGTGGGGGGCACACTGGCAGCATTTGATATGGCACAGTGGGAGCATTTGATGGGGCACAGTGGGAGCATTTAATGGGGCACAGTGGGAGCATTTAATGGGGCACAGTGGTGACAATTTAATTAATGGGTTACAGTGGGAGCATTTGATGAGTTACAGTGGGAGCATTTGATGGGTTACAGTGGGAGCATTTGATATGGCACAGTGTCTAGCGTTCAATGGCACAGTGACTGCGTTTGATGGGCACAGTGGCTGCGTTTGATGGGCACAGCTGCTACGTTTGATAGTACAGTGAGGCTGCAATTGATGGGGGTTTTCTTTCAGAACTTTTAAGTTTGTTTGCGCCCCCCCAAAAATTTTGAGCACCAGCCGCCACAGTCACCAATACATCATATTATATAGGAGAACACAGCCTATTCATTTTCTAGAGATATTGTACACCACTGATGCCTTATATACCAGAGGACACAGTTTATCCATTTTATACAGACCAGTGACACTTCATATTCGTAAAAACATAGCCTAATCACCAAAGAACTATGACATCATAGAGAATACCACCCCACTTCAATGCGGACAACTTGCTGATCCAGCCAGAAGGCACATTGGATTTAGAAACTGCAGCTTGACTGTTTTGAAAGTAGCAACATGCAGATACATATCACAGTGCAAATCTATGTATATATGCTAAATAATTCATACAGTTATGTATGTATGCACATTTATTAATCATATTTCTGCAATCCTTGTGCAGGTGTGGAGAACGATGACATCGTCGTCCCATGTCTAGAAACACTCCAAGAAAATTAGTGGTTTAACACTGGTTTTAGGATTCACCCCACATACATACAATTTTACATACCCTGGCAGAATTTATCATTTCTTGGCCATTTTCAGAGAATATGAATGATAACACAAACTTTTTTCACTCATGGTTAGTGTTTGGCTGAAGCCATTTATTATCAATCAACTGTGTTTACTCTTTTTAAATCATAATGGCAACAGAAACTACCCAAATGACCCTGATCAAAAGTTTACATACCCCACTTCTTAAAGCGTTTGTTAACCCAAAAAAAATGGATCCTGCTCCTTTAAAGCATGTTATATGACACAATGTTTGTCCTGTGTCATTTGGTCCCCTGTAACACCTAAAAAAAACCTGGCTGATCCTGCCAGTTTCTCTCTACCCCTCTGTAAACTGACCACGGTGTATCATGGCTGCTGAGACCTGACACCGTGGTCAGTTTAGGTGCCTCTGTCATCAGCAGCCTGCTATCTGCTCTGCTCTCTGCTCCTGTGTCCTCACCCCCCACCCCCCTCCCCTCTCTGTGTGTGAGCCGCCCCTCCTGCTGCTCTCATATCACTAACCTGTATACTCCATCAGCACTGCCTCCTATTGCAGTGTCCCCCTCTGTGAATTATTTATAAATATAAATGCTGTAAATACCTCATTTAAGAGCCGAGATTGCGATCACATGACCAGCCAGCTCTCTCCTCCTCTCCTCCAGACTGACATCAGCAGAGGAATCTCAGCCCCGCCTGCTGCATCTCTCAGAGGAGGAAAGGAGGAAGCTGGCCAGTCATGTGATCGCAATCTCAGCAGAGAAATTAGGTATTTGCAGCTTTTATATTTATAAATCAATCACACACAGAGGGGGACACTGCAAAAGGAGGCAGTGCTGATGGTGTATACAGGTAATGCCCTGTACACACGGTCGGACATTGATCGGACATTCCGACAACAAAATCCATGGATTTTTTCCGACGGATGTTGGCTCAAACTTGTCTTGCATACACACGGTCACACAAAGTTGTCGGAAAATCCGATCCTTCTAAACGCGGTGACGTAAAACTAGTACGTCGGGACTATAAACGGGGCAGTAGCCAATAGCTTTCATCTCTTAATTTATTCTGAGCATGCGTGGCACTTTGTGCGTCAGATTTGTGTACACACGATCCTCTGTATTTTTTGATAACATACTGCGTTCATCTTGCCAACAATTTTGACCAAATTTCCTGTGGCTTTGTAGCTCACACATCCCCAAAACATCAGCGATCCACCTCCGTACCTTTCATCATAGACCTTGTTGACTCCTCTCCAAATGTAGCATTTATGGTTGTGGCCAAAAAGCTTAATTTTGGTCTCATCACTCCAAATGACTTTGTGCCAGAAGGTTGAGGCTTGTCTCTGTGCTGTTTGGCATATTGTAAGTGGGATACTTTGTGGCATTTGCATAGTAATGGCTTTCTTCTGGCGACTTGACCATGCAGCCTATCTTTCTTCAAGTGCCTCCATATTGTGCATCTTGAAACAGCCACACCACGTTTTCAAAGAGTCCTGTATTTCACCTGAAGTTATTTGTGGGTTTTTCTTTGCATCCCGAACAATTTTCCTGGCAGTTGTGGCTGAAATTTTAGTTGGTCTACCTGACTGTGGTTTGGTTTCAACAGAACCCCTCATTTTCCACTTCTTGATTAGAGTTTAAACACTGCTGATTGGTATTCTCAATTCTTTGGATATCTTTTTACAGTTCAACTACCTTTTCCCACAGATCCTTTGACAATTCTTTTGCTTTCCGCATGACTCAGAATCTAACGTCAGTGCAGCACTGAATGAAAGATGCAAGAGTCTGTCAGGAGTCCAGAAACACATTAGCCTTTTACACACACACTAATTACAAGCAAACAGATCACAGGTAAGGATGGTTACCTTTAATAGCCATTCAAACCCCTTTGTGTCAACTTGTGTGCATTTTATCAAGTCAAAATCACCAGGGTATGTAAACTTTTGATCAGGGTCATTTGGGTAGTTTATGTAGCCATTATGATTTAAAAAAGTAGTAAATATAGTTGATAATAAATGGCTTTAGCCAAACACTAACCATGAGTGAAAGAAATGTTTTTGTGTTATCATTCATATTCTCTGAAAAATGGCCAAGAAATCATAAATTCTGCCAGGGTATGTAAACTTATGAGCAAAACTGTATATTATAGTAGATCTTGATCAGAATCTATCTTCTCTAAAGGCCTGCTCCAGTGAGGTATAAAAAATGTATTCAAATGCCACAAGGTATACAGCTTACCTGGAGTGTGCAGTTCTCACGCCAGGATTAGTCTTTGTGCACCTGGCTGCCCCCTCTGTACTAAATGCTCACCCTGCTAAGGTCTCAGAGAGGTTGCACTGTGTATTTGATGAAAGTCTGCAGCTCTGTCCAGCACTGAAAATGTCTGCTGAATTTGGAAACATTTTATATTTTATATAGTAAAGAATTTATTTATAAGAAGTTGCAGTTCTCCCTCATCTAAAGCCAACTCAATGATCATTCAAGGAGCAATTTGTCAAGAGATCCAATTGCCTTGTCATTGAAGTATTGTCTCTTTCAGTGTTTGATCAGCACCAGCATTTGTGCACTTTCTGAAAGCACACCACACCCGCAGGTAATAACAGAAGTCTATGGCTGCACTGCACCTGCGGATCAGTTTGAAAGCAGCCCAGTGTAGCTAGTGTACCAGGGTAGAGAACAGATATGCCCATTGCTGTTTGATTTTAATTTAAAAAAAAAGACCTTAATCTTCACTTATTCCTCAGGATTGCTACATGTATGGCTGGCTGCTGCTGTCCCTCAGGCGGGTATGGCTGGCTGCTGCTATCCCTCAGGTGGGTATGGCTGGCTTGCTGCTGCTGTCCCCCAGGCGGGCATGGCTGGCTTGCTGATGCTGTCCCCCAGGCGGGTATGGCTGGCTTGCTGCTGCTGTCCCCCAGGTGGGTATGGCTGGCTTGCTGCTGCTACTGTCCCCCAGGCGGGTATGGCTGGCTTGCTGCTGCTACTGTCCCCCAGGCGGGTATGGCTGACTTGCTGCTGTCCCTGGTATGGCTGGCGGCCGCTGTCCCTCAAGCGGGTATTGCTGGCTGCTGCGCTCCCCCAGGCGGGTATGTCTGGCTACAAAAAAGAAAGCTACTGCCCCCACCTAGAACTGGCCATTGCAGCAAGCAGCATTGGAAGGAAACATATGCTAGAAAAAAAGCCAAGGATAAATCATAGGAAAACGCCAAGCTCACTTACCGACAAGCCCGCGGACAATCAAATTAACCAGTCTAACAGTATGCGTTAAAAACTGGGGTTTAGTCTGCACACATTTGCAAATTCATGCGTATACTACAGGCCCCGCCAAGGCACCCTGGTATCTGTAGTTCTATCACTAGCTTATGAGTGACTCCACAATGGAAGCACATGCATTTTGATGGATAGATGGAGGGCAGATGGACTGAAGGGAGCCCACCCCTTAAAAAAGGTACAGGGGCACACTGAGCACCCAGCACAATGGCTGCAAAGGTGTCAGTGCATTGCCTGACCAATATAACAGTAATACAAAAAAGAAAGACACTACTGTTATATTGGTCAGGCAACATACTGCAGCCATTGTGCTATGTGCAGTTTTTAATGCATACTGTTAGACAGGTTAATTTGGTTGTCCGTGGGTATGGCTGGCTGCCTGCTGCTGTCCCCCAGGTGGGTAAGGCTGGCTGCTGCTGTCCCCCTGGAGGTTATGGCTGGCTGGCTGGTTGCTGCTGTCCTCCAGGTGGGTAAGGCTGGCTGCTGCTGTCCCCCTGGAGGTTATGGCTGGCTGGCTGGTTGCTGCTGTCCCCCAGGTAGGTATGGCTGGCTGCTGCTTTCGCCTAGGCGGGCATAGCTTGCTGCCTGCTGCTGTCCCCCAGGAGGGTATGGCTGGCTGCTGCTGTCCCTGGTATCACTGGCTGCTGCTATCCCAGGCAGAGTGCATTTGGTATCACTCCACCTGTGACAGGAGGTGGTTCTATACTGGCAGCATCGGCTCTGTTCTCTACTGCAGCCGTATGCTTCCCCTACCATCAGCTCCATTCCTCACACTGATGCTCTGTGATGGCGGGTCGGGAACCTGCGATCTGGGCTTTTCTGGGCCATCCCAGAAAAGGAGGTCATGGGTCACATCAAAGGGTGTTGCGGGCCAGTGCTTGGGCACCCCTGGTGTACACAGTGGTTTATATTTCCTACACTCCAACAGCCAACCAATTTTTTAGGCGGTTTTGAATATAACAAGTAAAGCTTTTGTTAGCTTTTTATTGCTGCTGTGACCCTTTGGTGGAGACTTCTGCTTTCTCCCTGTCTGACAGATGTCATGTGCAGAAGTAAAGGAAAATCTCCTCATTTCCTGTCTATTTGATGGGTGTCAGACAAAGCAGATAACAAGGGGAAATCTACCAAACAGGAATGGAAGTATGTCTGTGCTCAAATCCAAAAAAACTAAAATGTACTCTATATCACACTGAGGAGCTACAGGGATATGACCCCATGTTAAGGCCCCATTTACACTTGTGAGAAGGGCTGTTTGCGATTACCTGCGGGAGACTTCGCTGAAATCTATGCAAATAAGCCTGGGTGAGAAGTCACACTGAATAGATGGGAGCCTGACAGTTCCCACAGCTATTCTCATGCATAGATTATCTGCGGATGATCAACTCTGGACGCAGACAGTGGGTAAAACAAGTAACGGTATATACCAGTGTGCAGAGGGTTAATTAGGAATTGTCAGTATCCACTCAAGAGAACACAAACAGCAACCCCCTTCTAAAGTGCACACAGACATCTTCTGAATCTAGTAGATTGTGGAAGCTTTAGAACTACTGTCAGATTTCCCCTCACTTCCTGTCCAGGTGTCACAACAGGAAGAGAAAGGACATTTCCTCTGTAGGAACAGACACAGCATTTAAGAGGACAGAAGTTCTTAATTTCTTAGTTTTTGCTTACATGGGCCTGGTAACCAGCTGTTCTTTTCTCCGGAGTACATGTACTTTAACAGCTGGAAGTTTCTTTCTCCAACAAAAATGTATCTGCACAGGTACAAGAGGCATGCCAGCTACTTGCTTGTCATCTCTAAAATCTGCAATGCATCATTTTTCAGAGCACTCCCCCCTCTCCCAGCACGAGACTGCAGAATTGGCCTACGTTGATGCCCACCAGGGGTTAACTTCCAACCCCGCTGCTGCGATCACCTCTCCTCCAGCTTAACATAGGTACATTGTAAACCGCACAGGGCTCAGCCAGTAGACGCTGAATTCTGGGTGGCTATTTTTAACCACCCAAGTGTGATTTTTTTTTTTTCCACAGTTAATTAACACAGCGTTCCGGAGTGAAATATTCTCCAGCAAGGAATCGCACTTTTGATGTGTAAATTCTAGACGAGGGGATGGTCTAAAGTGACCTGAATACATTTTATTAGCCCGTAATAAGGCAAGCCGCAGCAAAATATATACCCATAACCTTACAAATAAAACAAAGAAACACTCGCTAAAGTTTACTAATGAAATGTGCGATGTTGGGGGGGCCAGGCAAACTGCAACAAAAATACGATTAGATTATTTTGGATGGCTTCATTCAGAGCCTTTGGTTGTATTAAAAAGCCTAAAAGATGGTGGGGGAGGGGGTAGTGGGGCTCTGCGGAGTTTAAATTCAGTTGAGAAGAATATATTGCTATCTGTGTCAGTTCTTTTGATTAAGCGTTTGTCCATGACAACAATAACATTATTACAGAGAGCGAGAAGAAAGGAATGAGGATTCAGCGTTTCTGATGCTTATTGTGGCAGTGCAGCGCAGTTTAACTGTATTCAGAGAAGCGACTTAAATGGGGTATCGCAGGCTGCAGAGAGCATGGCCTTTATTAATTAGGCAGCAAAGTAACAAGAGTAAAAAGAGCAGGTATTACTCAAAAAGGAAAGGTGGACTATACATCTCCTGTGCCCCTGTAGCAATGGAGGATTGCAAATGTCGTCCAGCAACCTTTCACTTTAAGGAGTATATTTACTATAGCCATGGGTAATGTGCCACATTAGGTATGAGGGAAACTTCTGCTTTGCTGGCATTTTGCTAAATTTCATGCAAAGTTCACTGGATTTTGCTCAGTAAAATGCATTGGAGTCAAGAGAAGAGCTTTTTCCCCCCCAGGGAATAGGTGCAGGAACTGCCCCCTTCTGAATCTTGTGATTTTTTTTTTTTAATCTTGAATTTTGTGGTGCTAAATAACTAATAGATCCTCTGCAGCCAGCAACAATGGACCCAACCCCAGCAACAATAGACCAATAGACCCCCCAGGCAGTAATAGATACCAACACTAGACCTACCCCAGCAACAATAGACCAATAAACTCTCCAGGCAGTAATAGATACCAACCCAACACTAGACCCACCCCAGCAACAATAGACCAATAGACCCCCCAGGCAGTAATAAATACCAAGCCAACACTAGACCTACCCCAGCAACAACAGATCCCCTACACAACAACATTATACCCCCCACCCCAGCAACAATGGGTTGCCCATTACAAAATACTACCCCTGCAACAGTAGACCCCCGGCAACATCAACAGATTTTCCAGCAGCCAGCATCAATAGACCTCTCCCTCAAAAATTGACACTCCCCTCCCCAGCAGCAATACACCCCCTCAGCAACAGTAGAACCCCACACAAAAATAGATTCCTGCCAGCATCAATAAACCCTCCAGAATACCCCAGTACCCCTTGCCATTACATACATTTAGTGCTGAAGGTGCCGAAACTGCGTTCTCCCACATTCCCGCTGAAAAAAAAAAAAAAAGTCAAGAGTGTTGACGTAGTTAACCCCATAACACTGGCATGGCAGTGGGCCTTTACACTGATCTGCCACATATATGTGTACAGCTAGCATAGTTTGTATGTGCTGGAGACATGCTTACTCCAGTACAGTGATCGCATTGTCACCAACCCGTTACCGTGTAGGATTGGGACTGGTGAGGCAGTCTCCCAAGTATCTGATCAGTATGTCAGCGAATCAGAGTGCTCACATGACCAGGAGGCCCATAGAAAGTCTTCAGGGTTACAAATTTTTAAAAGGCTAGCCCCCCCTTCGACTGTGTAGGCTTGTTCCTTATAGTCCATTGAAAACATGATAAAACAGAAGGAATTTTATCTCACCTCCTGTTTTGGCCATGTTACTGAATTGAAAGGGGCTCTCCTCAACAGAACACATAGCAAAAAAAAACTGACAGGAATTATAACACCCCCACACTCTAAATATATCAATCTAAAATGGAAAAAAAATCCCTGTAGTTCTACTTTAAGAAAAAAAATTGACTTTTGAAGTTCCTATGTTATTTTGTTGCACTTTTAACATCTTTTGGCACAGACAGGAACCCACCATCTGGAAACTCAATATGTTCCTTATAAACAAAGTTTCAGCAAATAAAACAGTCAGCTTCAATGAGAAGGAGACAGGTGCTCTTTGATAACCCAATAAAATGTACTTAGTCTGGCTGTCATTTGTCTAATGTTCCCAAGAATCCAACGGTATGGAACAGGCGGATTGCTGGAAACAAGGCCTAAGGCGTGCCAAAAATTGATAGAAGGGCCATTAAGTAACAGTCGACATGGTGTAATGTTACAAGTGTCTGCTGTACTCAGGCTTCCCGGTAATGTCAACTCACCCCACTGCATTACCTCAGTAAATAACTTCAGCACTTACCCTGTGAACACACCCGAGTTGTTTGAGATTTCTGTATCCTGACTACTGCTGAGAAACAGAACAATCATCCGTCTGTTATATGCATGCCTGGGACCTTACAACCATCATTACAGATTCTTACCTGCTTCTAACAAGTAGATTCAGAGAGGGGCCGCTACACTGACTTCCATAGACTGAAAAGTGGATGGTCTGCCTGCTGTAATCACAAAAGAATAGATGGAAAACCAATGGGAAAAGCAGTCAGGCAAATGTGAGCACTGAGCAGGATAGGAGACCCCTGGGGTGCTCCGTACATGGTATTGCCATGGATATAAAAAGAAATATTTGAAAACTTTTTCAATTGTAAAGAAATCACTGTGGCTGCAATATGAACAATCTTTTTAACATTCAATTTTATAATGACTTGTGTAGTAATTATAGATATTAAATTCTTTAATGAAAGTGGAGCTCTACATTAAAGGACCAATCCAATATGGACTGAAATTTGGCTTTCCAGAATTGTTGTATCCACATATTGCCCTCTGATATATTGAGAGGTAAAATATTCCCACAGGATTTGGCACTACTGTCCTACTGCTGTGACCATCACAAAGCCAAAACTACGGTGACACCCACCTCCTGCCAAACAGATTCCGAACTATGAAGAACAAATTTAAACAAGTTGAGTCCATTTCTGAGACAGCTGCACTTTCATTGTGGCCTTGTGGGAGGGGTAGAGACACAAGCTACTGTGGGGAAATCTCACCATTGTGGGAGGGGCAGAGACACAAGCTACTGTGGGGAAATCTCACCATTTTGGGAGGGGCAGAGAAAAATGGGAAATCTCACAAAAGGAGGAAGGGGAAGAGACAAACTACCATTGTGGAGGGTAAGGGACACAAACCAATGCAGGGAAATCGCATTTTTGTGGAAAGGAGGCACACCAACTACTGCAAGGAAATCCCACCATTGTGGGAGGGGTGAAGACAAATCTAAAATCAGCAACTCTTTATGATAATTTTTTCTTATTCTGCCCATGTCTGCAAGTGCCAGGTACACATCCATTTTTATTTTCATTCCTGAGCCCAACATCTTATGCCGCGTACACACGGTCGGACTTTTCGTCTACAAAAGTCCAACGGACGCTGACGGACTAAAGCTGGCTGGTAATCCGATCGTGTGTGGGCTTCTCCGGACTTTCAACTGACTTTTTCAGCCTCAAATCCGACGGACTTTAGATTTGAAACATGCTTCAAATCTTTCCGACGGACTCGAGTCCGGTCGAAAAATCCGCTCGTCTGTATGCTAGTCTGACGGACAAAAACCCACGCTAGGGCAGCTATTGGCTACTGGCTATCAACTTCCTTATTTTAGTCCGGTGTACGTCATCACGTAAGAATTCAACGGACTTTTGTGTGATCGTGTGTAGGCAAGTCTGTTCGTTAGAAAGTCCGCCGCAAGTCCGTCGGACAGGCTGTCGGACTTTTGTAGCTGAAAAGTCCGACCGTGTGTACGCCCCATTAGACTTCATGTACACTGGCTGCTTGAACTCATGTTTAGAAGCTTTTGGCATTTTTTTGCCAAAGCCCCTAGAAACAACTCAATAAAAGCCTGTGTGTCCACATACACATAGGCTTTTAGCAGTGTTTAGGTTAGGAGCTGTTGTGTTTCGGGAAGGTTAAATCTCCCGCTCCTGAATGCAGATGAATCGCGTTCAGGAGAGGAACGTTGTGGCCAAAGACCTCCAAATGCGGCAAAGCTTTTGTAAACTGCGGCACCGCTCTACACATGTTTTTGCAGTGTTTTGCGTTTTTTTCACAGCTGGCGTCCCAAGGGAGGTTAGTGTACATAAAGCCTTAGAAGGTGAAGGTCACATCATTTGTAAGGGTGTCTAGGTGGTGCCACTTTCTCATTGCAAGTGATGGTTGGTTGTAGTTACTGATTTCATTGTTCCTGTATTTTGAAGGGGCTTTAAATCACAAAGAAAATAACATTTAGGCCCCTTTCATGCGGGGGGTGGGGGAAGGAGTCTGTCCCAATCTGTTCCAATTTTTTTTCTTTAGGTAAAAGTTAACCTTTAATATCAGTGTAGCCCCTCCCTGGGTCTACTGGGAGCAAAGAGGTAACGCCAGATACAGGGAGCGAGCTTACATTCACCCCAGAGCTGAGTCACACACACACAACCATTCTCGTCCTTTATCGATGACTGCTACAGTAGATCAATTAAAAACATATCTCCACACACGAGAACACTGAAAATAACTGGCTTTAATTGTACAGACTGAAAATACTCTATAATGCAGAAAATGCCTTTTAAAGATTATAGCAGTAAGAAACCCTACAATTTTTTAGTTCTAACTTTTCTTTTGGCAAACTCATCGATAATATCTTCGTAGCACAAAGTATTTAAAAGTTCTGACTCAATGGCAAGTAAAGCTAAACTGTTCAGTTTCTCTTGACCCAAAGATGATCATAAATAGTTCTTTATGCAAATACATTTCATTCATTTTTATGCACCACAGCTCAGTTACAGTGCATAGAAACAGTATGCATTTTGCACCACACTGCTCAGCACGCAGTGGCGCTGTTGCAGTGTGAACAGGACACATAGAAAACAATTGTTTTCTATACCCCTTGCAGAGACCTGTGTTTTTCTAGTGCAGAAATCACAGACCCCCTTTTACATCAGTGTCTTCAGTCCCCCCCCTTCACATCACATCATAGACCCCCTTTTACATCAGTGTCCTCAGTCCAACCTTTACATCACATACCCCCTTTTACATCACGACCCCCTTTTACATCAGTGTCCTTAGCCCCCCCCCCCTTAGCAAACCCCCCATCATAGACTGACCCCCCTATCACAGACTGACCCCCCATCACAAACTTGTCCTGACCCATCACAGACCCCCAAATCACAGACTGACCCCCCCAATCACAGACTGACCCCCCCCAATCACAGTCCTCTCTCAATATCAAACTCCTTTACAGCACAGCACTCCCCCCTACCCAAAGAACCCTACCTTATTCACACAACACAAGGAGCCTGGCCGCTCTGGACAACGGGTGGGACTTTTCACGTTAAAAGTGAGTGTGCTGGGGGGGGGCAGCCGCAAAAGTCGAGAAGTCGCCGCAGTTGCAGCGGCGCCGCCCCTGCACCACTGCCGCCCCAAGGCCTGGCCTCGGTGGCCTTGTGGGAAATCCAGCTTTGTGGGAAATCCAACTTTTTAGCAGATTACTTACAGACTCCTTGAATCCAAAGGACAAAACAGCTTTCTTTTAGAAGATCTTGGATACCTGGATAGGTCTCTCACACAGACCTAGCAACTGGTAGGATGTCTGGACAAGCCTCTCTCACAGACTTAGCAGCCAGCAGAACTCCTGGATAAGTCTCTCTCACAGACTTAGCATCCAGGAGCTAGTTACCTTGTTTAGATTGTAGAACTGCTTGACAGTACCTGAACCTTTAAGTCGACCCGGCAATACTGTAAGATATAGGTGCGTCCTCCAAACGAGTCACCAGGCCCTCCTGAGGGACCAGCCTTCATCCTGGCTTTCTCAAGCAAGGGTCCTCCCCTGGATTTCCTCAGCTTGGCTCGGGTTCTTCCACACAGGCAAGACAGCCTAAGGACCACCTCAGGATTAGTAGGCCCCAGACAGGCTTCTGGGCCTACTGCAGAACTTGCAGCAGCACATCCTCAGGCCAGGAGGGCCCCGAGGTAAAGAATGACTAAGAGCACATGGCATCTGGCCAATAAATACCCCTTCCCAGAACGGACAGCGGCCAGGAACCTCCTACTGGGCTTCCAGAAAAAGAATATTCATTACAGCTCAACCTAGTTGTAATTCTCACACTGTCCTGTGGTACCAGTGACACCTACTGGCAACAGTGGGAAATGCACAACTCAGCCAAGTTTAGAACAGAACCAAATATACAATCAAAGCTGAGCTGTTTACAGCTCAGCCAAAAACTAAATTTACACTATAGCCTCATTTTAGGAACAGGTGGCTACATCAGTTTAAAGTGGAACTTTACTCATAAAAATTTAATAAAAAAATAATGTTCTTTAGCAAGGAACATACATTCCACAGTAATAATCATTCTACCAAAATTAGCTCCAGCAATGCTCCAGTTTCTTCTTGCTGGAGGCTGCCATTTCTTCTTGCTGGAGCTCCTGAACAGTAGTAAATCATAAAGCGGAACTAAACCAATCCAGTTAACGGTTTCAAATACCAGTTACATTTCTTAAATGCTGGGATTGCTACCTGTCACATTTGCTTGTGTCCTCAACCAAACTGTCAAACCATCTAATGGCTGGTGTCATAACTGATCACACGTGCAGCACCATGGCAGTTGCAGATCAAAACAGTAGCAGCTGTATTAGCTGTAAAGGATAGGAGGGTTTAATTCCACTTTAAAGCAGTAGTAAGCTGCACCTTTAAAAAAACAAAAACAAAACCCTGCAAGACAATGGCATAACGTGCAAGTATGCATCACATACTAGCACAATATTAAATACTTACCTTAGAACAAAGCCCTCCAGTGGCGCACTGTCACCGCTGACAGGGCTTCCATCTTCACCAGTCTTTCTTCCAAGTTTGAGTGCTGCAGCCGTATGATTAGCCGAACTATGATGACGTCACTCCAGCCCATGCGCGTGGGAGTCAGGGCCGTGGCACAGGGCTCTGAAGGGATGGCAGGGGTTTGCTGTGTTAATATCTCCTAAACAGTACAAGTTTAGGAGATATTCATGGTACCTACAGGTAAGCCTTATTATAGGCTTACCTGTAGGTACATACAAAAATAAAAATAAAAAAGTTTACTACCAATTTTAACACTGCTGACCCAGAGAAAAGTAGGCTTAGATGTCATGTGTGCTTATGTGTTATTAAATCATACCCCTTTAATCCTCTTCCACTCTTAGCGCAATTTGGCCATGCTCACCCACCATAGCTCCCAATTGTCCCTGATTTTGAGGGACTGTCCCTGATTTGGAGCAATGTCCCTCCGTCTCTCATTCCTCCTCATTTGTCCCTCATTTTGATCTGATCTATATAGTTGTATATAAAATTCACTTTTTATCTCTCAAAAAGTGTTTTCCAGCACTAAACCTTTCATCCGATTTCTAAATTGCTGCATTTGTAAAATTCTAAAAGCCAATATAAAGGAATAGTAGTGGTTAAAAAAAAAAAAAAAAAAAAAAAAAAAAAAAGCACTTGCGGGTTTAACCAATCTTGTCTTTTTGTACAATTCTCCTTTAAGGGAGCGTGGCCAGGGGTGTGTCCTATGCCTGCATACTTTTGCTGATAGGTGTCCCTCATTCCCATTTCAAAAAGTTGGGAGGTATGCCCACCCCCTGCTCCACCCCCAGTAAAAAGTAGGCATGGTGAGAAGGGTGTCTCCCAAAACCAAAGAAAATTTCCAGCTCAACTTACCAACTAGCCTCGAACCAACCGAATTGTCCTATCTAACAGGATGTGTTAAAAACAGGGGTTTAGTTTACTCACATTTGCAAATACATGAGTAAGCTGCAAAGCCACTTCACGGAACCCCAGTATTATCTGCTGTCCTAACTCTAAATTTTGAGAGCCTCCATAGTAGAAGCACATGCTTTATAATGGATAGATAGACTGTGTCCCCCTACCCACTCGCTCAATCCACACAGTGTGGCTTGCCCCTGCCTCCCCACTGTCTCCTCACAGGCTGTGATTGACAGCGGCAGGAACCTATGGCCAGAATTTCACCTGATTTTTTTAAATTTTATTATGGTTTTTTTTGCAGTCTGTCTGCCCAAGGGCCGGTGTTGACATTCAATTGCAGAGTGCTTTTGACACCAATTACAGAAGCTTCTGAGATCATTCAGAATTAAAGCGATAGTAAGGCATAAAGTTTTTTTTTTTTTTTTTAAATAAAATAAGCATGGTATACTCACCTGTTTTGTGCAGTGGTTTTGCACAGAGCGGCCCTGAACCTCCTCTTCTGGGGTCCCTTGCTGGCACTCTTGGATCCTCCTCTTCTGTGTCTGCCCCCATGGCAAGCAATTGCTATCGGGGTAGATATGAGGGTTCGCTCCCAAGCTGGACTCTTTGTTTTAATAGACACACACAGTGCTGCTTGGCCCCGCCCCCACTCGCTTCTCAGGATTTGTCTGACAGCAGCGGGAGCCAAAGGCTCCCGCTGCTGTGTCTGTGCTTTTGAAGAAAGAGATGCATGCATGAAGGTAAAAACCTTTACAACCACTTTAATTTCAGGTGCAATTGACCTGCATTTGACCTGCTTTAGCTGCTTTTGAATTCCCCTAGGACTCATGGTGAAAGCAGTAATTCTGAAGCAAACAAATGGCCATGGACACAGGCTTTAAGGGGGTCTTACTCTAATTTGTCCAGGAGACCATTGTCACCATGATTAAAAGTGATGGAAAAATGCAACAATTTGAGTTGTAAGCAGAACATAAAGTGAAGGGAAATCTTCTGATAGAGGACATTTGCTCTACTGAAACATTTCTTAGATGGCAATTTAACTTCTCTGTGAGATTTCCTTCTACTTCATGGGTTACATACAGAAAAGAAAAAAAACGAACTATTCCTTATTCCACATCCAAAATGAAAAAAGCGTGGGCTTTTACTATGGAGCTGTAAAAATGTACAGAGCTTCTGGAAGTCCATAGCATCCTTCATAGCTGACCTTACGGGAAATCTAACCAAGCTTACTCCTGCCACAGCCCTATTAGGTCTAAATCTGGATATATACCCTGTAATACATAGAACAATTATATTTCATACATTAATAGCAGCAAGACTCACAATAACCAGCTTGTGGAAATCCATTGACGTACCCAATCACTGTCATAGCCAGACTAAATATTCAAGCACAGTATGAACTGATGCTAGCTTATAAAAACGACTCCATTATTACATTTAAAAAAAAATGGAAATACTGGTTATCTCACCCCAGAGCATCCAATTATCTAAAGGAGTGTAATCTATAACTCTATCCCTAAGATTGAAGTAACCTGAATTCATAGGAGTTTATTTTTGATGTAGATTATCACCCTGGACCTGTTTTTCCTCTTACTTTCCTTCCTTTTTAATTTAAGTTTTATGTTTACATGGACTATCCAGTTAACTTGATGTCCAATCCATGCCTACAGTTAGAATCCATTAGGGGTAGCCTGGACCAGGACATCAAGTGTTATATAAATACGCAACAACATTTCGTATTACTGTAACTATTCCTATTATTATTATTTACTACAGTTAATGAATTTGTTTTGTTATCTAATAATTCTCAATAAAAAAATTATATATATTTTTTTTAAAAGTGTGGGCTTTAGTTAACAAGTTGGGAGGCAAGTGCAGTCTACTTACTCCACTGCAGGTGGCACTCTTTCGCAGTGGCACTGCAGTTAGAGAGGAAGTCAAGAGGAACATGGATTCTTGGGTTACTGAGGAAGCTATCCCATTGACTATAAAGAGATTTATTTGTAAAGGGTATTAACACCTTAAACCTACTGAGGCATTTCCCTGCTGTTCACAGTGGTTCTTATCCATGTGATATACACACTCAGTCTGCTGCTTCTGCTGGCTCTTCCTGGTGTTCCCCTGGTAAACTTCCTGGTTTCAAGCACCCTACATCACATCCAGTCAGAGGGGCTTACTCACCATTGACCACCTGGAAGGTTGCCATCTGCTGGAAACGTATTGATATGCTTTTTAAAGTCTTTTAAATGCATATTTATTGTTTTTCATTTCACCATTATGTTTTAATAAATGCTACACTTTAGTGCTGATGTTCTCTCCTTTTTTTTCAGTTTATACATGAAGCTATCCCATTGGATGCTGCTGCTCCATGTGACTCTAGCAGCCACCTTGGGTCAGGCAGAGTCTTTTTTTGGCTCCCAGGTTTGGTACGCATTCTGCAAGTGGGTAGAGTAGGGACAGGTACCCCGCCTGGTAAGAGCAGAACTAGTGGCAGGGAAAGGTTCCTGACAAGCAGGGAAAACGTAGGGCTTGCATCTTCTCGCTTGGACACAAGACCGCCCGGCTGCATTCTGCCCCTCTCAAAAGGCACTGTGAGTTTGGTTTAATCCAGTTCTCTACACGCTGTGGAAACTTTAAGTGTTCCCGGCTGGGTTGCCTTCCCATTGGGTTAATTGTGGACTGTCTCTGCATTATTTATTTCAATGCAAGTTCTTTCATTGCACATGGACTGTGTGCGTTATTGCCACTGCACCCCACCTACAAGTTGAGATCTTCGAACGTACTACGTATGTCCAAAGAGTGAATCTCTAATAACAAGATGATGGCTGCAGTAGTAATAGCCATCAGCTTGTGTGGGTTTTATTCAACTGGCTCCGAGCTTGAAAGTGAAAGTGATGCGGCAGCTCTCTAGCCGCCTTGCCAGAACACCTGTTGCCCTGCCCAGGGTGCCCACACGTATGTAAACTGCAGTCACACCACACATGTAACTTATCCCCACACACGTCAGAGTGAGAGCAACAATTCCAACACAAGAGCACCTGGTTAACTGATTGAGCTGTAAAAGCTTTTAAAGCATCACCTGTGAGTATTTATGGGCACCATCGTTTTTTGTCATATCAAGGACGCACACAATTTTAAGACTGGGTATCTATTTACTCAACACAACCTCATGTTTTATATTTTACCAAAAAATGGGTATTATGTTGTGTGTGTTTGTACTAAATTTCATTTTATTATAGGTTTTCCTGAAAATTTGCATTTAACCACTTCCCTACCCACCCATAGTCATATGACGTCCACAGATGGGATCTCCCATATGACGTCCTGGGATTCCCGGCCGTCTAGGGGGCGCGCGCGCGCGCACCCGCCGCGTTCCTCGGGACCCGGTGCGTGTGCCCGGCGGCCGCGATGTCCGCCGGGCACCCGCGATTGCCGTTAACCGGGCCGGCATGTGGATCTGTGTGTGTAAACACACAGATCCACAGCCTGTCAGCTCTGAGGAGAGCGATCTGTGTTCCCAGAAAGGAGGAACACTGATCGGTCTCCTCCCCTAGTGCGTCCACTCCCCTTTCAGTTAGAATCATTCCCTAGGAAACATATTAACCCCTCCCCGCCCCCTAGTGGTTAACCCCTTCACTGCCTGTCACATTTACACAGTAATCAATGCAATTTTATAGCATTGATCGCTGTATAAATGTGATTGGTCCCAAAAATGTGTCAAAAGTGTCCGATGTGTCCGCCATAATGTCGCAGTCACCAAAAAAATCGCGATCGCCGCTAAAAAAAAATTAAAAATTTTTTTTTTTTTTAAAAATGCCTTAAATCTATCCTGTATTTTGTAGACGCTATAACTTTTGCGCAAACCAATCAATATACGGTTATTGCGATTTTTTTTTACCAAAAATATGTAGAAGAATACGTATCGGCCAAAACTGAGGAAAAAATGTGTTTTTAAAAAAAAAAATTGGGATATTTATTATAGCAAAAAGTAAAAAATATTGTGTTTTTTTCAAAATTGTCGCTCTTCTTTTGTTTATAGCGCAAAAAATAAAAACCGCAGAGGCGATCAAATGCCACCAAAAAAATGCTCTATTTGTGGTGAAAAAAAGGACATCAATTTCTTTTGGGTACAACGTCGCACGCCCGCGCAATTGACGTTTAAAGTGCGACAGCGCTGAAAACTAAAAATTGGCCTGGGAAGGAAGGGGGTGAAATTGCCCGGTATTGAACCAGTTAATAAACAGTTGCACACATATCATGTGACATAACGTTTTTTCAACTATCACCTTTTTATTCTACAGGGACTCGTATTTCAAAAAATATATAATGTCCTGGGGGTTCAAATAGTTTTATTGCCAAAAATGAAGATTTTTGCATGTGTGCAAAAATGAAAAAAAAATTGCTCTAGAGCTGTACTGGTTAAAACTGAAAAAAAAAAAGGCAAACTGTATTGCTGCATTGTTAAAGACACCACTATTTGGTTTGTACACAACACATTTTTTGGCAGTTTTTTTTTTTGTTTTATTCTTAAACAGTTTTGCCGATCATCCAACCACATGTGTCACCATCTCTGAAATACTCCAATCTGAGGTCCTTCCCAGTTATACAGTCTTGCCGCCCTGTCACACCATACTGGTATCATCAGTTTTTCCATTCGCCTACTCTGTTGATATCTACTGAAGAGGAGAAGTAAAGTTTACGATGGTTCTGTATAAATCCTGCACACTTTAACTCGGCTATATGAGGACACACACATATCTCCCTTTTAAGACTTATAGCCAGAGCCTCATGTAAACAGCCCAGAGCTGGGATGTCTGTACACCGGACGACCCCATATAAGAACCCAGTGGGTAATTAATGACTCTTGGCACCCTTACATTGGTATGTGTCCAAAGAGATTTCCAAAATAAAAAGCGCTAAAAAAACGCTTGTAAACAACTACAAATCTGTACAGCTCATGTCCATTTCTTGTGCCAAGAGCAGAAAAAAAAAAAAAAAGGGCTGTGACTTTTCTAGATGTGTTATGTGCAGGAGAGAAGAGAATGGTGACAACATGGCTGAACACATGTTCTGCGGGATTGGGTTTGTGGGCTGCAACTGAGCCAAGAGACAATTTGTGGTGGCCAAATCATCGCACCGCATTACACCGTTCTCTGGCATCTATGGCCTGGCTGACACCATCAATTTCTGGCCTGTGACTGTTTTGGAATATTAAGGCGCAACATATAAAAACAGGATGTCCAGTTCTGGGCACCAGTCCGCAGGAAGGATGTGCTGGAAATGGAGCGAGTACAGAGAAGTGCAACAAAACTAATAAAAGGGTCTGGAGGACATTAGTTACGAAGAAAGGTTACGAAGACTGAACTTATTCTGTCTGGAGAACAGACGCTTGAGAGGGGATATGATTTCAATTTACAAATACCATACTGGTGACTCCACAATAGGGAAAAAACTTTTCCGCAAAAGAAAGTTTAATAAGACACGTGGCCACTCATTAAAATTAGAAGAAAAGAGGTTTAACCTTAAACTGCGTAGAGGGTTCTTTACTGTAAGAGCGGCAAAGATGTGGAATTCCCTTCCACAGGCGGTGGTTTCATCGGGGAGCATCAATAGTTTAAAAAAAAATATTAGATAAGAACCTGAACGACCACAACATACAGGGATATACAATGTAATACTGACATATAATCACAATAATCACACACATAGGTTGGACTTGATGGACTTGTCTTTTTTCAACCTCACCTACTGTGTAACTATGTGTAGAGGACACTACAGCTGGTCACACAATTGATTGTGTAATCTGCTTTACAGCTATCAACAACTATGCAGTGCAAGGACATAGCGATTGTACAAATACTAAATGGATGCGACTCCTCAGACTCTTCCCCCATCCACATGTAGATCCCTTGTCCTAAACAGGGGCTATGTCAGTTTAGTTTTTGGCTGGGCTGTAGTTAGCTCAGACTGATTGTATTAGTTTTTCACCTGGTTTTTCCCTAAGCCTAAAGTGGTTGTAAACCCTTACATATAGCCAGTGAAATGACTGGCCTCAGGTGATACACAGAGATGAAACAAATCCTCCTACATAAGTTGCACCTGTTTATTTGTAGTCTTCTCTTCTCTACAGCAAAAGTCCAGAATTTATAACGCTTGTCTGAGCTGTCAGAAAAAAGGTGCGAAGAGTGAGAGGTGAAACTACACTCTGAAAAGCTCGGTGAGGAGAGCTGATTGAAGAAAGGGACTCACCCCTTTCCACACAGCACACAGGAACAGAGCTGAGGCTCTCAATCAGCTGGAGGTCCCTCCCTGTCACCTTTTTTTATCTTGGTTTCAGGAAATCTTGTCAGAAGAGATTCATGCTGATAGCAGAGGAACGAAGCAGCAGACGGAGACAACACTTAGTGCTCTTAATTGAGACAAGCACACACTATTCATATTGCATGTCTTAGGTCTACTACCAGTTTACGTTGGCTTGTGATTTCTCACCGTCACCAGTGGATGTCACTGGTATCACTGGTCATAGTATGAGATTTCACAAATAAAACAAAGTTATGAATATTTATATTGTGTGCATTTATTATTTATTATAGTGTGCATATTCTCAGAATTCTAAATTCAGAACAAAAGCAGCACTGGAGCAAGCATATAGTGGCTATCGTGCATGCTTATAACAGCACCGCCAATGATGCCACAGGTTACTCTCCCTATAGTTTGATGTTTGGACGGTAGGCCCGGCTGCCAGTAGACTTGGCCTTCAGCACATCCCTCGACAATACCTCAGCAACATCCCGCAGAGGGTATGTGGATCACCTGTGGAGAAGTCTGAAGACAGCCTATGATGAGGTTCAAGCTGCCTCATATGCCGAGGACAGAGAAACAAAATAAACTTTGACCTCAGGGTACAAGTGCAGGACCTACAGCCGGATGACAAGGTACTGCTGAGAAACCTGGGTGTCCCTGGAAAGCACAAGTTGGCAGCCCGCTGGAAGTCGCAGCCCTATGTCGTTTGCAAGCATCTGCCAGGACTCCCAGTATATCAAATCCATCCAGAGGGAAGAACAGGCTGCTGAAGACTTGGCATCGTAATCATCTGTTGTCTCTGTCAGAAGCAGTTTATGTACCACCACAGCCAGATTTACAGTCCACACCCACGGCCTCTCAAAGATCCCGGTCAGTGACTAGATCTCACTCTGTACCCCTTGCTGAAGATAAAGATTGTCTGTGTCCGTCTCAAATGCCAGGGAAGAAGAAGAAGAAGAAGAAGGAAAAAAAGAAAAAAAAAATTGGATTTTTAAAACAGCTTACCTGTAAAATCCTTTTCTTTGAAGAAGTACATCACAGGACACAGAGCCATAGTAGTTACTATGTAGGTTATAGGCCACCTTCAGGTGATGGACACTGGCACGCCCTAAGACAAAAACTCCACTCCCTATATAACCCCTCTGTCATCGTTATGCAGTAATCTTTCTCAGTCAGCTTACCCATCCTCTTGTGTTCAGACTAAGAGGCCAGCCACTCTCATCTGGCTGTTTTTATAACCTCTCCTCTAAGCATAGCTCCACCCCAGGTCTTATCAGGGAACCCTATATTAACCTGTGCACTGCAAGCCAGCGGTGCTGATCAACCATTGTGTATCCATCGTGTATTCAGCTTCCTGTTTCCTGCTTGCCATGTGCTCTTTCGTTTGTCTCGGTTACCGACCTTGGTCTGTTCCCGACTATTCCTGCCTGCTCGTGACCCTGACCTTTTGGCGTGTCCCTGACTATCCCTGTTTGCCTGTGACCCTGAACCTTTGGCGTGTACTCTGTTGTTCCTGTTTGCTAGTTGCCCTGACCTCTGCCTTATCCCTTTACTATCCTTGTCGTTCCAGCCTGCTGCTTCCTTCTACTGTAGTCTACCATGAGCGTGAGCTGTGAGACCCTAGGGGCCGCGACCTGGAGCCAGAATGCAGCGCAGTCCATCCTCACCACTAGAGGCTCTGGTGAACACCTGCTGGCTCTTAGACTCCGCACCCTGGGGAATCTATGCTCTAGCTACCACTAGCATCTGTGTTAGTGATCCAGTAGACCTGCTTCCTGAACCTCCCTGGGTACTATCCGCAGCAGTCAGTCCTAGGGTCCACTATCTTAGCGGTGCACTGCCGACTCCTACGGAGTGCATCTGTCACCTGGTCTCAGGTGACCTGACACCCTCCCACTACCGGGAGTACCTCAGTTTTGTAGGAAAGCAATACACGTGTATACCAAAATTAGGGAGGGACCTCTGTGTCCCATGATGTACTTCAAAGAAAAGGATTTTTACAGGTAAGCTGTTTTAAAAATCCTATTTTCTTATCATACATCATGGGACACAGAGCCATAGTTGTTATTATGTGGGATGTCCCATAGCAATGCCAACTAAAGGGAGGGAGACACAACAAAAGTAGGGCACTAAAAGTCTAGAGGACTTATACTGCAGCCTGCAATACACTGTGCCCAAAAGGTGATATCCTCAAGACCTTTTACCAGATTCTATCAAATAGATGTAAATGTCTGGACTGAAGACCAAGTTTCAGTCTTGCAGATTTGAGCCATGGAGGCTTGGTGATGCACTGCCCGGGAAGCACTAACAGCCCTGGTGGAGTGCGCTTTAATATGAAAAGGTGGAATTTTCCTCTTTAAATCATAAGCTTGAACAATCACTTGACAAATCCATTTAGAAATAGTAGACTTTGATGCTGCCTGTACTCTCTTAGGACCTTCTGGCAACACAAACAAAACATCTGTTTTAAGAATCTGAGTGGTCACCTTCAAATAGACCTTGACTGCTCTCACCACATCAAGAGAATGTAGTGACCTTTCTTCCGCAGAACAAGGTTTTGGAAAAAATGAAGGCAGAACAATATCCTGGTTTAAATGAAAACCTGACAGTACCTTTGGAAGGAAATTGGGAAGAGGACGCAATACAACCTTATCCTTATGACTAATCAAATATAGCTCTTTACAAGAAAGAGCACCCAACTCTGATACTCTTCTTGCAGAAGAAATGGCAACCAGAAAAACTAATTTCCTTGTCAAAAGGACCAAGGGAATATCTCGTATCGGCTCAATATATGACTCAATATATGACTCTGGAGGCCGGCTTCCTAGCATTAATCAAAGTAGAAACTACTGAACCTGACAGCCCACTGTCTTTCAGAATGTGGGTCTCAATAGCCAAACCGTTAAATTTAGCATTTGTAAGGTAGGATGGAATACCGGACCTTGCGAGAGAAGGTCTGGCCGCGGTGGTATCCACGGGTCGCCTACCACCATCTTTATGATCTCTGCATACCAAGATCTCCTGGGCCACAAGAATCACCTCCTTCCCTTCCTGCTTGACCTTGAGAAGAAGGTGCGGAAGCAGAACAGGAGGGAACGCATAGATCAGTGAAAACTGATCCCTTCTGAAGATTCTTGGATATTAACCACCAACTGAGGCTTTGACGCACTTTGGGGGATAAACACATCAGGAAGTCTAGAGCTTGGATCTTTTTGTTCCAAGTTGACAGGATACTGTTTTGCAGCAGTCTCAAATGAAACTGCGCACAAGGAACGGCCTCAAAAATGAAGCTACCATCTTTCCCAACAATCTCGTGCAAAGTCGAACTGAAGGATTCTTCTTTGCTTTGACCACCTGAATCAGTTCCCTTATGGAACTGATCTTCGCTTGGGGTAAGAACACCCTCTTCTCAGCTGTATCTATGATCAGGCCCAAGTACTGCATTCTCCTTGATGGTTTTAAAAAAGATTTCTCTAGGTTGAGAATCCAACCTAGGTATTCCAGGTAGCGGACCGTGGTGACCAAACTCTGGTTTAGGCGGGCTACTGATCAAGAGTAGTTCGTCTAAATAAGCCAGAATGGTTATCCCCTGAGCCCTTAATCTGGCTAAAGGGGGGGGGCCAGAACCTTTATAAACACTCGAGGTGCAGTAGCTAGACCGAAAGGCAGAGCTACAATCTGAAAATGAAGATTTTCTATCTCGAAGCGCAGATATTTCTGGTGAGCGGGGAAAATGGTACATAGATAAGCATCCTTGATGTCAATTGACGCTAGCAGTTCTCCACCTTGTAGAATGGAGACCACTGATCAGATTGACTCCATGCAAAAAGAGCGGATATTCAAAAACAGATTTAGATCTTTGAGAACTAAAATGGGTCTGACATCCCCGTTTGCTTTTTGTACCGTGAAAAGGTTTGAATAAAACCCTAACCCTCGCTCTTCCATGAGAACCACTGATATCACTTTTTGAGACAAGAGATTATCCAAAGCCAGAAAGAGAGACTTTTTTCCTGGGTCTCTGGGAACGTTTGATCTGAGAAAACGAGGAGACGGGAACTCTCGGAACTCTAGTCTGTAACCTGGAGATATTGAGGAAGCCACCCATTTGTCTCCACACTGTTCCTGCCAGACCCTGGAGAACTGCAGAAGTCTTCCCCCCCACTCGAGCGAGCAGGGGTGCCCCTTCATAAGGAGGTTTTAGTATTTTGTTTAGCGGGCTTTCTCCCCCAGGGCCTCTTGACCCTGGGGTTGACCCCGAGGTTTACCCCTTGAACTGGACGGTGGAGGCTTTCGAAACTGCCTGGAGGCAGATGCTCCTGGCACTGGAGAAGAGGCTCGTTTAAAAGAAAAAGGCTTAAACTTCTTAACTGGTAAAAGGGCACTTTTTCCATTAGAAACTCTTTGGATATATTTATCCAGATCGTCTCCAAACAAGCGTTCACCATGAAATGGAAAACTAGCCAAGAGCTTTTTGCAGGGCGCTTTGGCTGACCAATTTTTCAATCATAGAATTCTACGCACATGTACCAGCCTGAGCATAAGCCATGAGGCCTGGAGAATAGAATCTTTCATAGCGTCTACTGTAAAACATAACGCCTCTGATATCCCGGCCAAATCTTGGGCCTGTTTATCAGGAATAAACTTGAGCACCTCTTTAAACTGGTCTTTTAAGGACTGACATACTCCGATCGCTGCCAGCGCAGGCTGAACCACTGAACCTGAAAGAGATATATTGTTTTAAATAAGAATTCCAACTTCTTATCTGTTAGATTCTTCAGCATTTGAGCATTGTCTACAGGACAAGTCAAGCTCTTGTTCACAGAGAATATAGCAGCGTCAATTGCTGGAATCCCCCATTTCTTATTAAACTCTTCCTCCATAGGATAAAGTGTTGAAAACTTTTTGGGAGGAAAAAACTGTTTATCTGGGTGCTCCCACTCAGAATACATAGGCTTTTTCAGTAATGAATGGATAGGAAAACCATGAACAGCTTGGGGAGGCTTTAGCGAACCCAAACAAGAAGTGGGCTCATCGACTGACTCTACTGCTGGCAGCAAAAAAGTGGAGCGGACCAATTCAGTGAGAGATTGTACCAACAACCTTTCCTGTGAACCTGATCCATCCATATTAGACTCTTAAGAAGGAATATTCTTTGTTGAGAAGAAAGCTCACACACTCCGGCCTTGTATTGACTATCGGGACTTAAAGAGGAGTTCCACCCAGGGGCTCCATTAAAAAAAAAAAAAAATTAAAAGTCAGCAACTACAAATACTGCAGCTGCTGACTTTTAATTGGACACTTACCTGTCCCTGGGTCCAGTGATGCGGGGGATCGAAGCCCCGCTCGTCCCCCCCCTCCGCTTGTCGGCGCCGGCATTTCAACTGTGGGCGCCGGGCTGTGGCTTCACAGCCTGGCACCCACTGCGCATGCGCGAGCGGCGCCGCGCGCCGTGATTGGCAGCTCAATCACCTGGGACCTGTAATGGGTCCCAGATGATTGACAGGAGGGAGGGACCAGAGCCGAGCCCTTCCTGTGCCTGGGGGGGAAGTGATGTCACCAGCCCAGGCAAAGGAAGAGGCAGACTACGAGGGACCACCTAGCAACAGGCATTTAGAGGTAAGTAAAAAAAAAAAAAAAAAATTCAAATGTTTTTTTTTTTTTTTTTTTTTTTTTTACAATTTTTCAGTTAGTTTTGTTTTTTTGGGTGGAACCCCACTTTAAAGTAACCATTAAAAATCGTTACCCCTTACCACTCATTCCTGAACTGTTCCAGAGACTACGAGAAGCACGTGTATTCTCCAAATTAGACTTAAGGGGAGCTTATAACTTGATCAGAATCAGGGAGGGTGATGAATAGAAGATGGCCTTTAGGTATCGTTTTGGGCACTTTGAATACCTGGTGATGCCCTTTGGACTCTGTAACGCACCAGCTACCTTCCAGCATTTTGTGAATAATGTGTTTCAAGACTTTGACTTATTTACTATTGTCTATTTAGATTACATTCTCATTTTTTCTACTTCACTAGAGTTACATCGGGTCCATGTGAAGAAAGTATTAAGCAGACTGAGAGAACATCATCTGTATGCCAAATCTGAGAAATGTGAATTCGAGAAGCTCACCATCCAGTTCTTGGGTCTCATTATCTCCGCAGATGGGATTGCCATGGATCCGCAGAAGGTATCTGCAGTATTCGATTAGCCTGTCCCTATTGATAAAAAATCTGTGCATCGGTTTGTGGGGTTCGCCAGTTTTTACAGAAAATTCAGTCAAGGACTTTTCTGGTATCATTTCTCCTATCATACAGTTAACAAGATTACGCACAACTTTCACATGGACCTTGGAAACTCAAACTGCATTTGAGAGACTGAAAGGTCTTTTAACATCTGCACCCAATCTGAAACATCCAGACCCTGCTTTGCCTTATGTTCGAGGTTGACGCCTCTGAGATTGCTGTGGGAGCCATACTGTCTCAACGACAAGGGATAAAGTCTCTACTTCACCCTGTCGCTTTTTTCTCCAGGAAGCCAAGTGCCCCAGAAAAGAACTATGATTTTGGCCCTGGAGGAATGGTATTATCTGCTTGAAGGAGCAGCACATCCTATTCTTGTGTTCACTGATCACAAGAATCGAATATTTGAGAGCAGCAAAACGATTAAGACCCCGCCAGGCAGATGGGCCCTCTTTTTCGCAAAGATTCTGCTTCCATATTACCCTTTGGCCTGGATCTAAGAACAGGAAGCCTGATGCTCTCTCTCGTGTGTTCCAAAATACAGGAGGTGCCCCCTGAACCGATACCATTTTACCTGCTAAAAACTTTCTGTTATTATTACAGACTGATCTCATCTCCCAAATCAAGACAGCAGTCCTGGATTACCCTCCATCTCAGGAACTTCACCTACAGCTGAAGGAGGGTCTCTCTTTCCATGGAGAGCAGATCCTTGTTACGGAGAGAACGAACCAGGCCCTGGAACAATATTTACGTTTTTCTTCTTTTGCACAAGATGACTGGGCATCTCTTTTGCCATTAGCAGAGTTTGTCTATAACAACTCAATACATTCTACTATCAGGAGCAAGGTGATACCAAATAAACGGCGATACCAAATAAAGCTTACAGCATCTTCAGGAGAAGTTTTTGTTTTCCCTGTTAACACTATATCATCATGGCAGCCAAAACAAAGAAAGTGCCTAAGTAGATAGACAAGACTAATAAGATACAGAAGGATTAGGGATATTGAAAACCAGGCTCCAGAGCATTCATCTACTTTGTGGTTATGACCGACCCAGGACAAGCATGCAGTTAGTGAAGACAGAGCAGGGAGTCATATGCACATGCTTACTATGGGCCAGTTTCTTATTACAGAATGAAACTAGAATCATATTGACAGCCCTGGAATATACCCCCTCAAAAATAAGTCAGCAACAGTTGTTCCAGCACTTCTATCCTACAAAATCAAGGCAGGGCATCAAGTGGTTTTACATACCAGATATTGTTTATTAGTTGTAAATGTTCAATTTTAAAAGCCAATGCCAATTGGCAGTTTCAAACACATTTTTATATGAGCACTGGGTTTGTTAACACTAGCAATAGAGTAGGGGTTAAATTCCATAGTTTTACTGCCCCCAATCGCTACCCCCTTTAGCCCCCCTTTTGTGGGAGAGGGCATGGGTGTAGCAGCTGCCAAATGTAACCAATTCAATTGAATGTGGCCACTCTGCAAGTGCCCCACAACCAGGCGTAATGCACATTATTATGGTGCACTAGAGCAGGGGTCTCCATACTGTCTAAACAAAGAGCCTGTTCACTGTTTTTTAAACTTTAGGGGGGCTGGACTGTGGCCAGGAGTAGTAGAAAATGTCCTAGTGTCAGTGGGAGTAAACAGTGGCAGATCGTTGGTGTCAGTAGAAGTAAACAATGCCCCATCTTTGGTATTTGTGGGAGGAATAGTGCCACATCCTTGGTGCCAGTGGGAGGAATAGTATATGTAGATATTTGCCAGCACACCAAGGATCATCACGTGCCTGGCAAAGGGGCCCTGCGTGATTCCGAAACGTTGCACTACATCATTTTGTGATGTGATCATTCTTTGAATAAAAACCATTTGGAAGAAATTGATGATTCTTGGTGTGCTGGCAGAAATCTACATATCGCATTGGTTTCAGTATCCAGCTGGCTGTCACTTCATCACTCAATACCTTCAGAGCTTATTCCAGGAATAGTGCCCCCCTCGTTGCCTGCAGTGGGAGGAACAGTGCCCCCGTCGTTGCCTGCAGTGGGAGGAATAGTGCCCCCCTCGTTGCCTGCAGTGGGAGGAATAGTGCCCCCCTCGTTGCCTGCAGTGGGAGGAATAGTGCCCCCCTCGTTGCCTGCAGTGGGAGGAATAGTGCCCCCCTCGTTGCCTGCAGTGGGAGGAATAGTGCCCCCCTCGTTGCCTGCAGTGGGAGGAATAGTGCCCCCCTCGTTGCTTGCAGTGGGAGGAATAGTGCCCCATCATTGGTATCAGTGGGAGGAGTAGTACCCCATTGTCGGTGTCAGTGGCAGAAACTATGCTCCACTGCTGCTGACAGTAGTGGGATTAATGCCTCAAGGGCCAGATAAAAGCAATCCAAGGACCACATCTGGCCCCAGTTTGGAGACCACTGCACTAGAGCAAGATTTAAGGGGTTAAAGGCAGTAAGATGGCAATAATAGGATTTTTAAAACAGCTTACCTGTAAAATACTTTTCTTTGAAGTACATCACGGGACACAGAGCCATAGTAGTTACTATGTGGGTTATAGGCCACCTTCAGGTGATGGACACTGGCACGCCCTAAGATAAAAAGTGCACTCCCTATATAACCCCTCCCACTACTGGGAGTATCTCAGTTTTGTAGCAAAGCAATACACGTGTATACCAAAGAAGGGAGGGACCTCTGTGTCCCGTGATGTACTTCAAAGAAAAGGATTTTACAGGTAAGCCGTTTTAGAAATCTTATTTTCTTATCGCACATCACGGGACACAGAGCCATAGTAGTTACTATGTGGGATGTCGCAATAGCAATGCCAACTAAAGGGAGGGAGACAACAAAAAGTAGGGCAATAAGAGACTAGAGGACTTATACTGCAGCCTGCAGTACACTGCGCCCAAAGGCGATATCCTCATTACCTTTTACATCTATTTGATAGAATCTGATAAATGTATAGACTGAAGACCAATTTGCGGCCTTGCAGATTTGAGCCATGGAGGCTTGGTGATGCACTGCCCAGGAAGCACTAACAGCCCCACAGAAGTGTGCCTTGATTTGAGAGGGTGGAATCCACCTCTATAAACCATAAGCTTGAACGATTACTTGTCGAATCTATTTAGAATAGTAGCTTTCGATGCTGCCTGCACTCTTTTAGGACCGTCAGGCAACAAGAACAAAAACATCCGTTTCCCAAAACTGAGCAATCGCCTTTAAGTAAACATTGACTGCTCTCACCACATCAGAAAAATGTAGTGATTTTTCTTCCAAAGAACAGGGTTCTGGAAAAAAGACGTTAGAACAATATCATGGTTTAGATAAAAACCTGATACTACCTTTGGTAAAAATTTAGGATGAGGACGCAATACTACCTTATCCTTGTGAACAATATATATATATATATATATATATATATATATATATATATATATATATATATAAAATAAGATATGGCTCTTTACAAGAAAGAGCAGCCAATACTGATACCCTTCTTGCAGCAGATATGGTTACCAGAAAAAAATAGTTTCCTTGTCAAAAAAGGACCAAGGGAATATTTCGTATCGGCCAAAAAAAAAAAAAAAAAAGGCTGTTTTGTAATGCCGACAAAACTGAAAAACTGAAAACCCCCTGAATAAAGTTATGGGCCAAAGAATGCGAAGCAAGTGGTCGTTGAAATAATACTGATAAGGCCGAGACCAGTAATTAGAAAGCACTCAAGGCCAGCTTTATTTCTCACCCCATCTGCAGAAAAATCAAGGACTCTACCTTGACTTTTTTCCTGGGGTGCAGTTCCTGGTTTCACACCAGGAGACATATGTTTCCCAGACTCCATAATACAGTATCTCACAAAAGTGAGTACACCCCTCACATTTTCGTTAATATTTTATTATACCTTTTCATGTGACAACACTAAAGAAATGACACTTTTGCTACAACGTAAAGTAGTGAGTGTACAGCATAATAGTGTAAATTTGCTGTCCCCGCAAAATAACTCAACACACAGCTATTAATGTCTAAACTGCTGGCAACAAAAGTGAGTAGACCCCTAAGTGAAAATGTCCAAATTGGGCCCAATTAGCCATTTGCCCTCCCCAGTGTCATTTGACTCATTAGTGGTCAAGGTCTCAGGTGTGAATGGGGAGCAGGTGTGTTAAATTTGGTATAAAATCGCTCTCAGTCTCTCATACTGGTCACTGGAAGTTCAACATGGCACCTCATGGCAAAGAACTATCTGAGGATCTGAAAAGAAGAAGAATTGTTGCTCTACATAAAGATGGCTTAGGCTATAAGAAGATTGCCAAGGCCCTGAAACTAAGCTGCAGCTAAGTGGCCAAGACCATACAGTGGTTTACCAGGACAGGTTCCACTCAGAAAGGGCTCGCCATGGTCGACCAAAGAAGTTGATAGCATGTGCTTTGTGTCATATCCAGAGGTTATCTTTGGGAAATAGATATACAAGTGCTGCCAACATTCCTGCAGAGGTTGAAGGGGTGGGAGGCCAGTCTGCCAGTGCTCAGACCATACGCTGCACACTGTATCAAATTGGTCTGCATGGCTGTCATCCCAGAAGGAAGCCTCTTCTAAAGATGATGCATAAGAAAGCCCGCAAACAGTTTGCTGAAGACAAGCAGACTAAGGACATGGAGTACTGGAACCATTTCCTGTGGTCTGATGAGACCAAGATAAACTTATTTGGTTCAGATGGTGTCAAGCGTGTGTGGCAGCACCCAGGTGAGGAGTACAAAGACAAGTGTAACTTGCCTACAGTCAAGCATGGTGGTGGGAGTGTCATCGTCTGGGGCTACATGAGTGCTGCCGGCACTGGGGAGCTACTGGGGAGTACTGTAACATACTGAAGCAGAGCATGATCCCCTCTCTTCAGAGACTGGGCCGCAGGGCAGTATTCCAACATGATACTGACCGTAAACACACCTTCAAGACGACCACTGCCTTGCTAAAGAAGCTGAGGGTAAAGGTGATGGACTGGCCAAGCATGTCTCGAGACCTAAACTATATTAAGCATCTGTGGGGCATCCTCAAACAGAAGGTGGAGGAGTGCAAGGTCTCTAACATTCACCAGCTCGGTGATATCATTATGGAGGAGTGGAAGAGGACTCCAGTGGCAACCTGTGAAGCTCTGGTGAACTCCATGCCCAAGAGGGTTAAGGCAGTTCTGGAAAATAATGGTGGCCATACAAAATATTGACACTTTGGTCCCAATTTGGACATTTTCACTTAGGGGTGTACTCACTTTTGTTGCCAGCAGTTTAGACATTAATAGCTATGTGTTGAGTTATTTTGCGGGGACAGCAAATTTACACTGTTATACAAGCTGTACACTCACTACTTTACATTGTAGCAAAGTGTAATTTCTTCAGTATTGTCACATGAAAAGATATAAAAAAAAATTTACAAAAATTTGAGGGGTGTACTCACTTTTGTGAGATACTGTATATAACCATGGAGGCCGGCTCTGCATCAACCAAGGTAGAAAACTACCGAACCTGACAGCCCACACTTCTTCAGAGTGTGGGCCTCAATAGCCAAACCGTTAAATTTAGCGTTTGTAAAGTAGGATGGAACTCCGGACCTTGCACGAGAAGGTCTGGCCGTGAAGGTAGGGTCCATGGGTTCCCTACTGCCATCTCTACATACCAAGATTTCCTGGACCCCGCTGGGGATGTTGGAATTCAACAGGAATTAATATCATATTTCTGGAGGTTTACTTCCTGGTTGATACAGCCAGGTGGCCTAGGTTGGAATGTAGCCAATTAAGCCTAACTCTGCATGACAATACTGACTGTCTATGAGAATTCCCGATTAACTACTCTGCAAGCAAACTTCAAAGAGAGCATGGCTGGCAAGATAATTGATGAGTTGAGCTACAGAAGATCAAAGACCAAGATATCTATGAAGATTTGACTCAGTTTGAACAGTGGCAATTCATGGACGAATGCTGCCTCCTAGTGGACAATACGGAAGGAGGGTCAGTAATATAATCTGTTGAGGAGGAATGCCCCAGGAACACTCTGATTCGGGTTTGGATGAGGTGTGATTGAGGTTTGTAAAAAGGACTGAACGAGTCCAAGAGCCTAAGATCCCTCTCTTCCCCTTTCCTTTTGGATCATGGCTTGGGCCTAAGCCTCATAGCTCTGGCCCTCTATTCAACATCTGAGCATAGCTGATGATACAAAGCCTCGCGGACAGCCTTGTGATAAGTATCCTTGATATTCTTGTATTATATGTTCTGATTGTAAGCTTTGTAATATTGTAATATCTTTCTCTAGTATTTCATGTTAGCTTTCTTGTTTCCTTGGGAAATAAATAAGACTTTATTACTTATAAACCATGTGTTTGGTTTCATGGCTAACCTTGTATTATTGTGATATCATCAGTAACATGTGCTTAGAGTTTAATATAGACTAATTATAGGGATTAGACAAATTAATATATAGGTACAACAATATTTATTGTACTGTTTTCTTCAGGGGATCACAAGAATCATCAAATTCCCTTCCTGCTTGATCCTGTGAAGAAATCGTGGATGCAGGCAGAATAGGAGTGTAAGCACAAATCAGGGAGAACCAATTCCACGGGAATAGCAAGACATGCATTCCGCATGCTAGCGGATCCTTTGTTCTTGACATAAAGTTGTCAATCTTTTTTGTTGTTCCTGGACGCAAACAGATCCATGTCTGAGATCCCCTATCCTAGACATATTGACAGGAAGATATCGGGTGAAGGAACCATTCTCCCAGGAATAACTGCTGGCGACTCAAGTAGCCCACCTGCCAACTTTCTATTGCTAGAATGAAAACTGCCGATAGGCAAAGTACATTGTTTTCTGCCCAAGATAGGATAAGATTCACCTTTCTCTGGGCTGCACAACTTCTTGTGCCCCCTTGGAGATTAATATAGGTCATTGCTGTGGCATACATGGATTGAATCCTAGCAGGACAAGACCTTAAACTGAACGTTCAGGCCCTCAGGACCAAGTGTATTGCCTGAATTTCTAAAATGTTAACGGGAAAGGCCATTTCTGATCTAGGCCACTACACTTGGACAGCTGCCTATTTCAGAACTGTCCCCTAACCTAAACAAAAAAAGGTTGGCATATGTTGTTACTATTTCCCAGGTAACTGAAGGAAGGAATTTCCCCCTTGCAGACTTTTTGGATGTAAACCATAAACTGAGGCTCCGGCACACCCAACCTACAGCACCTGGCATTTTCCGGTGGTCTTTCATCCGGGTACTAACCAGGCTCGACCCTGCTTAGCCTCCAAGATCAAATGAGATCGAGCTCTATCAGGGTGATGTGGCCGTAGGCTTTGGGAATGTAGAGCTTGAACTCTTTGTTTCAAGCCGATAGGATACTGTTTTGCAGCAGTCTAGAATGAGACCGAGCATAAGGAACGGCCTCGAATGAAGCCACCATCTTTTCCATCTTTTTTTTTTTTTTTTTTTAGGAGAAAATCATCTTGCTTTGACTACCTAAATCAGTTCCTTATGGTGTTGATCTTAGCCTGGGGTACAAATACCCTTTTCTGGGTGTACCTATAATCAGACCCAAAGTATTTTCTTCATGGTTTTAAAGAAGATTCCGCCTAGGTTGAGAATCCGACCTAGATATTTCAGGTAGTCGAATGTGGTGACCATACTTTGGTCTAAGTGGCATACCGACTGGTCTAACAAGAACAGATCGACTAGGTAAACCATAATCGTTATACCTTGGGCCCTCAATCTGGCTAGAAAAGGAGACGGAACCTTTGTACTCGAGGTGCAGCAGCTAGATCAGAAAGCAGAGCTACATACTGAAAATTAAGATTTTCCACTTTAAGAGAAGATATCACTGCGAGCGAGGAAATAGGCATATGGAGATATGCATCTTTGACGTCAATTGACGCCAGAAGTTCTCCTCCTTGTTGGATGGAGATAACCAATTGGATTGATTCATACAAAAAAAAAAAAAAAAGAGAGATTATATTCAGGAATTGAATTTTAGATCTTTTGAGATCCGGAATGTCCATTTGGATTTAACCAAACCCCAACCTCTGCTCTTACATGGGGGCCATCATGAACATGTTTTTGCCAAAAGATGGCCCAATGCTTGAGAGAAAGATTTTTTTCTCTGGATCCTTAGGAACGTTTGATCTGAGAAAACGAGGAAACACGGAAACTCTTGGTACTCCAATTTGTACGTTTGGAGCTATTGAGGAAGTCCCCCATTTGTCTTGACACTCCTTTTGCCAAATCCCTGAGAACTGCAGAAAAAAATTCTCCTTATTGAGCAAGCGGGGGTACCTCCTCCTAAGGAGGCTTCAGTACCTTGTAGGTTTCCTCCCCTAAGACCTCTTTTGTCCCTGGGGTTAACCCTGAGGATTACCCTTTGAACCTGATGGTGGAAGCCATCACGACTGCCTGGAGGCTGATGCCCCTGGCACAGAAGAAGGCGCTTTAAAAAAAAAAAAAAACCATTTACTCCTTCACTTAAATGACAAAAGGGAGTATCTTTCTTACTAAAAATTCTTTGGGTATATCATCCAAAATATCCCCAGATAGCGGTTTCACTGCAAAAAGGAAGACTAGCCAGGAGCTTCTTGCATGACGCTTAGCGAAGGGTGCAAGGCCTAAAGGATACAGTCTGTCATAGCAACTATTGCAAACATAAAGCTGCCTCCTGGACCTGCTGAGCAGGATAACCTTGAACACCTGTTTAAACTGGTTTCTCAACGATTAACCAATTACTGTCAGTGCAGGCTAAAACACTCAACCTGCCAGAGAAAAAAGCTTTTAATAGGAATTCCAACCTTTTATCCATTGGATCCCTAAGTATTTGAGTATTGTCTGCTGGACAAGTTAAAAAATTACTCACAAAGCATATAGTAAATGCAATAATTTGTAATAATGCAATAGTAAATGTGTCAAAAAAGAATGCTTGTGTCACCAACCACCAGCTTAAGTAGTAATAAAGGTGCTTTAAAAAACACATACTCACGCTGGACGTTGGAGGAAGCCAACCCCAAGCTAAGCTCCGCCGCCCTCGCCTTCCTCTCTCTTTTTTTTTTCAAAGAGTTTTCGTGCGGAGCGCAGGACTCTGATCCTACAGGACCGACATGTGAGGGGAAAAAACATGGCACGGAGAGGGCCTGGAAGCCACCGAGTAGCCTGTGCTGAAAGTTTTTTTTTATTTGTTCTTTCTCCCGACGCTCTTCCTCGTAAAGAGGGGGAGAATACAGCACAGGTGGGGAGTGTCTGGAGAAGAGAAAAGACCCCCCTAGACTTACCGGAGGTCTGCTGCTAGCTGGTGAGAAAAGAAGCCTGCTGCTCCCACACAGTGTGTCTCTTGAGGAAGTATGAGAAGGTATGTGCTCCATACAGCCCCCAGTAGTGACACATGTCTCCTTTAATTAGTAAATGTTGTCTTTTTATAAGAAAATTCAAAACATTCTTAGAAAACTCCACTTACCTTTCCCACAGGATTTTCTGTGGTAAAACCAACAGACCCAATCTTCACCCTTCACGGTGGGTTCCGTTAACAAACCTTCAGGAGCTGGGGAAACCCACAATCCTGGACCTGTAATAGCACCACTGCCAGTAAAACTTTATGGCCTTAAAACCAAAAGTACTGGATCCCGGGGTCCAGCTCTCTAAAAAGAGAGCGTTTACAAGCAAAGACCTAGTTTCTTCGGACACAAAGCCAGGGTACCATTTAATTCGGCCTAAAAGACACCTTGAATGGATTCGGCTGCATAGCTAGCCCCAGCAAGGATTGCTCCAGTGAAGCTCAGCACAGAACATCTTCACTCATGACCAACACCTTAGACACTGGTGAAAAAACTGAGATACTCCCAGTAGTGGAAGGGGTTATATAGAGAGTGCACATTTCATCTTAGGGCGTGCCAGTGTCCATCACCTGAAGGTGGTCTATGACCCACATAGTAACTACTATGACTCTGTGTCCCCTGATGTACGATAAGAAAAGAAGAAAGAAGAAAGAAAGAAAAAGAAAGAAGAAGAAATAAGAAGAAATAAGAAGAATGCCTGTAACCCCAGAACCTAAAGAACAGCGAGAGCAAAGTGTTATTCACCCGCCCAAAAGACTAACATATAATAGGTAGCCTATAACTCATAATAACTGCTATGGCTCTGTGTCCCGTAATGTACGATAAGAAATAATGCCTCGTTACCGTCTGTCAACTAATCTTTGAAGAGCAATCCAAATGTGGATTGTTCTTCAGAGACCAAAGCTTGTGTAAAAGAGCCCACTTTATCGAAGCTGTAAAATAGCTTGACGCTCACCCCCCTTCTATTTTTTACAACATTGTTCCAAGTGCACAACCATGGTCCCTGTACACTAGAGCAGCATTTTTTTTTTTAAACCAGGGTGCCTTCAGGTCTCGTCAGGGGTGCCTTGGCAAACATGCCCATAAAATTTCCCATACATTTTATACAAACCAGCAAGTAGATCAAGCCTTCCTTTTAGTTACACAAAGTCACGGGTTTTCAGTGTACACCATTCCAAACTTCTAGCCGCCAGTGTCCTAACAACCAATTATGCCATTAGTTGATAAGGAGGACATTAGGTGCCTGCACAGCGTTCTTGTTTGCCCTTCCCTTGCTCCTCTCCGTCAGCACTGAGATCACATTAGCTCAGTGAGGGAGAAAAACTGAGGGTGAAGAGAAACATTGGAATAATAGTCAGTAGCAATGTGCAAAGATGTATTTGCTTTGGAATAATAAATCACCTCTAATGTTGGATGTCCTACCTACTGTACTAGAAAGTTACTGATTAAGGCTGGGTTCACATATGAGCTGCATATGGGCTCACAGCAGGAGTCCGGTGCGTCCCCGTTCACCGTTTCGGGTCCAATTTCGGGCCGAATTTTGGGCTGAACTCAAATCTGAAACAGACCAAAAGACGCACAGTGTTTTTCTGCAAAACACACTGGACCCGCTGTGGAGATATGTGAACTGGCTCCATAGAGTCCTGGTCAAAATCTCACCCCAAAAAAATAAAAATCACCCGCCTAGCACACATCCTCTTTCCCACCCGAAACCCCCCCCCCCCCTCCTAGCACAAATCTCCCTCACCCAAAAAAAACAAACAAAACAAAACAAAAAAAAAAAAAACACACAACAACAACATCTGCCTAACACACGTCCTCTTTCTTCTATAAACTTTCTATCCTAGCACAAATCTTCTCCACCCAAATCCCCCCAATTCCTCCTTTTAGTCCTGAATTCCCCACACCCTTCTGGCACAAAATCCCGCCACCTCCCATCTCCCCTCCCAGCACAAATCTTCTTACTTCAGTCCCCCTCCTGGGACAAATTCCCAGAAATCAATCCTCTTAGCACAACCCCCTCTAAACTACCCTTCCAAGTACACATTCTTCCTCCCTACCCAAATCCCCCCCAGCACAAACATCCCCTCTCCTGGTTCAACAGCCCCCCCCCCCCCCCCCAAGCCCTCCTCCTAGCACATATCCCCCTCCCCAAATCGCCATTACTTTTCCCAACACAAATAGCCACCCCATCCAACTTACAGGGGGAGCCCACTACAAAGCCAGGAGGTGCGTGGTGTTGTGCTCTCCCCTCCTGTCAGAAGAGCTTCCTCTACACTCAGTATACAGCACATGAGACCGTATCTTTCTGTATATCGCATTGCGCTGTATACACACACCGACGACGCCCCCCCATCTCCCTTAAAGGTTGTTCTTCTCCCGGCAGCAGGAAATGTGGATGGGGGCTCTGTGTGAAAACGGTGCAATGCGATATATAGTAAGAGCGATCCAGTCTCATGTGCTGTATACTGAGCGTAGAGGAACGCTCTTCTGACAGGAGGGGAGAGCACAACACAGCGCACCTCCTGTTGGATGTTTCCCCTCTGCCTCTTCTTTCTCTGCTCCAGCCTCCTGTCCCCAGCCGAATGATGGCTACAGCGCAGATCTGCTTTGCCGGGAGGGCGTCAATAGACGTCCTCCCCTTTGCAAGCTGGCCACGCCCCCCTGAAGGGGTTGCGCGCTGTGATCACCCCGAGTCACAGATTGGAGTAAGGGGTCGATCCTAGTCCCTTACCGCGTGATGTAAACAAAAGATCGGTAATCGGCTTTTTTTTTTCTCACACTGTCAGCGATCACTGGCTTCTGTTGAAGGGACATCGGTCCCGACCAGGGAGAGGCGAAGCCGCCTCATATGTGCCTGCCAGTGCCCATGAATCAGTGCCCACCAGTGGTGCCAATCAGTGCCACGTAGCAGTGCTGTCTATCACTGCAAGTTCATCAGTGCAAGTTCAGTATCAAGGGAAGGTCTTTAATATTTTTAATAAAAAATAAAAAACCCAGGAGGTGATCAAATACCACCAAAAGAAAGTTCTATTTGTGGGAATAAAATGACAAAAAATCTCATTTGGGTACAGTGTTGTATGACCGCGCAATTGTCATTCAAAGAGTGACAGTGCTAAAAGCTGAAAATTGGTCTGGGCAGGAGGGGGGTTTAGGTGCCCATTAAGCAAGTGGTTAATAAAATGCAAATAAGTCTCCTGTATGCAACACACCAACCATATTGAGTAGTGATAGTTTTAACCCCACATGCTTTGTTTTGTTTGGTACCCTTATGGATTTACAGTAAAATTATTCCCTGCCTGCTTCATTTTGTGGGAGGTCATAAATCTGCAGTCAGTAGAATTCACCTTCCCAATCTTGATAGTCCATTTTCATTTGTCATTATATATTATGTGAACAAAATGAAGGTCAGCACTAAAAGTTACATAAACCAAACAAATACTAAAAACCATCACATTCAGCACTTCAAAACCAACAAATATCAGCATGTGCACAATGTATCCATATGTATTTGTCAGGAGATAGAGGAGAAAGCAATAATCTGTAAATTACGAGAGGTCAGTAAAAGAATAATCTGCAGAATATATTTATGTGCATCTTATTCGGCGACTAGCGAATCTGCCCAGTTTGATTCATCAAGGGTTCAGCAAATCTTATCAAATTTTGATGAACCTAAACTTAAAAAGAGCTGTACTTTTTTTTTGTTTTTTTAAAATTATACTTACCTAGGTGGATGCTGCATCTGTACCCCACCGCCTCCAATGCTGAGAACTGAGTAAGCGAACACCACTGATCGCTCGGTTCTCGCAGCTCCCTGAGCAGAGAGCCGGTGATTGTCAGTCACAGTTCTCTGCTCTCTACCCCCCCACCCCCCACCCTCACTGGAGTGCTGGGCTGTGGAGGGGGCGAGAAGCAGCTGGCTCAGGCACTCTGTGGCTTTCTGAGAGGCTGAGCAGGGTGGAACGGGTCTTTGATGTCAGCGGGCTTCAGCCCGCTGTCTGCTGAAAACGGATCACTGGAGTGCAAAACAAGCTTTGGCTGTACTTTTTCTTTAGGGTGAATCCCAATGAAGGCTATGAGGTGTGAAACTACTTGGTAAATTTCAAGATTGGGACTAAAAGGCAAACTACTGTAAGTAAAAAGGCATGGGAAGCTGGGCACTGCCATGGGAGGCATGTACCAACTCAAAAATAAATTAAGAAATAAATCTAAAACTAAAATTACCATAAGGATCTTTTCACGCGGCTTTGAGGAAAACAATGGAAATCACTTTAATCCTTTAACCACTTGACGACCGCCTCACGCCGATGTACGTCGGCAAGGCGGCACGGACAGGCAAAATCACGTACAGGGTACGTGATTTGCCTTCCGCGGGTGGGGGGTCCGATCGGACCCCCCCCCCGCCGCCCGAGGCGGTCCCGTTCTGTCCCCCGGCGATCAGAGACGAGGGGGAGGCCATCCGTTCGTGGCCCCCCCCTCGCGATCGCCGCCGGCCAATGGGAACACTCCTTTGCTGCTGTATGCTAAACAGCAGCAAAGGAAGTGATGTAATCTCCCCTCGGGTCGGTAGTTTCCGTTCCGGCCCGAGGAGAGACGACATGTGAGTGAGTGCACCAACACACACACACACACACAGTAGAACATGCCAGGCACACATTACACCCCGATCCCCCCCCCAATCACCCCCCCCCCCCCCCCCCCCGTCACAAACTGACACCAGCAGTTTTTTTTTTTTTTTTCTGATTACTGCTGTGTCAGTTTGTGACAGTTACTGTGTTAGCAGTTACTGTTACCCCCCTGTAGGTCTAGGGTACCCCCCTAACCCCCCCTAATAAAGTTTTAACCCCTTGATCACCCCGTCACCAGTGTCGCTAAGCGATCATTTTTGTGATCGCTGTATTAGTGTCGCTGGTGACGCTAGTTAGTGAGGTAAATATTTAGGTTCGGATCAATATCTGATCCGATCAGATCTATACTAGCGTCCCCAGCAGTTTAGGGTTCCCAAAAACGCAGTGTTAGCGGGATCAGCCCAGATACCTGCTAGCACCTGCGTTTTGCCCCTCCGCCCAGCCCACCCAAGTGCAGTATCGATCGATCACTGTCACTTACAAGGCACTAAACGCATAACTGCAGCGTTCGCAGAGTCAGGCCTGATCCCTGCGATTGCTAACAGTTTTTTTGGTAGCATTTTGGTGAACTGGCAAGCACCAGCCCCAGGCAGCGTCAGGTTAGCGCCAGTACCGCTAACACCCACGCACGCACCGTACACCTCCCTTAGTGGTATAGTATCTGAACGGATCAATATCTGATCCGATCAGATCTATACTAGCGTCACCAGCAGTTTAGGGTTCCCAAAAACGCAGTGTTAGCGGGATCAGCCCAGATACCTGCTAGCACCTGCGTTTTGCCCCTCCGCCCGGCCCAGCCCAGCGCACCCAAGTGCAGTATCGATCGATCACTGTCACTTACAGAACACTAAACGCATAACTGCAGCGTTCGCAGAGTCAGGCCTGATCCCTGCGATCGCTAACAGTTTTTTTTGTAGCGTTTTGGTGAACTGGCAAGCACCAGCCCCAGGCAGCGTCAGGTTAGCGCCAGTACCGCTAACACCCACGCACGCACCGTACACCTCCCTTAGTGGTATAGTATCTGATCGCATCAATATCTGATCCGATCAGATCTATACTAGCGTCACCAGCAGTTTAGGGTTCCCAAAAACGCAGTGTTAGCGGGATCAGCCCAGATACCTGCTAGCACCTGCGTTTTGCCCCTCCGCCCGGCCCAGCCCACCCAAGTGCAGTATCGATCGATCACTGTCACTTACAAAACACTAAACGCATAACTGCAGCGTTCGCAGAGTCAGGCCTGATCCCTGCGATCGCTAACAGTTTTTTGGTAGCGTTTTGGGGAACTGGCAAGCGCCAGCGGCCTAGTACACCCCGGTCGTAGTCAAACCAGCACTGCAGTAACACGTGGTGACGTGGCGAGTCCCATAAGTGCAGTTCAAGCTGGTGAGGTGGCAAGCACAAGTAGTGTCCCGCTGCCACCAAAAAGACAAACACAGGCCCGTCGTGCCCATAATGCCCTTCCTGCTGCATTCGCCAATCCTAATTGGGAACCCACCGCTTCTGCAGCGCCCATACTTCCCCCATTCACATCCCCAACCAAATGCAGTCGGCTGCATGAGAGGCATTTTCTTTATGTCCTCTCGAGTACCCCTACCCAGCGAACCCCCCAAAAAAGATGTTGTGTCTGCAGCAAGCGCGGATATAGGCGTGACACCCGCTATTATTGTCCCTCCTGTCCTGACAATCCTGGTCTTTGCATTGGTGAATGTTTTGAACGCTACCATTCACTAGTTGAGTATTAGCGTAGAGTACAGCATTGCACAGACTAGGCACACTTTCACAGGGTCTCCCAAGATGCCATCGCATTTTGAGAGACCCGAACCTGGAACCGGTTACCGTTATAAAAGTTAGTTACAAAAAAAGTGTAAAAAAAAAAAAAAATATGAAATAAAAAAAAAAATAGTTGTCGTTTTATTGTTCTCTCTCTCTCTATTCTCTCTCTCTATTGTTCTGCTCTTTTTTACTGTATTCTATTCTGCAATGTTTTATTGTTATTGTTATTATGTTTTATCATGTTTGTTTTTCAGGTGTGTAATTATTTATACTTTACTGTTTACTGTGCTTTATTGTTAACCATTGTTAACCATTTTTTTGTCTTCAGGTACGCCATTCACGACTTTGAGTGGTTATACCAGAATGATGCTTGCAGGTTTAGGTATCATCTTGGTATCATTCTTTTCAGCCAGCGGTCGGCTTTCATGTAAAAGCAATCCTAGTGGCTAATTAGCCTCTAGACTGCCTTTACAAGCCGTGGGAGGGAATGCCCCCCCCACCCCCACCGTCTTCCGTGTTTTTCTCTGGCTCTCCTGTCTCAACAGGGAACCTGAGAATGCAGCCGGTGATTCAGCCAGCTGACCATAGAGCTGATCAGAGACCACAGTGGCTCCAAACATCTCTATGGCCTAAGAAACCGGAAGCTACGAGTATTTCATGACTTAGATTTCGCCGGATGTAAATAGCGCCATTGGGAAATTGGGGAAGCATTTTATCACACCGATCTTGGTGTGGTCAGATGCTTTGAGGGCAGAGGAGAGATCTAGGGTCTAATAGACCACAATTTTTTCAAAAAAGAGTACCTGTCACTACCTATTGCTATCATAGGGGATATTTACATTCCCCGAGATAACAATAAAAATGATTAAAAAAAAAAATATGAAAGGAACAGTTTAAAAGTAAGATTAAAAAAGCAAAAAAATAATAAAGAAAAAAAAAAAAAAAGCACCCCTGAACGCAAGCGGCGGTCTGGCGTCATATGTAAACAGCAATTGCACCATGCATGTGAGGTATCACCGCGAAGGCCAGATCGAGTGCAGTAATTTTTCCAGTAGACCTCCTCTGTAAATCTAAAGTGGTAACCTGTAAAGGCTTTTGAAGGCTTTTAAACATGTATTTATTTTGTTGCCACTGCACGTTTGTGCGCAATTTTAAAGCATGTCATGTTTGGTATCCATGTACTCGGCCTAAGATCATCTTTTTTATTTCATCAAACATTTGGGCAATATAGTGTGTTTTAGTGCATTAAAATTTAAAAAAGTGTGTTTTTTCCCCAAAAAATGCGTTTGAAAAATCGCTGCGCAATTACTGTGTGAAAAAAAAAAATGAAACACCCACCATTTTAATCTGTAGGGCATTTGCTTTAAAAAAATATATAATGTTTGGGGGTTCAAAGTAATTTTTTTGCAAAAAAAAAAAAACTTTTTCATGTAAACAATAAGTGTCAGAAAGGGCTTTGTCTTCAAGTGGTTAGAAGAGTGGGTGATGTGTGACATAAGCTTCTAAATGTTGTGCATAAAATGCCAGGACAGTTCAAAACCCCCCCAAATGACCCCATTTTGGAAAGTAGACACCCCAAGCTATTTGCTGAGAGGCATGTCGAGTCCATGGAATATTTTATATTGCGACACAAGTTGCGGGAAAGAGACAAATTTTTTTTTTTTTTTTTTTTTTTTTTTTTTGCACAAAGTTGTCACTAAATGATATATTGCTCAAACATGCCATGGGAATATGTGAAATTACACCCCAAAATACATTCTGCTGCTTCTCCTGAGTACGGGGATACCACATGTGTGAGACTTTTTGGGAGCCTAGCCGCGTACGGGACCCCGAAAACCAAGCACCGCCTTCAGGCTTTCTAAGGGCGTGAATTTTTGATTTCACTCTTCACTGCCTATCACAGTTTCGGAGGCCATGGAATGCCCAGGTGGCACAAAACCCCCCCAAATGACCCCATTTTGGAAAGTAGACACCCCAAGCTATTTGCTGAGAGGTATAGTGAGTATTTTGCAGACCTCACTTTTTGTCACAAAGTTTTGAAAATTGAAAAAAGAAAAAAAAAAATGTTTTTTCTTGTCTTTCTTCATTTTCAAAAACAAATGAGAGCTGCAAAATACTCACCATGCCTCTCAGCAAATAGCTTGGGGTGTCTACTTTCCAAAATGGGGTCATTTGGGGGGGGTTTGTGCCACCTGGGCATTCCATGGCCTCCGAAACTGTGATAGGCAGTGAAGAGTGAAAGCAAAAATTTACACCCTTAGAAATCCTGAAGGCGGTGATTGGTTTTCGGGGCCCCGTACGCGGCTAGGCTCCCAAAAAGTCCCACACATGTGGTATCCCCATACTCAGGAGAAGCAGCTGAATGTATTTTGGGGTGCAATTCCACATAGGCCCATGGCCTGTGTGAGCAATATATCATTTAGTGACAACTTTTTGTAAATATTTTTTTTTTTTTGTCATTTTTCAATCACTTGGGACAAAAAAAATAAATATTCAATGGGTTCAACATGCCTCTCAGCAATTTCCTTGGGGTGTCTACTTTCCAAAATGGGGTCATTTGTGGGGGTTTTGTACTGCCCTGCCATTTTAGCACCTTAAGAAATGACATAGGCAGTCATAAACTAAAAGCTGTGTAAATTCCAGAAAATGTACCCTAGTTTGTAGACGCTATAACTTTTGCGCAAACCAATAAATATACGCTTATTGACATTTTTTTTACCAAAGACATGTGGCCGAATACATTTTGGCCTAAATGTATGACTAAAATTTAGTTTATTGGATTTTTTTTATAACAAAAAGTAGAAAATATCATTTTTTTTCAAAATTTTCGGTCTTTTTCCGTTTATAGCGCAAAAAATAAAAACCGCAGAGGTGATCAAATACCATCAAAAGAAAGCTCTATTTGTGGGAAGAAAAGGACGCAAATTTCGTTTGGGTACAGCATTGCATGACCGCGCAATTAGCAGTTAAAGCGACGCAGTGCCAAATTGGAAAAAGACCTCTGGTCCTTAGGCAGCATAATGGTCCGGGGCTCAAGTGGTTAAACAGCATGCTTGAGGGATGCTTTAGAGCTGTACATTGTGTTACAGAAAGTAGAAATTTCACGCACAAGCTCAGGGTACACTGGCATATTTGGGGGTGAAATTGATTTTACCTTTACAATTACCTTGGCCTACATACAGCACCAGCGAAAGAAAAAAAAAAAAAAAAAAAAGGAAGGTTTTTATTTCCCCCCCCCCCCCTCGCAGGTAGCTTTAGCAGCAACACATGCTTTTTCATCAAATGGTGGGCCTACTTTTATTGGCAGATAGAAATTCGTTAGTAGTTCGCTGTGGCCATTCTGCTCATCACCAATGCAAAAAAACTGCTCAATTTCTATCCAGCTGTCATTAAGAATTAAGAGACAGGACATTTGTAATGAGCATGCCTAGGCCCAAATTTACTAGAGAAAAGAAGCACAGGCTGGGACTATACTACAAAAATTAAAATGGATTGTAAAGTTCCTTTTTTTTTTGTAACAATAAACATGGTATGTTTACCTGCTCAGTGCAATGGTTTTGCCCAGAGCAGCCCCGAACTTACTCTTCTGGAGTCCCCCACTGATGCTCTCAGCTCCTCCCACTCCTTTCTTAACCACTTGCCGCCCGCCATATAGCAGAATGACGGCGGCAAAGTGGTTTCAAAATCCTGACTGGACGTCATATGACGTCCGCAGGATATTGAGCCGCTGCGCGCCCCCGGGGGCGCGCATCACGGCGATCGTTGTTGCGGTGTGTCAGCCTGACACCCCGCAGCACCGATCTAGGTAAAGAGTCTGACGCAGACTCTTTACCACGTGATCAGCCATGTCCAATCACTGCTGATCACGATGTAAATAGAAAGAGCCGGTGATCGGCTTTTCCTCACTCGCGTCTGACAGACGCGAGTAGAGGAGAGCCGATCGGCTGCTCTCCTGACAGGGGGGTCTGTGCTGATTGTTTATCAGCACAGCCCCCCTCGGATCCTACCCAGGACCACCAGGGAAGCCACCCAGGACCACCAGGGACGCGATCCACACTGGACCACCAGGTATGCCCCTAGACCACTAGGGAAATGCCACTGTGTGCCAAGGCAGCTGCCAATCTGTGCCCAGGCAGCTGCCAATCAGTGCCCACTTCAATGCCTACCACTGCCAGTGCCACCAGGGATGCCCATCAGTGCCTCATATCAGTGCCGCGTATCAGTGCCACATATCAGTGCCCATCACTGCCGCCTATCAGTGCCCAGCAGTGCCGCCTATCAGCGCCATCCTATCAGTGCCCAGCAGTGCCGCCTTTCATTGCCCATCAGTGTCGCCTATCAGTGCCCATCAGTGCCAACCAGTGCCACCCATCAGTGCCCATCAGTGCCACCTATCAGTGCCCATCAGTGCTGCATATGAGTGCCACCCATCAGTCCTGCCTACCAGTGCCCATCGTCAGTGCCCGCTCATTGGTGCCACCTCATCGGTGCTACCGTATCAGTGCCCATCGTCAGTGCCCGCTCATTGGTGCCACCTCATCGGTGCTACCGTATCAGTGCCTGTCAGTGCCGCCTTATCAGTGCCCATCAGTGAAAGAGAAAACTTACTTATTTACAATTTTTTTTAACAGAAACAAAACTTTTATTTTTTTCAAAATTTTTGGTCTTTATTTGTTTAGCAAAAAATAAAAACCGCAGAGATGATCAAATACCACCAAAAGAAAGCTCTATTTGTGGGAACAAAATGATAAAAATTTAGTTTGGGTACAGTGTAGCATGACCGTGCAATTGTCATTCAAACTGCGACAGCACTAAAAGCTGAAACTTGGTCTGGGCAGGAAGGTGTCTAAGTGCCCTGTATTGAAGTGGTTAAAGTGGATGTAAACCCGAATTTTTTTTTTTTATATACTGTAGAGTATAAGATTTCCTATCATTTGAGCCCAGTCTTGCCACACAGAGTTAATCCATCTCTGAGCAATCCTCTTATTGTTCAGTGAGAAAAATCTTGACAAACTGAGAAAAACTTTGTCAAATCCTCCTCCTTGCTGTGAGTGACAGCCTAAAACATGCATTATTTTTTAATTCCCTCCCTCACTCCTTTCTTCAGCAGCTCTGCAAGGATTGGCTATTCCACCCCTCACCATGATTTGGCATGCTGAAGTCATGTGGTTACTTTCCTGTCTTTTCACTGGATGTTAGAGATCATAGCAGAAGTTCAGTGTAAGAAATACACAGGAGAAAATGCATATTGACAAGGGGAGTGTAGAGGTGGGCGGGGAGTCTACTGACATCACGACTCCACCCACCGAGCTCCAGACCCACCCACAGAATATGCAGTTTTTCGGGTCTAATAACAGACAGAGGGGAGACATTTGACAGGTAAAGATACATGCAGGAGGCAGAAATATCCTTATAGATAACCCCTTTGGCAGTAGTTTAGAAAGGATGACATTGGGTTTACATCCACTTTAATGCTCTCTTTTAACCACTTAAATTCTAGAAGATTTACCCCCCTTCATGGCCAGGCCATTTTTCGCGATACGACACCGAGTTACTTTAACTGACAATTGCGCAGTCAAGCAACGCTGTACCCAAATAAAATTTATATATTTTTTCCCCCCACAAATAGAGCTTTCTTTTGATCAACTCTGCGTTATTTATCTTTTGCAATATAAAAAAAAAAAAAAAAAAGAAGGACCAACAATTTTGAAATAAAGCAATATTTTTTTACTAGCAAGAATGGGGGGAAGTTGGGACTTTGTATGAGACAGAGACTCGTGCCTCCATCCCTGCCAATACGATAAAGGGGAGAAGGCGGGACTTTAAATGAAGCGCGCAGTCGATAGTGAAGGGTCAAAAAAGGGGATATGTATTGTATAAAACATGATAAATATTCCATACAGATAGGTACATGGGTCCAAAAATTCATCATTTATTACATATATTTATATTATATCGGTGTTACACATTGCATGTACAAGGGTTAGTGGTTCATCTATAATAAATATATCTGTATTACATTGGTACTACACATTGTATATACAGAAGCTCTATGCGTTTCGTGGAGTATTCATATCCATTCTTCAGGAGCGACAATGTGTATTAGCTGAAAATAAAACACATAATAAATTTCAAGGTCAATGCTTGTAAAAAATAGGAAACAAATATAAAAATGTATATAACTTGGGAATAACCCCTAGCCATAAAAATACTCACAACTACCATGCAGTAAGAGCACAATGGTGAGGGCTGGTAGCTCCCCATAGGGGCATCTTTTCCGGGAGCTGTGCCGGCGACCAGCGCAAGTGGGACCCCCCCACATGACAACACCGGGAATGGACAGAATTCTAAAGGGTGGGGGTCCCTAATATGGATTGTGTGGGTGATTTGGAGACATCTTGAGGGGTATCTAGAAAAAATGTGAGAGTGAATGGGATGACGTGTAAAAAATAAATAAATGAATAAAAATGAATAAATGTAGATGTGAAAATGTATGTCTAATGTAAAAGCATATTAAGCCTGTGTCAGGGATGGTAACTGTGAAAAACAAAACCAATAAAATCAATTGTAATGTGTGATATGCAAATCCAAAATGAAAATAAAGTCCAAAAAATGTTAGTGAGTGCATTGTCTTGAATGCCTTACCTAGTGCTGGGAGGTATAAAACAATATGCTGAAGTGCTGGGTGCCAACAGTGTGCGGAGGGATGACCAACCCATGCAAAGAGCTGACCCCGAATGGGACACATGAGGGCACGCACGCCAATCACCCACATACGCCACGCAGGCGTGCAAAAATGGGGGGGCGCCTGTGGCCGAGAGATTGAGTCTTGCGGCGTTTGGCGCCAATACCACCCCCATATGCTTCCTATGGAAACCACCAGGCGCGACGGCGCTCAGTAAAACGCTGCACGAGTGGCGTGTAGGGCATGACGTCGATGCACAGTGCGGCAGCATCCCAACCCTCCCATGGATACAAGGGGAGGGGAGGAGACCCCGCAGTGTGCATCGCAGCTCCCGGAAGTGAAGTGAGCTGACGGCTCAAGCATTCAGATCACAAAGCACTGGTAGAGCAGGTGTGGATATGATATATTATATTGATTGGGTAAAACAAGCATGAACCGACTTTATAGATAAATAGTTGCCTAACGAAGTTAGGAATATATAAAGGAATTAAACAAACTTGATTGAATAAATTAGATAGCATGTATGGACCCACTGCAATAAAATTGTACCGATTACTAGGGTCAGACCCGACTCTATACGGAATGCGCGCCTCCATCCCTATTGCACTAGCAAGAACGGGGGGGGGGAAGTTGGGATTTTGTATGAGGCAGAGACTTGGCGGAGACTCGTGCCTCCATCCCTGCCAATACGATAAAGGGGAGAAGGCGGGACTTTAAAGGAAGCGCGCAGTCGATAGTGAAGGGTCATAAAAGGGGATATGCATTGTATAAAACATGATAAATATTCGATACAGATAGGTACATGGGTCACAAAAATTCATAATTTATTACAAATATTTATATTATATCGGTGTTACACATTGCCTGTACAACGGTTAGTGGTTAATCTATAATAAATATATCTGTATTACATTGGTACTACACATTGTATATACAGAAGCTCTACGCGTTTCGTGGAGTATTCATATCCACTCTTCAGGAGCGACAATGTGTATTAGCTGAAAATAAAACACATAATACATTTCAAGGTCAATGCTTGTAAAAAATAGGAAAAAAAATATAAAAATGTATATAAACTTGGGAATGACCCCTAGCCATGAAAATACTCACAACTACCATGCAGTAAGAGCGCAATGGTGAGGGCTGTTGGCTCCCATAAAGTCCCGCCTTCTCCCCTTTATTGTATTGACAGGGATGGAGGCACGAGTCCCCACCAAGTTTCTGCCTCATACAAAATCCCAACTTCCCCCCATTCTTGCTAGTGCAATAGGGATGGAGGCGCGCATTCCGTATAGAGTCGGGTCTGACCCTAGTAATCGGTACAATTTTATTGCAGTGGGTCCATACATGCTATCTAATTTATTCAATCAAGTTTGTTTAATTCCTTTATATATTCCTAACTTCGTTAGGAAACTATTTATCTATAAAATTGGTTCATGCTTGTTTTACCCAATCAATATAATATATCATCTCCACACCTGCTCTACCAGTGCTTTGCGATCTGGATGCTTGAGCCGTCAGCTCACTTAACTTCCGGAAGCTGCGATACAAGGGGAGGGGAGGAGACCCCGCAGTGTGCATCCATGGGAGGGTTGGGATGCTGCCCCACTGTGCATCGACGTCACGCCCTACACTACGTGCAGCGTTCTACTGAGCGCCGTCGCGCCTGGTGGTTTCCATAAGCGCCTGGGGGTTGTATTGGCGCCAAACGCCGCAAGACTCAATCTCGGCCACAGGCTCCTCCCCCCCCCCCCATTTTTGAACGCCTGCGTGGCATTTGCGGGCGATTGGCGTGCGTGCCCTCATGTGTCCCATTCGGGGTCAGCTCTTTGCATGGGTTGGTCATCCCTCCACACACTGTTGGCACCCAGCACTTCACCATATTGTTTTATACCTCCCAGCACTAGGTAAGGCATTCAAGACAATGCACTCACTAACATTTTTTGGACTTTATTTTCATTTTGGATTTGCATATCACACATTACAATTGATTTTATTGGTTTTGTTTTTCACGGTTACCATCCCTGACACAGGCTTAATATGCTTTCACATTAGACATACAATTTCATATCTACATTTATTCATTCTTATTTATTTTATTTTTATTTTTTTACACGTCACCCCATTCACTCTCACATTTTTTCTAGATACCCCTCAAGATGTCTCCAAATCACCCACACAATCCATATTAGGGACCCCCACCCTTTGGAATTCTGTCCACCCCCGGTGTTGTCATGTGGGGGGGTCCCACTTGTCGCCGGCACAGCTCCCGGAAAAGATGCCCCTATGGGGAGCCACCAGCCCTCACCATTGTGCTCTTACTGCATGGTAGTTGTGAGTATTTTTATGGCTAGGGGTTATTCCCAAGTTATATACATTTTTATATTTGTTTCCTATTTTTTACAAGCATTGACCTTGAAATTTATTATGTGTTTTATTTTCAGCTAATACACATTGTCGCTCCTGAAGTGTGGATATGAATACTCCACGAAACGCGTAGAGCTTTTGTATATACAATGTGTAGTACCAATGTAATACAGATATATTTATTATAGATGAACCACTAACCCTTGTACATGCAATGTGTAACACCGATATAATATAAATATATGTAATAAATTATGAATTTTTGTGACCCATGTACCTATCTGTATGGAATATTTATCATGTTTTATACTGTACAATACATATCCCCTTTTTTGACCCTTCACTATCGACTGCGCGCTTCATTTAAAGTCCCGCCTTCTCCCCTTTATCGCAATATTTTTTTTACTTTCTGCTATAAAACAAACAAAAAAAAACCAAAAAGAAGTCTAATTTCTTTGTAAATTTAGGTCAATACGTATTCTGCTACATATTTTTGGTTAAAAAAAAATCCCAATAGGCGTCTATTGGTTTTCACAAAAGTTATAGCATCTACAAACTATGGAATATTTTTATTCATATATTTAACTAGTAATGGTGGTGATCAGCGATATTGCAGTGGACATTCTGACACTGACACTTTGAGAACCAGTGATACTAATACAGTGATCAGTGCTGATAATATGCACCGCCACTGTAATAATGACACTGGCTGGGATGGGGTTAACATCAGGGGCGATCAAAGGGTTAACTGTGTGCCTAACCAGTGTTTTTGTATACTGTGTGAGGTGAACTTACTAGGGGAAATGATGAAGTACACAAACTCCTCTCCTCCCTCCCATGTCAGAACTGAGATCTGTCTTGTTTACATAGGCAGATCACAGTTCTGTGTCTCTGCCTGACAAATGGCGAGTACCCGCATCCGCCGATCGGCTTTCGCTGTAAGCAATCACAGTGGAAGCGAGCTGCCGGTGGCATGCTGCCCCCTACACGGATGTGCCGGCTGCCACACAGCTGCCGCCCTCTAGCATAGCAGTAAACCTGCTATAGAGCAGCCGGCAAGCTGTGAAGGTAAGCATGTCTTTGTGTGCAGAACAGCATATTTAATTGAACATTTTTTTAATGATTCTTTGTCCAGAGGTTTATGTGCATCTGTCACTTGTGGCCCAGTAATTAGGAGTATTTTGTAGGTACAGGGACCGTAGCAATGGTGTGCAGTGAACAATGTGACTAAGCAAGTTTTGTTTAACCATACCTCTTTAAGCCTCTCCCACTGTTAGGTCAAACTCAAAGGGGCCACGCATCGAAACATATAACAATGCCCATTTATGCCACGTGACATCACAGCCATCTTGTGGGCCTGCAACACTTCCTTACTGTCCACAGTGGTTCTCATTCATGTGATATACAGTCTACAGCTTCTGTTGGATCTTCCTGGTGCTTTCCTGGTTCACTTCCTAGTTCAAAGCACCTTACAGCACGTCCACCCAGAGGGGCTTGCTCAGCATTGACTGCCTGAAAGGTTGCCACCTTCTGGAGACTTATCAATACACTTTTTAATATCTTGTAAATGTGAATGCATATTTATTGTTGTTCAGGGGTACACTGGAAAAAATAACACTCTGCAGAGCTATAGAGAGGTCTATAATAGAATAATCTACAGAATATATCTATCCATCTGTTTGCCTGGAAAAACGATACATGCTTGGACTTGTAGTCCAACTACAGTCAAATAATTTTTTCTTTTTTAAACCAGCATAGCACTAAAATTCAATAACAGATTCTCTCAGCGTGTCTAAATTATTGATGGTTGGGAAAAGATTTCATATTTAACTGTAAAACTATTAATTACACTGCAGAATAACCTCACAATCCCGACTTGTCTCGCCAGTTCAATTATTTAGCGATGTACCATATTTTAACTGAATGCCAATGAAGACATTAACACAAGCATCCTGGCATTAAATGCCATTTGTCACGGAGTGAAATTAAACAAAAATGACAAAAAGAATGGTGATGTATTTTGCAGATATGAAATGTAGCAATGCGCTGATGAGCAATTGATGGGATGTAAATGGTCACATTTCTGCAGCTGCAAGGAGTAGTAAAGAAACAACATGAAAAGAAAAAAAAAAAAAAAAGAAGAAGAAGAAAAGGGGGACAACAGTAGCAGATTCATAAATTGTAAGACAAGACAAAATAATGTAAATTGCTCATAGCAACTAATTATTATTATTATTATTATACAGGATTTATATAGCGCCAACAGTTTGCGCAGCGCTTTACAACATGGGGGCAGACAGTACACTTACAATACAAATCAATACAGGCTAATCAACTAATCAGGCTAGCACCCATCATCTATCTTATCCCCAGACAAAAGAGAGCAGTAAAATGATTGCTTGCTATGGACAACACAGCTGCTTTCCTTTGCAAAATATAGCATAATAATAATAATAATAATATAAAATTAGACGGTAAGCACTTCTGGTACGAAAACCAATTTGTTCAGTGTTTTCTGTAGAGCATTGTATGTCAAAACATTATAAATGAATGAAAATAAATGAATAAATGAAAAATAAGGATCATACAATAATAATAATAATAATAATAATAAATTACTGGGAACATTAGCGTGTAAGCCCCTCTGGTGCAGAGATCGATGCTCAGTGTTCACTGTAGAGCACTGTGGGCTAAACAAAGCAAAATAAAATAATACTACTACATTAGAACGTAGGTTCTTCTGATGTACAGACCAATTTGTTCACTGTGTAAGCTAAATATTTAGCTATGTCAGAGCTAAATAATAATAATTATATATAAAAAAGGACATTAGAATGTAAGCTCCTCTGGTGTGGAGACTAATTTGTTCACTGTGAGAGCTAAACAAAAGTAGTAAAAAAAAAAAAAAAAAATGTAGCTAGGTCAAAGCTGAATAAAAATATTATTATTAGCAATGTGGGGCATTAGTTCTGGTGTGTTTTCTGTACTGCACTGTGGAATAGGTCATATCGTTATTAAATAATAATAATAATAATAATAATAATATTAAAATGACTGTGGTGGAAATATTAGAGTGAAAGCTCCTCTGGTGTGCAGACTGATGTCATTGGTTCCGTGTTTTTGGTACAGCACTATGGAAAATGTCAGAGTGACAGCAAGGTCCATAAATATTGGGACATCGACACAATTCTAATCTTTTTGGCTCTATACACCACCACAATGGAATTGAAATGAAACGAACAAGATGTGCTTTAACTGCAGACTTTCAGCTTTAATTTGAGGGTATTTACATCCAAAGCAGGTGAACGGTGTAGGGACTACAACAGTTTGGTTATGTGCCTCCCACTTTTTAAGGGACCAAAAGTAATGGGACAATTGGTTACTCAGCTGTTCCATGGCCAGGTGTGTGTTATTCCCTCATTATCCCATTTACAAGGAGCAGATAAAAGGTCCAGAGTTCATTTCAAGTGTGCTATTTAGGGCTGCAACTAACGATTATTTTCATAATCGATTAGTTGGCCGATTATTGTTTCGATTAATCGATTAATCGGTTAATAAGCTTAAAAAAAAAAAAGTGTGGTGTATAATTTAGTTAATATGTAAAGTTTAAAAAAAAGCAATTTATTGTTAAATATCTCTATGCAGTGGTAAATGTAAATAACTATATGGTTAGGGAGCAAAATATCTAATCAACTCTGAGAATAACAGACAGAAGAGATATACTATTAGAGGAGAGATATACTGTATATGCTATTGGAGGATATATACTATTAAAGGGTGAATCTGGTAAATTACATCAGACTCAGAGATCAATTTTTTTTTATTTAAAAAACAAACAATGTCTTCCTTAAAAAAAAAAAAAAAAAATGGCATTTTAAGAACGTTAGTTCGATTTTCTAATCGTTAGTGGGGTCAAATCGATGTTCATTTTCAACCATGGTGACAATTTGGAAATAGGAAACTTCTTGGTCAAAGGAATTTTCCGACGGTGTGTGTGGTTTTCCTTCATTTTAAAAACAATGTTAAAAACAAGTGAAAATTTCAAACATTCTTTCATTCAGCGAATGTACAAAGATTTTTCGTATAAATATTCTCATCTGAAAATTGATCCGTGTGGCCAGCATAAGGCTCGCTACACACCTATGCAGTTTGCTTTTGGTCTATTTCTGCAGTGCTTTTTGCTGTGCATTTTGATTTTTGCACACGTGATTTTGCTGCGATTTGCGTTTTTGCATTTTTTTTTGGCCAACTTGTTGTTGGGCAGATTAAAAAACACAAATTTCTGCAAAAACGCATTACATGCTTTTCTGCAGCTTCTCCATTGAAGTATATTGAACCAAAAAAGCATCGTTTTGCGTTAAAAAAAGTCCCTGACCCTTTCCAAATACGCAGCGGCTAAAAAAAGCATAGATGTGAACGCGTCCCATAGGAAATCATGTAAATGAACTGTAGTGCAACCAGGTCTAAGACGTTTAGTAACATAATGGGGTTAAAAAAAAAAACTAAACTTAGCCCTTTATAGTACAAAAAAAAAAACCAGATAATCACTACTGTAAGGGGTTCATTTTTTTACTGTAGAACTGTGGAAGTAACATTTACAGTAGCGATTATTTGCTCTTTTTGTACTATAAAGGGCTCATTTTAGTTTTTCTTAACCCCATTGTTACTGGCCGATTAATCGATTATGAAAATAGTAATCGATTAATTTCATAATCGATTAGTTGTCGATTAATCGATTAGTTGTTTCAGCCCTAGTGCTATTTGCATTTGGAATCTGTTGCTGTCAACTCTCAATATGAGATCCAAAGAGCTGTCACTATCAGTGAAGCAAGCCATCATTAGGCTGAAAAAACAAAACAAACCCATCAGAGAGATAGCAAAAACATTAGGTGTGGCCAAATCAACTGTTTGGAACATCCTTAAAAAGAAAGAATGCACCAGTGAGCTCAGCAACACCAAAAGACCAGGAAGACCACGGAAAACAACTGTGGTGGATGACCAAATAATTCTTTCCCTGGTGAAGAAAACACCCTTCACAACAGTTGGCCAGATCAAGAACACTCTCCAGGAGCTGGGTGTATGTGTGTTAAAGTCAACAATCAAGAGAAGACTTCACCAGAGTGAATAAGGAGGGTTCACCACAAGATGTAAACCATTGGTGAGCCTCAAAAACAGGAAGGCCAGATTCGAGTTTGCCAAACAACATTAAAAAAAGCCTTTGCAGTTCTGGAACAACATCCTATGGATAGATGAGACCAAGATCAACTTGTACCAGAGTGATGGGAAAAGAAGACTATGGAGAAGGAAAGGAACTGCTCATGATCCAAAGCATACCACCTCATCAATGAAGCATGGTGGTGGTAGTGTCATGGCGTGGGCATGTATGGCTGCCAATGCAACTGGTTCTCTTGTATTTATTGATGACGTGACTGCTGACAAAAGCAGCAGGATGAATTCTGAAGTGTTTTGGGCAATATTATTTGCTCATATTCAGCAAAATGCTTCAGAACTCATTGGACGGCGCTTCACAGTGCAGATGGACAATGACCCGCAGCATACTGCGAAAGCAACCAGAGTTTTTTAAAGGAAAGAAGTGGAATATTATGCAATGGCCAAGTCAATCACCTGACCTGAATCCGATTGAGCATGTATTTCACTTGCTGAAGGCAAAACTGAAGGGAAAATGCCCCAAGTACAAGCAGGAACTGAAGACAGTTGCAGTAGAGTCCTGGCAGAGCATCACCAGGGATGAAACCCAGCATCTGGTGATGTCTATGCGTTCCAGACTTCAGGCTGTAATTGACTGCAAAGGATTTGCAACCAAGTATTAACCACTTGAGCCCCGGACCATTATGCTGCCTAAGGACCAGAGGTCTTTTTCCAATTTGGCACTGCGTCGCTTTAACTTTTAATTGCGCGATCATGCAATGCTGTACCCAAACAAAATTTGCATCCTTTTCTTCCCACAAATAGAGCTTTCTTTTGATGGTATTTGATCACCTCTGCAGTTTTTATTTTTTGCGCTACAAACGGAAAAAGACCGAAAATTTTGAAAAAAAATGATATTTTCTACTTTTTGTTATAAAAAAAATCCAATAAACTCAATTTTAGTCATACATTTAGGCCAAAATGTATTCGGCCACATGTCTTTGGTAAAAAAAATGTCAATAAGCGTATATTTATTGGTTTGCGCAAAAGTTATAGCGTCTACAAACTAGGGTACATTTTCTGGAATTTACACAGCTTTTAGTTTATGACTGCCTATGTCATTTCTTGAGGTGCTAAAATGGCAGGGCAGTACAAAACCCCCACAAATGACCCCATTTTGGAAAGTAGACACCCCAAGGAAATTGCTGAGAGGCATGTTGAACCCATTGAATATTTATTTTTTTTGTCCCAAGTGATTGAATAATGACAAAAAAAAAAAAAAATATATATATTTACAAAAAGATGTCACTAAATGATATATTGCTCACACAGGCCATGGGCCTATGTGGAATTGCACCCCAAAATACATTCAGCTGCTTCTCCTGAGTACGGGGATACCACATGTGTGGGACTTTTTGGGAGCCTAGCTGCGTACGGGGCCCCGAAAACCAATCACCGCCTTCAGGATTTCTAAGGGCGTGAATTTTTGATTTTACTCTTCACTGCCTATCACCGTTTCGGAGGCCATGGGATGCCCAGGTGGCACAAAACCCCCCCAAATGACCCCATTTTGGAAAGTAGACACCCCAAGCTATTTGCTGAGAGGCATGGTGAGTATTTTGCAGCTCTCATTTGTTTTTGAAAATGAAGAAAGACAAGAAAAAACATTTTTTTTTTTTCTTTTTTCAAATTTCAAAACTTTGTGACAAAAAGTGAGGTCTGCAAAATACTCACTATACCTCTCAGCAAATAGCTTTGGGTGTCAACTTTCCAAAATGGGGTCATTTGGGGGGGTTTTGTGCCACCTGGGCTTTCCATGGCCTCCGAAACGGTGATAGGCAGTGAAGAGTGAAATCAAAAATTCACGCCCTTAGAAAGCCTGAAGGCGGTGCTTGGTTTTCGGGGTCCCGTACGCGGCTAGGCTCCCAAAAAGTCTCACACATGTGGTATCCCCGTACTCAGGAGAAGCAGCTAAATGTATTTTGGGGTGTAATTTCACATATTCCCATGGCATGTTTGAGCAATATATCATTTAGTGACAACTTTGTGCAAAAAAAAAAAAAAAAAATGTATCTCTTTCCCGCAACTTGTGTCGCAATATAAAATATTCCATGGACTCGACATGCCTCTCAGAAAATAGCTTGGGGTGTCTACTTTCCAAAATGGGGTCATTTGGGGGGGTTTTGAACTGTCCTGGCATTTTATGCACAACATTTAGAAGCGTATGTCACACATCACCCACTCTTCTAACCACTTGAAGACAAAGCCCTTTCTGACACTTATTGTTTACATGAAAAAGTTATTTTTTTTTTGCAAGAAAATAACTTTGAACCCCCAAACATTATATATTTTTTTAAAGCAAATGCCCTACAGATTAAAATGGTGGGTGTTTCATTTTTTTTTTTTCGCACAGTATTTGCGCAGCGATTTTTCAAACGCATTTTTTGGGGAAAAAACACACTTTTTTAAATTTTAATGCACTAAAACACACTATATTGCCCAAATGTTTCATGAAATAAAAAAGATAATCTTAGGCCGAGTACATGGATACCAAACATGACATGCTTTACAATTGCGCACAAACGTGCAGTGGCAACAAAATAAATACATTTTTAAAAGCCTTTAAAAGCCTTTACAGGTTACCACTTTAGATTTACAGAGGAGGTCTACTGCTAAAATTACTGCCCTCGATCTGACCTTCGCGGTGATACCTCACATGCATGGTGCAATTGCTGTTTATGTTTGACGACAGACCACCGCTTGCGTTCGCCTTAGCGCAAGAGCAGGGGGCGACAGGGGTGCTTTTTTTTTTTTCTTTTTTTTTTTTTTCTTTATTATTTTTTTGCTTTTTTATCTTATTTTTAAACTGTTCCTTTCATTTTTTTTTTTTTTTTATCATTTTTATTGTTATCTCGGGGAATGTAAATATCCCCTATGATAGCAATAGGTAGTGACAGGTACTCTTTTTTGAAAAAATTGGGGTCTATTAGACCCTAGATCTCTCCTCTGCCCTCAAAGCATCTGACCACACCAAGATCGGTGTGATAAAATGCTTCCCCAATTTCCCAATGGCGCTATTTACATCCGGCGAAATCTAAGTCATAAAATGCTCGTAGCTTCCGGTTTCTTAGGCCATAGAGATGTTTGGAGCCACTCTGGTCTCTGATCAGCTCTATGGTCAGCTGGCTGAATCACCGGCTGCATTCTCAGGTTCCCTGTTGAGACAGGAGAGCCAGAGAAAAACACGGAAGACGGTGGGGGGGGGGCATTCCCTCCCACGGCTTGTAAAGGCAGTCTAGAGGCTAATTAGCCGCTAGGATTGCTTTTACATGAAAGCCGACCGCTGGCTGAAAAGAATGATACCAAGATGATACCTAAACCTGCAGGCATCATTCTGGTATAACCACTCAAAGTCGTGAATGGCGTACCTGAAGACAAAAAAATGGTTAACAATAAAGCACAGTAAACGGTAAAGTATAAATAATTACATACCTGAAAAACAAACATGATAAAACATAATAACAATAAAACATTGCAGAATAGAATACAGTAAAAAAGAGCAGAACAATAGAGAGAGAGAATAGAGAGAGAGAACAATAAAACGACAACAATTTTTTTTTATTTTATATATATTTTTTTTTTTACACTTTTTTTGTAACCAACTTTTATAACGGTAACCGGTTCCAGGTTCGGGTCTCTCAAAATGCGATGGCATCTTGGGAGACCCTGTGAAAGTGTGCCTAGTCTGTGGAATGCTGTACCCTACGCTAATACTCAACTAGTGAATGGTAGCGTTCAAAACATTCACCAATGCAAAGACCAGGATTGTCAGGACAGGAGGGACAATGATAGCGGGTGTCACGCCTATATCCGCGCTTGCTGCAGACACGACATCTTTTTTGGGGGGGTTCGTTGGGTAGGGGTACTCGGGAGGACATAAAGAAAATGCCTCTCATGCAGCCGACTGCATTTGGTTGGGGATGTGAATGGGGGAAGTACGGGCGCTGCAGAAGTGGTGGGTTCCCAATTAGGATTGGCGAATGCAGCAGGAAGGGCACTATGGGCACGACGGGCCTGTGTTTGTCTTCTTGGTGGCAGCGGGACACTACTTGTGCTTGCCACCTCACCAGCTTGAACTGCACTTATGGGACTCGCCACGTCACCAAGTGTTACTGCAGTGCTGGTTTGACTACGACCGGGGTGTACTAGGCCGCTGGTGCTTGCCAGTTCACCAAAACGCTACAAAAAAAACTGTTAGCGATTGCAGGGATCAGGCCTGACTCTGCGAACGCTGCAGTTATGCGTTTAGTGTTTTGTAAGTGACAGTGATCGATCGATACTGCACTTGGGTGGGCTGGGCTGGGCTGGGCGGAGGGGCAAAACGCAGGTGCTAGCAGGTATCTGGGCTGATCCCGCTAACACTGTGTTTTTGGGAACCCTAAACTGCTGGAGATGCTAGTATAGATCTGATCGGATCAGATATTGATCCGATCAGATACTATACCACTAAGGGAGGTGTATGGTGTGTGCGTGGGTGTTAGCGGTACTGGCGCTAACCTGACGCTGCCTGGGGCTGGTGCTTGCTAGTTCACCAAAACGCTACCAAAAAAACTGTGAGCGATCGCAGGGATCAGGCCTGACTCTGCGAACGCTGCAGTTATGCATTTAGTGTTTTGTAAGTGACAGTGATCGATCGATACTGCACTTGGGTGGGCTGGGCTGGGCCGGGCGGAGGGGCAAAACGCAGGTGCTAGCAGGTATCTGGGCTGATCCCGCTAACACTGCGTTTTTGGGAACCCTAAACTGCTGGGGACGCTAGTATAGATCTGATCGGATCAGATATTGATCCGATCAGATACTATACCACTAAGGGAGGTGTATGGTGCGTGCGTGGGTGTTAGCGGTACTGGCGCTAACCTGACGCTGCCTGGGGCTGGTGCTTGCCAGTTCACCAAAATGCTACCAAAAAAACTGTTAGCGATCGCAGGGATCAGGCCTGACTCTGCGAACGCTGCAGTTATGCGTTTAGTGCCTTGTAAGTGACAGTGATCGATCGATACTGCACTTGGGTGGGCTGGGCGGAGGGGAAAAACGCAGGTGCTAGCAGGTATCTGGGCTGATCCCGCTAACACTGCGTTTTTGGGAACCCTAAACTGCTGGGGACGCTAGTATAGATCTGATCGGATCAGATATTGATCCGTTCAGATACTATACCACTAAGGGAGGCGCATGCTGCGTGCGTGGGTGTTAGCGGTACTGGCGCTAATCTGACGCTGCCTGGGGCGACGCATATCACCGCCGGGCGATCGGGGGGCTAAACCTTTATTCGGTAATAAACGGCGGGTTCCCTGACACTATAAAAAATAAACTAACTAACCAGCGTCACCCGTAACGGTTATACGGTGATCAGTGGTGAAAGGGTTAACTAGGGGGCAATCAAGGGGTTAAAACATTTATTAGATAGTATATGGGGGTCCCTGTCGCTATAAAACGCTGACGGCGAACCTAAATATTTACCTCACTAACTAGCGTCACCAGCGACACTAATACAGCGATCAGAAAAATGATCGCTTAGCAACACTGGTGACAGGGAGTGATCAAGGGGTTAAAACTTTATTAGGGGGGGTTAGGGGGGTATCCTAGACCTAAAGGGGGGTAATACTCACTGTTCCAACACTGTAACTGTCAAAACTGACACCAATGCAGTAATCAGAAAAAAAAAAACAAAAAAAACAAAAAACTGCTGGTGTCAGTTTGTGACAGGGAGGGGGGGGGGTGATTGGGGGGGGGGGGGGTCGGGGGGGGCGATCGGGGGGGGGGGGGGATCGGGGTGTTTTGTATGCCTGGCATGTTCTACTGTGTTGTGTAGTGTTGGTGCACTCACATTGATGTCTTCTCTCCTCGGCGCTGCAACGGAATACCGAGCCGAGGAGAGATGACATCATTTCCTTTGCTGCTGTTTAGCATACAGCAGCAAAGGAAGTGATCTGATTGGCCGGCGGCGATCGCGAGGGGGGGGGCCACGAACGGATGGCCTCCCCCTCATCTCCGATCGCCGGGGGACCAAACGGGACCGCCTCGGGCGGCGGGGGGGGGGTCCGATCGGACCCCCCACCCGCGGGAGGCAAATCACGTACATGTACATGATTTTGCCTGCCCGTGCCGCCTTGCCGACGTACATCGGCGTGAGGCGGTCCTTAAGTGGTTAAAAAGTGAAAGTTTCATGGATGATTGTTAATCTGTCCCATTACTTTTGGTCCCTTAAAAAGTGGGAGTCACATATACAAACTGTTGTAATTCCTACACCGTTCACCTAGTTTGGATGTAAACCCCTCAAATTAAAGCTGAAAAACTGCAGTTAAAGCACATCTTGTTCGTTTAATTTCAAATCCATTGTGGTGCTGTATAGAGCCAAAAAGATTAGAATTGTGTCAATGTCCCAATATTTATGGACCTGGCTGTAATTGTATAATCATAATTATATGCGACTACGGTAGGGACTAGGCATTTGAATGTGAGGTCCTCTGGTACAAGGAATGATGTGAATGGTTCAGAATTGTGCAGCATATCAGTTTCAGTAACCAGTTCAAACACTTCCACTTTTACTTTTTTTTTTTTGAAAGTCAGTGAACGGAGGTGTTTAAGAAGAGTTTAAAAAGAATGAGAAAAGAATGAAGGATAGGAAGGAGGGGAAGGGGAGGAGGAGATTGAGAGATGAAAAGAGATAGACTTGGTGTGAATAGGTGACCTTCGCTTGGCATTCAGTTTTCTAGTTTTAGTGAAACAGTTTGGTCTCCACATGCCCCAGAATAGTGCAGGTGCATAGTACCCTCTGGTGGCAGCCTGATGCATCACCCAACTGGCAGTGAATGGGTGCTCATTGTTGCAGCCTATATGATGCTATATTATACTCTGCTGCTACATAAATATATACGCGCATTGTAGGGCTAGGAATAGTATCCACGCACAATGAAAGCGATCTGGGCATTTGGCACCCTGCAATAGACCGATTCATTCTGCCAGCTAAATTAAAATCCTATTGTGCTGCGTTGTTAATATTTTATGTCCTTGTTTTTCGAACAGTTATGGTGTGGCATTCTGCCCAATCTGAGTCAAACTTCACAGCCATCTGCGAAGCTTCAGAAATAGCACAACTAGGTGGATTTATCTCCCCTTCAACTCACCTTCTGGACCAAATCAGCAGGGTGAGGAGGGTGGATGAAAAAGGGACATAGGTGAAGCTTTGGAGGGAAAGGGGTGATCAGAGACATGAAAATGCAGTAGAGCCTTATTCCTGGGGGTCATGCGGATGGAGCCAGTCTTTTTTTTGGGGGGGCGGCAAACAATGCACCCACAACCAAACCCAATCCCCCCCCCCGGTCGGTTGTTCCATCCGCGGCAGATTTCTGGAGTGCATGACTAAGTTGTCCTGTGGACAGATTCTCCCACCTGAGCTGTGGATCTCTGCAGCTCCTCCAGAGTTACCATGGGCCTCTTGGCTGCTTCTCTGATTAATTCTCTCCTTGCCCGGCCTGTCAGTTTAGGTGGACGGCCATGTCTTGGTAGGTTTGAAGTTGTGCCATACTCTTTCCATTTTCGAATGATAGATTTAACAGAACTCCGTGAGATGTTCAAAGATTGGGATATTATTTTTTATAACCTAACCCCGCTTTAAAACTTCTCCACAACTTTTTCCCTGACCTGTCTGGTGTGTTCCTTGGCTTTCATGATGCTGTTTGTTCACTAAAGGTTCTCTAACAAACCTCTGAGGGCTTCACAGAACAGCTGTATTTATACTGAGATAAAAATTACAAACAGGTGGACTGTTTTTACTAATTAGATGACTTCTGAAGGTAATGGTTTCCACTAGATTTTAGTTAGGGATATCAGAATAAAAAGGGGGCTGAATACAAATGCACGCCACACTTTTCACATACCGGGATTTGTAAAAAAAATGTGAAACCATGTATCAATTTTCCTTCCACTTTAAATATGTGCCACATTTTGTTGATCTAACACATAAAATATATGTTTTTGGTTATAACATGACATAATGTGAAAAATTTCAAGGGGTATGAATACTTTTTCAAGGCACTGTACATTCGTTTTTCCATAGAGATGCATTGATTTCTGTTTTTCATCCATCAACACATGGATGAAAAATAGACAGACAATCCGCATGTGTGAAAAGGAGCCTTAAAGAGGAATTAAACCCTTCTATCCTTTACAGCCAAGGAAGCTGCTTCTGTTTGATCTGCAGTCCACCACACAGAACTGACAGTGTAGTGTGTGAGTCAGCACTCACTGATAGCAATAGGATAGGTCAAAGTGAATCAATGATAGTGAAGGAATCAAAATATACGCAAATAAATCAGATTAAGATTAAAAATAGTCCATACAATCCATGGCGGTAAGGGGATATCAGGGAAAGATTCTCAGGACAGATGGATTCACAGGTGAATGGGGATTGCATACACAATCGCCGGCAGTTTTGCAGCAGGAAATGGGAATTCCCTCAAACAGACAAAAATAGCAGAGGGAGGGTGCCAAGTCAGTGTGAATGTAAAATCAATTGCACTTTATTTCAAAAACACTTACATAGTAGTGTCTTGCAAGCTGCATACAGGGGTAATACGGAATGCCGTTCAAGCGGACAGCCATCATGATGGATGAGAAGACCACCGTAAAAGACAAGCTCAGACCCACCGCCCAGAGATAACACACCAGCGGTGTCTCCAGCACACACTCGCCACTGACAGGGCTAGCAGGAAACCGACACACAGATTGCGAAGGGGGCTTCAGGGCCTCAGATCACCCTGAAGACTAAGAAATCAGCATTTTAAAGCGCCTCTGAGCCCACTGCCCCTACATGTCTGTAACCCCACAAGGGGAGATCTCCTGCTCACTTCCTGTTATTTCACACCTGTACAGAAATGGAGAAAAATGGGGGGTGAGAGAGGGAATGCTACTGGAACAGGAAGACAGCACTAAAATCATTCTCAGAAATTCGAACCCTTTCCCACTCTACATATGTAGTAGGAAAAAAAAAAAAAAAGGAACCTTAAAGGTTTTAACCATTCTTACTCTATTCTTAACTAACATTTCAGCTGCCGTTAGGCTTGAAAGGGTTTGTTAACCCAACATTTCATATGCCTGGTAGGTATATGTTGTACCATGTACTTGTGTTAAAAAGTATCCTGTTCTCTTTGTATTGCTTCCTTTGTGCAAAACATCTGGTAATCCACCCAATCCCTCTGCTTTCCTATTAAAACTGACCACACTAAGCATTAAAAGGACACTAATCAATCACAGCAAAATAAAAATAAAAAATAAATCCAAAAAAAAAAAAAAAAAAAAAAAAAAAGAGAAAAAAAAATAAAGATCGATCTATCTATCTATCTATATACACACACATACATACATACATACATACATACATACATACATACACTCTTTGCCTTGCATTTCTATTTTACACAGTGAGGGTTCATAAATCCTTTTGCTGGTTTGCCTCACTTACTTCCCCTGTAAAATCAGTTTAAATAACTGCTAGGAAATCCGCAGTCCTCCTGGACCCTTTCACAGACATTAATAAAAGTTTTGCAGCTTTGAGTGCAATTTTATTTTGTCCCTGTGTTTCAAGTGGTGTGAGATGCAGAGTCCGGCCGGAATTGTCTGCGTCCTTCCAAGACTCCTTTTATCAGCTGCTTGCAGGATGAGTTGTGAAAAGTATCACAGAGTCCAGCTATGAGTGCTTGGCCCTCTGAAGGGGTGGCTGGGCCTCTTGCTGCCCCCAGATTATTTCTGTCACTGCTGAATGATCAGAGAATATATATATATATATATATATATATATATATATATATATATATATATATATATATATATATATATATAGATATATATCTATATATATATATCTATATATATATACCAATTTGTCCACTGTGCCCCATGAGCTACATTGTCAGCGTAAGATTACAATGTGCAATACATTAACTTTTTGGCCCGCACAGAGGAACAGATGGGCTGTGCCCCATTTATTAACTGTTACCTTCAATAATTCAACCTGATCAGTTTAACAGGAAATCTATATGGCAGGAATACTGGAGTTGCCAATATTAACTTTTTGAAGCCATCACCCTCATCTTTGCTTTCCTAGTGACTGACTGTACGCATGAGGACACCTATGCCTTTTTTTTTTAAGTGGCATTAGTAAGCATTGAAGGAAGGATCATCATTACTAAAGCAAATCAGCGAAGGAAGCTGCACATGTTCTCTGTACACAGCCATTACTGACCTGTGTCTAAAAAAAGGAGCTAATTGCCTATCAGTCGGCTGATCCATTGGCTTCACTACTTAGAGTTTTGGCCTGACTGATATGTTGAACAGGGGTGGGCAGGCACTTGCGGTACCCTAAAAAGGAGAAAAAAAAAAAAGTCTACCTTTCTGACCATGTTTTATAATACACCCATACATGGAACATGAACCCCCCAACCTTGCTGGATCTCAGCGTTCTTATCTTTGTAGGTTCTGATCATCTTTTGAATGCAGCTCCACCCGAACAACTGCATCATCCATATGCAGAGATCTGTGAATGGAGTCCCGTCTACCACCACAGCAACAAACTCATTATTCTCAAGTGTGGTGAAGTCACAATACTTGTAGTCCACTGATACTTCCTCCTGCCTCGTAGCCTCCCTGGCGGTTTTCCCGAGTGTGGCTCGGGGTTAAAATTCAGTACCATTAGCGGTAACCCCGAGCCACACTCGGGATCGCATTGCAGGATCCTGGGGCGGCGTTACTTACCTTGCCCCCGGGATCCTGCGATGTCCCCCGCAGTGTCCGAGGGCTCCGTCCTCCTCCGAAGCCTCTCCGTGCCAGGCTCCGTTCCCTGCGAGCGGCGCGACGCACGGGGGCGGAGCCTGGCGGCAAATTAAAAAAACTGTCAAAATCATAACACATACAGTACTGTAATCTCTTACAGATTACAGTACTGTATGAAATGATTTCACATCCCTTTTGTCCCCAGTGCTCTGGCCCATGCCCTGCATGCAGTTTTACATGATATACACTGTTCTTTCTGCCTGGAAACTGGAGATTGTCCATAGCAACCAAAAAGTGTCCCTTTACGTCAAAAGTGGCTTTAGACCAGCTAGTAAACAGCGATAATAAATTAGAACACTTGCAGAATTGAGCGATAGTGAATTGTGGGGAAATTTATTTTATTACTATTTTTTAAAATTTTTTTTTATTATTTATTTTTATTTATTATATTATAATTTATGTTTTTGTGTTTCAAACTTTATCATACCCGGGATATCTACTAGACTCTGGTTTGGACAGATTTAAGTGTGTTATTGTTAAGATTTACAGACCTACAATATAAAACGCCAAATTTCCATGCAAAATAATGGTACCGCTTTCAGCAACTAAAATCCGAAATAATCATACCGCCAGGGAGGTTAACAGAAGGGTTTGCCTCAGTACAGACCTACAGCTGGAGGAATAAGTTACAGAAGCCTGAGCATTGCACCCACGATTCACTGATCAGTTGCAATGCTTTGTGGCCATAAATTAAAAAAAAAAAAAATATAACAAATGCTTGTTTGTGTCAGGTCACCTTGAGGCTAGGTGACAGATGCACACCATTGGGATCAGGAGTGCACCGCAAGGTAGTGGATCCTACGGCTGACTGCTGCAGATGGGAGTCAGGGTGGTAAGGAAGGCAGGGTCGCTGGAACACCAGCACGTATCCCACCGGGGTTAGAGCATAAGATTCCCTGGGGCATGGAGTCTAAGAATCAGCAGGTGTTCACCAGAGCCTCTAGTGATGAGGATGGACTGGGATGCAACTGGCTCAAGGTCACGACCCCCAGGGTCCCCCAGCTCACACCCACAGTAGGCAACAGGAGGATAGGGATAGTAAGGGAATAAGCCAAGGTTGGGGCCACAAGCAGACAAGGACAACAGAGTTCACACCAAGGTTCAGGGTCACAGGGATAGTCGGGGACACGCCAAAGGTCAGGGTCACAAGCAGACAGGAATAGTTGATAACAGGCCAAAGTTGGTAACTGGAATCAGCCATAGGAAACACAGCAAGTCCACGTGAAAGCTAGCACACAATGGTTGATCAGCACTGCTGGCTTGCAGTGCACAGGTTAATATAGGGTTCCCTGATAGGGCCTGGGGTGGGGCCATGGTTAGAGAAGAGGTTATAAAACTAGCCAGGTGTGAGTGGCTGGCCTCTTAGTCTGAACACATGAGGAGAAGGTAAGCTGACAGAGAAAGATTACTGCATAACCATGACAGTTTGTGTTAAATCAATTTGGGTGCATTTATTAAAGTTTTGCAAAAGGTGTAATGAACCTTTAAAGAGAAAAAAAAAAAAAAAAAAGGGGACTTTTTTTCTACTCACCCCAAAATCCCTTTCTCTGAGTTCATTGATGGACACAGCACTTCCAGTCTTGACCTTAGGGTTATATCGCCACCTTTAGGAGTAGGACTAGGCAGAGATTTAAAAAACCAAGCACAGCACCACCTAGGGGCGGTCCTCACTGGCAGTAACCCCCCACTCTGTACTGCTTTGTAGCGAACCAAGCTGCCTGTAGCAGAGTGGGGGGGGGGGGGTTACTGCCAGTGAGGATCGCCCCTAGGCGGTGCTGTGCTTTTTTAAATTCCGGCCTAGTCCTACTCCTGAAGGTGGCGATATAACCCTAAGGGCAAGGCTGGAAGTGTTGTGTCCGTCGATGAACTCAGAGAAAGGGATTTTACATTGAGCAGAAAAAAAATCCCATTTTCTCTTTCGTTCATTGACGGACACAGCACTTCCAGTCTTGACCTTAGGGACATCCCAAAGCAGTGCCACAACGAGGGGTGGGAACACAGAAAAAAAAAAATTACCGAAAAATAAATTCCACCCAAAACAAAAACAAAAAAACCCCGTAAGAAGAGCCAAAACCTCAGACGGCCGCCTGCAAAACTTTGCGGCCGAAACACGCATCTGAAGATGCCCCAACATCCACCTTGTAAAACTTGGTGAAAGTGTGTACTGACGACCAGGTAGCCACCTTAGACACTTGAGAAACGGACGCTTGATGCCGGAAGGCCCAAGAAGCACTAACCGCCCTGGTAGAATGTGCCGTGACAGGAAAGGGGGGCACCCGCCCCCTGATGGCATAAGCCTGGACCACAATCTGCCTGATCCAATGAGAAATAGTGGCTGAAGAAGCCACCAGGCCCTTCCTCGGAACAGCCACAGGACAAACAGTGAATCCGACCTTTGAAAAGAAGTCGTAGCCGACAGATACACACGGAGAGCCCAAACCACATCCAAAGATTGCAAGGCAATCTCCTTGGGGTGGGACGGTCGAGGACACAAGGAAGGGAGCACAATGTCCTCATTTAGATGAAAGGCAGATACCACCTTAGGAAGAAATGAGGGATGCGGACGCAGCACCGCCTTATCCTTGTGGAGAACCAAATAGGGAGACTTGCATGACAAGGCCACCAGCGCAGGAAACCCGCCGAGCGGACGTAATAGCCACTAGAAAAACAACCTTCTGAGAGAGCGTAAGTAAGGGGATCTCCCTAATGTTCTTGAAAGGTGGCTTCTGGAGTATGAGAGCACCAGGTTCAGATCCCACGGAGGCAGCGGCGGATGCACCGGGGGAGCCACATGATGAACCCCCTGAATAAAACATGCGCACCAACGAGCAAGCAGCCAATGGCCGCCGAAAAAAAGATAGCCAGAGACGATATTTGCCCCTTGATAGTGCTCAAAGCAAGCTTCTGATCAACACCACGCCGCAGAAACACAAGGACCTTAGATACCGCATAGGAACGCGGATGTCACCCCACAGCCTCACACAAAGATGTAAGCCTTCCAGGTGCGATGATAAATCTTCCGAGAAGTGGACTTACATGCCCTCAACATAACGGGAATCACAGAAGCCGGCAACCCCCGATCTCTCAGTACATGGCTTTCAATAGCCATGCCGTTAAAGCCAGAGACGGTAAAGCAGGGTGGAATTTTGGACCCTGGGACAGAAGGTACCAAGGACGCCGAGGCCAGTCCAGAGCGATTAGAACAGGAGTCTTCAAACTATGGCCCTCCAGTTGTTCAGGAACTACAATTCCCATCATGCCTAGTCATGACTGTGAATGTCAGAGTTTTACAACGCCTCATAGGATGTGTAGTTCCGCAGCAGCTGGAGGGCCGTAGCTTGAGGATCCCTGGATTAGAATTACCGGAATTCCCTCGGCCCCTACCCTGCGCAGCAGACGAGGAAGGAGTTTGAGAGGAGGGACGGCATAAATGAGTTGATAATGGCCCCATGGAGCCACTAGCGTGTCTGACGCGTCCGCCAAGGGATCCCTTGTTCTGGCCACAAATCTCAGCACCTTCTGATTGAGGAGAGAGAGGCCAGAAGATCCACGTCCAGCGTGCCCCACCACTGGCAAATGAGATGAAACATTTCCAGATGCAGCGACCACTCCCCCTGATCCAGCAATTGATGACTGAGGTAGTTCCGCTTGCCAGTTTTCTATGTCCGGAATGTAAGCAGCTGAAAGAGCCAGCATGTGACGCTCTGTCCACTGCAGAATGCGAGAGACCTCCAGCGCTGCTGCTGAGCTCCTCGTCCCCCCTGGTGATTGACGTAAGCCACTGCCGTGGCATTGTCCGACTGGATCCTGACCGGACGACCATGCAGCAGCTGCGACCAAGTGGAGAGGCATAACCTGATCGCATGCAACTCCAGAAAGTTGATCGATAGGCGGGACTCCTCCGGCATCCAGCGGCCCTGGGCCAAACGAAGGCCCAAAACATCCCCCCTAGCCGGTCAGGCTGGCATCTGTCATGATCACCGTCAAATGGAGGATGGATTAACAACTTCCCGGACCGTAGAGCCGGGGACTGTAGCCAAAGAAGCAAAGCCCTGGTTAGATGGCCCACACAGATCTGACAATCCAGAGATGCTGGGGATTTGTCCCATTTGGATAAGATCTCCCTCTGCAAAAACCGAATGCGAAATGGAGCATACGGAACCTGCATCGAAGGTGGATACCATGAGGCCCAGAACTTGCATGCAAAAGCGCAGCGACGAGCACTTGCGGGACAGCAGCAATTGCACCGCAGAGTGAAGGGTCTTCAGTTTGATCGATGGAAGAAACCTTCGCCCTTGCAGAGTCCAGAATCAACCCCAAGTACTCCAGGCGTTGACTCCAGAGCAACACAGACTTCTGAAGATTCAACACCCCGCTGTCTCAGCTACGCCAGAACCGGAGCCAGCACCTTGGTGAAGACCCTTGGCGCTGACGCCAGGCCAAAAGGGAAGTGCCACAAATTGATAGTGCGTGTCCCTGACCGCAAAGCGCAGGAAACGCTGGTGCCTGACACAGATGGGGACATGCAAATAGACGTCCTTGATGTCCAGGGAGGCCAGGAAATCCACATTGTGAAGCGCAGCCACTACAGAACGACTCCATCCTGAACCTCCGTACCCTCACAAAACAATGGAGGGCCTTGAGATCCAGAATTGGACGAACCCCTTCCTTCTTCGGAACCACAGATTGGAGTAGAAACCCCGAAACCTCTCCGAAGCTGGTACAGGAACTATCACCCCCCCGTAGTAGCAAGTTTTGTACCGCCCCAAACAAAGCCTGCCGACGAGACGGGAGAAGATGAAGATTGGAGGGAAAAAAAAAAAAAACTATCTTGTAACCGGACAAAATTAGTTCACAGACCCACTGGTCGGAAAGAAGAGAACTCCACTTATCTGTAAACCACCGAAGGCGACCCCCCACCCGTAAGTCGGGCGGGGGTAAACCTTCAAGCAGAAGAGGACTTGTCCGCGGGCTTGTTTGGCTTGCCATGCCAAGGACGCTTTTGCCCGTCCGCGGGAGCCTTGTTGGGCTGGGAACGCTTGCCCGCAGAACCGGGAGGACGAAAAAGACACTTGTGAGCGGAAAAAGGAGGGGCCCTGCCTACGACAGGGCTCCTTGCCCTTTCTGGACTGTGGGAGAAAAGTACTTTTCCCCCAGTGATGTCCTTAATAATGTCCTCCAGAGAGGCTCCAAATAGCCTCCCACCCTGGAAAGGCAATTCCGCCAAAGCTTTCTTAGATGTCTGTTCCGCCGACCAACACTTAAGCCAAAGTAGCCGGCGCAGAACTACGGCCGACACAGAGACCTTTGAAAGCACCGAGGCTGTATCTAGGGCCGCATCACAGACATCCTTAAGTCCTTGCACTAACTGGTCTGCCAGTTCCACAAAGACTGAGGACGCTTGCTCATTACCCAACTCGCGGTGTACTAACTTATGCCGCGTACACACGGGCGGACTTTTCGACCGGACTGGTCCGACAGACTTTACAGCGGACTTTCGACGGACTCTCTAATGAACGGACTTGCCTACACACGATCACACCAAAGTCCGACAGATTCGTACGTGATGACGTGCACTGGACTAAAATAAGGAAGTTGATAGCCAGTAGCCAATAGCTGCCCTAGCGTCTGTTTTTGTCCGTCGGACTAGCATACAGAGGAGCGGATTTCTGGGTCCGGCTGAGTTACGATGTAAAGATTTGAAGCCTGTTCCAAATCTAAAGTCTGTCAGATTTGCGACTGGAAAAGTCCGCTGAAGGTCCGGTGAAGCCCACACACGATCGGATTGTCCGCCGCATTTGGTCCCTTCGGCGTCCGTCAGACCAGTCTGGTCGAAAAGTCCAACCGTGTGTACGCCCCATTAGCCCATTCAGCAAGTGTCTGCGACACCAGAGCCGTGGCTAGCACCGGACGAAGAGCCGACCTCGCCATCGTAAACATAGACTGAGCAATCGCCTCGGCCTTTCTGTCGGCAGGTTCCTTAAAAGAAGGGGACCCCTACAACGGAATCATGGTCGCCTTATTTAACCTGGACACTGGAGGATCAACGACCAGAGGGGATGCCCATTTCTTCAACAGACTCTCCTCAAAAGGGTAATGCACCGAAAACCACCTCGGAACTGAAAAGGAGCGCTGCGGGCGTTCCCAATCCTTGTAAATAAACTTATCAAAATAAGACAGGTAAGGAAACACCTTAGCGGTGTGAACCGGCTTGTGAGACCCAAAGGGGACTGACACCTCTGCAGATGCCCCCGCCGTATCCTCAATTTTCAAAGTATCACGCACCGCCGTAATGGGTGAACCCACCAGCGCTTTCTCATGCACCGCAACGGACGCGGAGGATTCCTCCTCACTGTCCGAAAGATCAGGGGCGCATCATCCGAGCCATCCAGGCAGAGGCCGCCTGCTACGGCGGGGGCCCGAGTCCGGATCAGAGTCCTCCCCGGAAGATGCACACCACTCAGGAGATTAATGATTTTCCAGGACTGCCGACAAAGTGTCCAGGAGCATCGCAGACCCAGAGGAGCCAGCTGCCATCACAGGGGTGTCTGGGGGGAGGCACCTGCTTCAGAGCCATGCCATCCCACGCTAGCCCTGACACTACCAGGGACCGAACGCCCACTAAAGGAGAGAGAAAGAGAGAGGACCACCCTCCTTGCTGCCACAGACTAGGGGGCCCCCCAGAAGGCCTCACCACCCTGACCGAGGAACAGTGCTGTGCCGTCTGTCCTCCGGCAGATGGGACAAGCCACAAGGAGATCCGCACTCTTGCCTGGCTTCAATTGCAGAGTCCAGAGCTAGAGGCCCAGCAGAAACACTCCTCACGCGGCTACAAGAAAATGGCTATTGGCCGCGCTTCCTCAGCTAGAGCACAAGTGCCTGGTAAGCCTGGAGTCTATGGGAAAATGGACGCCGTGCTCCGAGAAAATGGCTGTGGCTCCAAGAAAATGGCCACGGCACCCATCCCTTATATACGTGGAGGAAAAACGCGGCTATACACGTGGAGGAAAAACGCCAGCTATCCCCCCCTGTACCTAGAACGCTCGGAGACCACCCGGAGGGAACCCCACCAAGCCAGGTAGATGTCAAACACAACCTCCCTGAGCCCAGCAATCCTCGGTACAACTGGGGAGACTACCAGGATCTATATATCCAGCCTGTCACCCAGCCCAGCAGTTGATTACAGATGCATCACCAAAAAAGAAATAAAAGAAAATAAAAGCAAAGGCCAAAGAACCACAGGTCCCAGCAGGGAGCCAGGTCCTTCTCTTAGACTAGGCAGAAAAAAAACAAAAAACAAAAAAAACTGAGCTGCCTGTAGCAGAGTGGGGAGTTACTGCCAGTGAGGACCGCCCCTAGGCGGTGCTGTGCTTGTTTTTTTTTTTTTTAATTTCTGCCTAATCCTACTCCTGAAGGTGGCGATATAACCCTAAGGTCAAGACTGGAAGTGCTGTGTCCGTCAATGAACGAAAGAGAAAGGGAAACTGTGCTGAGAGATAACTTTGCTGCCATTGTTGACCTTCTGAAAAGGCTTGTTTCCTGGCTGTCATGCAGATCTACTGGCTTCCATTGTTTGAGTTATTGGCCTTGCTTTCCTGCAGTGTCTATTAGGTCCATAGCCAACTTAAAAACGCCCTCAATTACTTATTTTATTTTTCATGCACACAGGACTTCCACAAGCATTCTAGATGCCTGGCATTATTTCCCCGGCACATTCCCATGCCTACAGATATGATTTTCTAAACTCTGATGCTTCTTTGCACCTGTGTTTACCTGTATATGCGCTTTCAAAGTATTTTTTTAATGCAAAAGTTTCAAGCTCAGGAAATAAGTGGTGGATAAGACTTGTGTGAGTATTCTACGGGGAGGAATCAATATAGTACCACGTAGAGCTCCCACTTTGGGTCAATCGCTGTCCCCTAGTTTCTTTAATAGAAGAACTATTAAATCTTTAACATGGCTGCATTTCAAGGGAAACTTCAAGTGTGGCACGAATGGGTGTCCCCCGTGGCTGCAACCATGTAGTTAGTGGAAATCAGTTTCCCTCAATAGTAACACAACTATGAAATAACTCATTTCTACAACTGCAACACTAATTATGTCATATACCTGACATGTGACATTTGTCGCATCCAATATGTGGGTAGAACAACCAGGCGTCTTCGTGATCATTTCAATGACATCTATATAGTGTGACAAAAATTTTGAATACAAATGTAGCCAAGCATTTTAATCTATGCCATGATGGTAATACTACAGCTATGTGTATACAAGTCATTGACAAGATCAGGTCACCGGGGGGGGGGTGATGTGCCGGAGAGAAGTTTTCTGGATATTTCACCTCCAGACTCGCTCCCCACATGGGCTACATTATGAGTGGGATGTCACCCATTTTTATGACTAGCCAAGTATACATTTTCTATAGCAGCATATTAGCAAATATGACAGTGTTAATTACAATAGTGTTTCTGGCTTTATGTTTACCTAGGATAGCTGGTCGTTCATTTCACTTTTTGAATATAAGTCCCTCCCATAGATTACAGGAGGCAGAGGGACAATTTAAAATTTGGGCCATATTTTTACCACCCATATTGTCCCATATGGTACGGTTCCTGTGTTTATCCAGGGTAGCTGCTTGCTCAGATCACTTATTGAATATGAGTCCCCCCTCCCATAGATTGTAGAAGACACAGGTTTAATCCAAAATTTTGTCCGGGCTCTTTACCATCTATATCAGGGGTCTCAAACTGGCAGCCCTCCAGCTGTTGTGAAAATACAAGTCCCATCATGAATAAATTATTAAAGTGGTGCTGCGCTAATCCTAGCAGAAACACAAAAAATAAATAAATCTCCTAGTGGGCTAAATATCACTAAAATAAAATAAAAATACGAAATAAGCAGTTATGGATAATATGTGATCACTCCTATGTGAAAACAAATCACTAATAGTGCAAAGTGCAATCGTGATATATAATATTGACTTTCAGTGGATATTCATAACCAGAATATAACTGTTAAATTGACAAAAAGTGCAACAGCAAATTGTAGGAGTAAATCCTCCTATATAAAGTGCAAATAATTCAATACGACAGTAAATTCCACTGTGTAGTATACATGCAACAACATGAAGTGACTTGTGCAATAAAAGTCCACGTGACTACTAAGGCATAAACTTCAATTCAAACAAAGTGCTTAAGCATAAAAAAAGTCCTCCTCCACAAAATAAAACTGGCTTCATAACATGCACAAATTGTGGAGGAGTGCTCACATAAATCAAAGTAGTGCTCCTCTTCGTGTTCACAGATTAGTAAGCGGGCAGCTTTTCCCAATAGCTCTGCCTTAACACACATGATAGCGCAGGAATAATTATACACCTATTTTACAAGTCCCATCATGCCTCTGCCTGTGGGAGTCAAGTTTGTAACGGTCAGCCTTGCAATGCCTCATGGGACTTGTAGTTTCGCAACAACTGGAGGGCCGCCAGTTTGAGACCCCTGATCTATATTATTTCATATGATACCATGCACGCCCAGGTTAGCTGGCCACTCAATCTATCCATTTACTGAATACAAGTCTCTCTTATAGATTGTAGAAGGCATAGGCACTACATAAAATTTGGGCTGTGTGTTTTTACCGCCCATATTGTCTCACATGGTACTACTCATGTATATACCCAGGATAGCTGGTGTCTTAGATCATCTATTGAATATGAGTCTCCCTTATAGATTGCAGAAGACACAGGTTTAATCTAAAATTTGGGCCATATTTTTTTACCACCCATATTTTTTACCGCCCATATTGCTTCATAGGATAATATGCACACCCAGGATAGTTGGCCACCCAATCCATCTATTTATTTAATACGAGTCTCTCCTATAGACTGCAGAAGGCATAGGGACTATATTAAATTTGGGCTGTGTTTTTACCGGTCACATTGTCCCATATGGTACCGTTCCTGTGTATGCCTAGGATAATGGGTTTCTTAGATCATTTATTAAATGAGTCTCCTTTAAAGATCGCAGAAGACATAGGTTTAATCTAAAATTTGGGCTGTGTGTTTTTACCACCCATATTGTTTCACAGGATATTATGCACGCCCAGGATAGTTGGCCATTCAATCCATCTATTTATTTACTAAATACGAGTCTCTCCTATAGATTACAGAAGGCATAGGGAGTATATTAAATTTGGACTAATATATATATAAAAATTTTGAATCTATCTAGTTAGGATCGACCAGGTTATTGAGGTCATATGGAATGGATAACCAATGGTTGTCTTTGCTCTGTATGAACCATATACCGTCGATTGATTTGGTCTTTTTTGTCTCGTCCTGTACTCCTCCTTTTTCATCTTTACACCCTGATAGCTTCCCCATGTTTGTGATCAATGTTTTTATTGTGGGGTTAGCTAGACACAGGTCAAATGAAGTATAGGAAACATACATTTATCTTTTACCATTGGGATATAAATAGGTTATAATGTTTTTAAAGTTGGTATGCTTTCTCTTTATCTATATACACATTTCTATATATATTCCATATGTATACACTGTTTCCTTAAATCACATGGACTGTCTATATTGGTATATCTTCATTAGTACGGCTAATGTTATCTTTAATAGATATCCAAATATGTGCAAGTTTATATGTCTATGTCTTTCTCTTTTTTATTAAGGTTTATGTGAATCACATGTGGCTAAAAAGAAGTTTGTAATTTAATGATCTGTATCACCTGTTGCTATACTAGATAGGTGTATATAAGGAAAACAATGCTGACTTATCTTTGTAATGAATAAGCGCACTTGTTAGTGTGTGAAACGCATCTACCATTTGAACTGTCTGTAACACTTGGGATGTTCGTTCATTAAATACGAATTGATGGATCTTGGAGTGCAGCCATTTCTTCAGTGTTGTAAATAAGCGGCGGATGTAGGGTTGCCACCTGTCCAGGATTCACCCGGACAGTTCGGGTTTGGAATCATGCGTCCAGATTTCAGACTGCCTGAAACCCGGACACATTATTCAGACTGGACTATGGCTCCCAGCAGGATTGCTGGCTGCAGTTGTCCAAGCTGAGATTGTCTGCTACACTCTCTTTCATGCTGTCCAAAGCCAGCACTAACAATCCCGCCCCCCCCCCAGCACACACACGGGAGAGGAGAGAGGGTTCGTTCTGCACCTCTTCCTCCTGCCCCTACCCCTCTGTGTCTGCCCACAAAGTGGGGGCCAGAAATTTGAAGTCCAGCAGCCTCAGATGCATCTGGATGAGAGATACTGACTGCCAAGGGGTGAGTGAGCTCACCATCCATCCCTGTCTGTAACTGAAGTTTCCCCCCTTCTCTCTCCTGGCTCTGAGTGAGTACACTAAGGTAAATTAGGATTCTCAGAGCACCCCTTACATTAGGAGTTCCTATTTACATCAGAGTTCCCAGAACATCCCTTATTTTAGAGTCTCCAGAGTTCTCCCTTACATCAGAGTCTGCAGAGTCCCCCCTTACTGTGAAAGGGAATTCTGTAAGTTCAGATGTAAAGGGGGACTCTTGTTTATAATATATATATATATATATATATATATATATATATATATATATATATATATATATATATATATATATATATATATATATATATATATATATATATATACACACACACAGTTATAGGCATGCAAGATTTCTAAGGAAATCTCCTTAGAGCAGCCCACATTTCATGTATTCAGTGCGCAGTCAGAAAACCCATAAAAGGACAAGCGCACAATAATATTCATGAAAAAGATTGGGGGGAAAAAAATAACAAAAAAAAAAAAAGAGGACGAAAGAGAAAAGTGTAACAAAAGGTAAGAGAAGAGATGAAAAAAAAGAAAGAAGGAGTAGTAATAGTAGAGACGAGTTCTCTTGGATTAAGATGTAAAAAAAAAAATACAAATTAATAAGAGTCAAAATCTATTGGCCACGTCTATTGCCCAATTGCTCTGATGTGGAATAATGCAGTAAAATGTACAAGATCATTATGCTATTCATTTCATTCACCCATAAAGACAAGGGTGGGGAGAAGTACTCTCCCAGTGTTTGGAGATTAAGGCTGGGTTCACACTAGCTGCGGCCGCGGTTCACAGCAGGGGGTCCGGTGTTTGTCTGTTCACTGTTTCAGGTGCGAATCAGGTCCAAAATTTGGCCGAATTCCCAACTGAAATGGACCAGAAGATGCACAGGATCCTTCTGCAATTCAGACCGCAGCCGCCCTGGAGGTGTGTGAACCGGCTCCATTGAGAGTCGGTCACAATCTTCTGTCAAGCAAATTGGAATGCGGGGCAAACCCGCATCCAAATCGTATTAGCGTGAACCCAGCCTTACTGTCTAGCTGCCAAGAGGAAGAATCTAAGTAGGCTACATTTCTGGGATTTAACTGTGCCCGGGAGGATAGACAATAAAGCTATGGAGGGGGGGAAAGGGGCTCATAATAGATCTCTGTATATATCTGGAAGATCTGAAACCACCCTAAAAGGCTTTAGTGCTAAAACTCCCATAGTGCATGCTTGTTCAAGGACAATGTGACTTACTAGGTTGAGAAAACAGGGCAAGGACTTTTAAAAAGAAATTGGCAATAGCAGATGCCATATTTTTTTGTCTGGACATGTTCTTTTCACCTGTGGTATGGTGTCTGGTTCACTTTAAGCACCTATTTGAACAGTACATAACAGGATCCATATAAAAATATCAGTGATGTGTCTGTTTATCTTTTTACAGTTTGCTGTTACCGAAACTCGCTGAGCACGTCGAGGGAGAAAATTCGCCCGCAGCAGCCTTGGGGGATACATTTTAAATATGTAACATGCATAAAATTTTTACAGTATGCACTTTTGCAGAATTTAAATAGCTAATAATTGTATATACAATGCGCCCAAACTGAAAGCCATAAACATTCGATGGCTTTTTCCATTTGCATACAGAACCGCAGGTGAACTGATGGCGGTCTCAAGTAGGAAATTCATCTGCCTTATACTTTACTTCGGGAGAAAAACAAGATTATTTTCAGCCTGGGCTCACTAAATAATGGGTTGTAAAATGATCCTCTTCTAAATAAAAAACAATTTTTATTTATTGCTCATGAAAATAAAAAAAGTGACACAGAAATGTTTTATAGGATGTAAGGTTTTACAAGAGAGATAAAATTAAACACAAAAGTAAAAACGTATTTTATAGCATAATTTGTGCTTAGAAAACACAGTTCATTATTTGTCTGATGAGAATATCATTTAGCTACTGGGCACGTGCAGAAACTGGTTTATTCTTCCACTTGAGAGCGCTCTTTTTCTTTTTCCTCCTCCTCTTCACATCATGGCTAAGGTCTAAGCCAGGGATTAAAAAAAAAAAAAAAAAAAAAAAAAAAAAAAAAAAAAATGGAGGTGGGCATGCACAAAGATGTAAAATTGACAGGGGCATTGTTAAACCCGTCACCCACAGCCCATGCCTCAGATCTTCTACTGCAGGGGTCAGGCTCAATTTCACTGCAGGCCGCATCAGCATTATGGTTGCCCTCAAAAGGGGTGGTAGTATCTGTAAGACTATATAAAATGTATCTTCTTTATCATATAAATAATTGCCACTGCACTCAATGATTACTGGTTTTAGTAATAACTTAAGACGAAAGCTGCGAAGGGCAGGTGCAGACCGTTGTTTCGTCAGATTAGGCGACCCGTCAGAATGTGTAACGGAAGTGACGTTCCGTCGCCACCATCTTGCTACACCCCGTACTCTTCCACAGTAAGGATACACGGGAAGAGGGAAAGCGACATCTTGTTACACCCACCGGAGTGGAGTTTAGCATCTTACACTTATTTTTAACAGTAAACTGATTTTATATAGTGAAATACAGTACTTGGAACTCTGTATGAATGTTTAGATGTTGAATTTTAAAAGCAGTGAACTTCTGTCAGATTAGCAAATCTATGAGATGAGCAGACTTGCCACTGCTTTTAAAATTCAACATCTAACCAGTCAGACGGAGTTGTAAGTACTGTACTATATAAGCGGAGTTTACTGTTAAAAATAAGTGTAAAATGTAAAACTCCGCTTGCCCCCTTCTCTGTGTATCCTTACTATGGAGGAGTACGGGGTGTAGCAAGATGGTGGCGACGGAACGTCACTTCCATTACACATTCTGACGGGTCGCCTAATCTGACGAAATACAGGTACAGAGCCCACCCACACTCCTGTAGCAGATGATACAAGTCTGAAAAGGAGGGGCACACAGCATGTGTACCATTCACAAGAAACTTTATTGGAGACTGCTCAGACAGAACACCATGGCAGAACCATATTCTGTCTGAGCAGTCTCCAATAAAAAGTTTCTTGTGGATGATACGAGCAGTGTGTGACCCTCCTTTTCAACTGACATAGAATTACATTATTCTCATAATAATAAGCAGGTGTCCAGAGCAACCCCCCCCCCCTTCAGAAATCAAGAGTACCCCCGACCCCCCTATACCTTGTGCTGCTGCTGGTAAGAAGCTGAGGACAGAGCTAGGAAGCAGAAAGTGCAGGGTCTGGAGCAGTGGAGGGCTAGAGTCAGCTAAATGCTAAGACAAGGGGAGGTGAAGACGAGGGGGTGCTGCGGCTGCACAGAGAGGCGCAGGATCTGTAGAAGGAGTTCTGTCCTCCTCTCTGCTGCTGACTGCTGAAACAAGATGGGTAACAAGGGGGGGTGCAGCAGCTGCAAAAAAAGTGTGAGGGCCACATGAAATGGCCTGGTGGGCAAGATTCGGCCTGTGGGTCTTGTGTTTAACACATGTGTTCTACTGAGTACACTGGGTGTCCTTTGCAACATTTGCTGCTGTCATCCATGAATGATCCTGTAGACAAATATACTGCAATCATTGCTGAACTGGTTGTGAGAGGTTTTGTATGGAGCAAAGCCTTTCTATCTTCCACAATAACTCAGTTTTTTCCTTACAGTTCTTTGGATGATGCTAGGTAGATAGTTAAGTGATCACATAATCTGCCATTTTAATTTATTACCGATTTCTGCATTGTAATCTAGGTGCCCAAGAGTGCTCCGGGTCTTTTGGGTTCCTAACAACACTTCCACTGATCACGTTCCAGCAGCATCCATGCCTATAGTACTTCCTGATTAACATCTACAAAGCTGCCTGAATGGATCACAGAACATATTTGTGGTGGCAATTTATCAAACTGAAATCACAGCATGCAAATTCCTGATGGAGCTGATGATGGCATTAACGTCAGCACAAACATTAAAGCAGAACAGTCACAAACTGAAATCACCACACAATCTCAGCTTATATTTGTTCAAAAAGTTCTTAAAATAAAACATGTCCTAAAAGAACCATGAAAAACTCCTTTTGGAAATGCACGTTAACTGGTTGTCATGCAGATGCAATGGCTTTAACAGTCACTGACCAGGAACAAGCATAGAAATAATGACTTCTTATTTTTATGCAATCTTCATTTTGGTGCTTCCTTGCTCCAGGGGTGCAGGAATAAGAAGGCAGACAGCCAGGCAACAAGCATTTTCAGGGTGAAAAAGCTACACCGGGCTTCAATCATTCCCATCTCCATTCACCTTACCATCAGTTGTTGCTGCAATATAAAGTTGAACCCCCCCCCCCCCCCCAACTGTCACATTACAAGCCCTCTATGCCACTTCAAAATCAGTTATAAATGCGTAGGAAGCAGTAACGATCCTGAGGTAGGTCTCATGAACAATCAGAATATTTTGTTTATGCACAATAAGGGTCTCTGTGTTTTTTCCGATAGATATGGCCCATACACACGATCCGAAAATTGTATGAAAAATAACACTTTCGAAGCAATCGTACGATAATCGGATCATTAGTGCAGAGCTTTTGAGAGCCGATTACGACAGTTCATCCAATATTATTCGATTGGACAAACACGAAAAATGATTTTTGTTTAATCAGTATAGTTGTCGTCTGAAAATACAATAGAAATACACTACAACACATGACATCACTTCCGATTTTTTTATTCTGTCGTACGATAATTTTTGTCACCTCTCCATTTTCAATATGCAACTAGCATGAAAAAAACAAACAAAAAAATGGATTGTATGTACAGGCCATAAGGTTACATTTGCACAGACATTTAGACATGCTGCAAATCACAGCGTCAAGAATCTGATTCATTTGGCTTGAATTGACAGCTGTGTGCGGATAGCTCCAGCCACTGAGCCCATACAGTACAACAACAGGCTGTTGGCAGCATCTATTCATGACTGTTTGCTCAGCCAGCGATGATCGTAGCTGGACACACTTTGCCGCTGATATTCACAGCGTTGATAAAAGCCTGTGCAAATGCAGCCAAAGTCAGTAAACGCCTCATTTTCGTCCCCAACCACCTCCCCTGGTTTTTTCTCTCAATCATGGTTGAGCTGCACTTTTACCATCCTGCGCCCCCCCCTCTAAACCAAACACAGTGGCCAGAGCGGGTTTTACACATACTGCAAAGAGGATACCACCTGCCTAGTTCAAGTGAATAGTGCTGTAATCACCCCACAATACACACAGTTGTGGGTGTGGTGGTGCAGGCTTTTAAAGGGTTAAAACAGGTACTGAGAAGGAAACATATCGCCTTCCAGCGCCCACCGAAAAGCGTTCCACCATAAAATCAATTCTCAGGAGATGGAGCCTTAGCTACTGACTTTTGACAAAAAGTCAACATTTGCACATCAGTAACATCTCTGTTAGTTGTGCATGTGTTGTAAAAACAAAGAGAGTGCTTTTTAAAAAAAAGCTGGTGCAGCATTAGGATAGGGACCATCGTTGTACTGAGTGGTACTGGGTTTAGAAGACCTGCATTCCTGGCATTCATCTCTGAACTCACAGGGCCCTAAACACAAGTACCACTCGGTACAGCTTTCAGCTTTGTCCAGCTGTAGCATGCCACAGACTTTAAGAGGCTGCAGAGCTGGATACTTCATCTGTACCTCCCGGGCACACACAAACACCAGGAGGGACACACAGAAGCTAGACGACCCGTGTGCAAGGGCGCTGCTTTGTCTACATGCTAAAGGCCCATGCACACAGCCATAGGAAAATTACTGAGATTTTCTAAAAATCATCAAAAAGCAAGCAAAATCATGTTATAAACAGCAAACATCAGCAAAATTCTTCATCCATTCTTTTCAGTCACAGTATGAATTTTCGGTGAATGTATATACATTTAAAACACTTTACTAGTGTACATGCGTAAATCACTAACTATAGATACAGACTTTTCTATTTTGATTTTACAGATGTACATACGTTTACAGATCTTTATGCGCCATGTGAATTGGCCCATAGAAAACAATAACCCTACGCTCAGATCTGTTAAGAATTTAAAAAAAAAAAAAAAAAAAAAAAAAAAGCAAAAAACAAAACACTGTCCTGATGTACAGCTGTGTGCATGGACCCTTGTAGGATGGAAATGTTCATAATTGGATCACATTATAACTGACCTGAACAAATGACAAATTAATGTGCTCCAACTAGTTTCTGCACTACAATATGATTGTTGATACAAGCAGACTGAAAATGTGAACATAAATTGGAAATGTTCACTTACCAGGAGAAGTTCAACACAGAGAGTATAGGTGAGCCGCAAGTACCAGGAGCTAAAGCAAAACAATCTGAGATGAATGTCTGTGGGTAGGACAGGATAAGGAGATCAGACAGAAAAGCAATATGGGACAATGCTGTGAATTAATGTCATTCCAGATTTCTTTCTTCTCACCTTTCAGTGCTATGTGAGTACAGACTGCATATAGATTACTAGAACTAGGGAAGGGAGATATGCCATGACTGATCCATCCTATTCCCAGAAGTTGTCAGTCTGTCTGATGCTGACAGGTGGGACAATTACCTTCCACAGGAATTTCACCTGATTCTAATCAGCTGTATGCCTACAAATGGGACCATAAATAAGTGAATTCTTACCTGCCCTGGAGGGACACTGCCACCTTCACACCTGTATAGAGAAGTAAGCTTCTATATAATATCAGATCATAATAGATTGGTTTTGGGTTTGCCAAACCAATCTATTAACCTTCTATGAGGAGGTGAGTTGCCATCTAGATAAAGGAAGGCCCGTAGACGTGGTGTATCTGGATTTTACAAAAGTATTTGACACAGTTCCCCATAAACATTTACTGTACAAAATAAGGTCCGTTGGCATGGATTGAAAGCTGGCTACAAGGGTGAGTTCAGAGGGTGGTGATAAATGGGGAGTACTCGGAATGGTCAGGGGTGGGTGACGTAAACGGGCGACCCCGCCTTCCTCTGACGTCATGTGGCATCAGAGGGGGGCGTGGTCACCCGTTTACATCACCGGGTGGCCCCACCCTCAGCTATATAACAGCTGTCACCGAGAAGAAACGTCACTCGACGGGAGCCTTCCACGGAGGCGGAGCTGTTGCGTTTTTTTTTTTTCCGGTCCGTCGGGTGGTGTGAGATGGATCTACATCGTGGGACATTTTTATTTTTTTATTTTTTAATAAAGGACTTGTCCCATAGTGTCTGCTGTCTTTTTTACTATTTTTGACACTTTTGTGTGAAATGGTAGGGATACCCGTTACCAATTCACATAGAGGGGAACGAGATCTGGGGGTCCCCTTGTTAAAGGGGGCTTCCAGATTCCGATAAGCCCCCCCGCCCGCAGACCCCCACAACTAATGGGCAAGGGTTGTGGGGATGAGGCCCTTGTCCCCATCAACATGGGGACGAGGTGCTTTGGGGACCCCAAAGCATCCTCCACATGTTGAGGGCATGTGGCCTGGTATGGTTAAGGAGGGGGGGCGGGCTCTCTTCCTCCCTCTTTTCCTGCGGCCTGCCAGGTTGTGTGCTCGGGTAAGGGTATGGTATGGATTTTGGGGGGACCCCTACGCCATTTTTAAAAAAAAATTGGCGCAGGGTTCCCCTTAAAATCCATACCTTCGGGTCTGGTATGGATTTTAGAGGGACCCCTATGCCATTTTTTTTTCAATTTGGCGCAGGGTTCCCCTTAATATCCACACCAGACCTGAAGGGCCTGGTATGGATTTTGGGAGGACCTCCACACAATTTTTTTAAAATGTTTGGTTCGGGGTTCCCCTTAACATTCATACCAGACCCAAAGGCCTGGTAATGGACTGAAGAGGGGGGCTATACCATTTTTTTCAATGAGTTTTATCTACATTGCCAAGACCCGACAATAAAATAAAATGTGGCGATCAGTTTTAAATTACTTTTTTTTCCTTCAGACATGTCATTTTGCTGTGGTACTGTTCTAAACATGGGAAAACTGCGCTACTTTACAGGCATACTACAGACACCCCCCCCAGGCACGTTATTTAAAGGAATACTTCATTTTTATTGTTTCACTTTAAGCATTTTTAAAATCACTGCTCCCGAAAAAAAGGCAGTTTTTCAAACTTTTTTTTGCATTGATACATGTCCCCTGGGGCAGGACCCAGGTCCCTAAACACTTTTTATGACAATAAATTGCATATAAGCCTTTAAAATGAGCACTTCTGATTTTTCATGTTCGTGTCCCATAGACTTTAATGGTGTTCGTGTGTTCATCCAAATTTTTAGCCTGTCCGCAAGTTCTGGTGCGAACCGAACCGGGGGGTGTTCGGCTCATCCTTAGTTATGAGGAAAGGTTGCGAGCACTGAACTTATTCTCTCTGGAAAAGAGATGCTTGAGAGGGGATATGATTTCCATTTTTTGAATATCGTACTGGTGACCCCACAATAGGGATAAAACTTTTCCGTGGAAGGGAGTTTAATAAGACACGTGGCCACTCATTAAAATTAGAAGAAAAGAGGTTTAACCTTATGCTACATAAAGGGTTCTTTACTGTAAGAGCGGCAAGGATGTGGAATTCCCTTCCACAGGCGGTGGTCTCAGCATGAGGGGGGAGAGGGAGCATCGATTAGTTTAAAAAAAAACTTTTAGATAAGCACCTGAATGACCACAACATACAGGGATATACAATGTAATAGTGACACATAATCACACACATAGGTTGGACTTGATGGACTTGTGTCTTTTTTCAACCTCACCTACTATGTAACTAAGATCAGCAATATATGTTGTATATAGTATATATATATAGTTAGCAAATATTTACCTGCTCCTGTAGCTTTAGACACAAGTCATGGCAGGGAACTTGCTAAAAGTGGGTACTAAATGAGTGGGTTTAAACTCCATGCATGTACCTAGCACACTGGGCAATGTGTCTCTTGGGGTCTCTTCAAAATACATTTCAAATAGAAGTCATTGTCTTTTCTGTGTGGCTAGAGGAACACACCTATGCCAGCCTTTTTCAACAAGGGTGACTTGAGGTTTCTTCAAGGGTGCCTTAGCAAAATATCTAAAAATTGTCCAAAAATTCTATACAAATCATCAGTCCAACTTTTAGTTACAAAAAAAAAAAAGAAAAAAGAAACATAGGTTTTCATTGCACACCATTACAACCTTCTAGCTGCCAGTGTTTAAACAACCAATGATTTAGGACTGATTCACACCTATGAAGGTTGCAGTTTCCATATTCCAGGTGCATTTTGCCTTTTTCAATACACGTTTTTGATCCATTGAAGTACATGGAACCAAGAACCAAAAACAAGTCCCTGGCCCTTTCCATAAAATGCATAGATGTGAACGTGACCCATAGGAAACCATGTTAAATGGACTGTATTGTTTCTGCAAAACTGAAAACGCACTAAAAAATGCATAAGTGTGAACCAGGCCTTAATCTGTTGATGAGGACATCAGGCACACGCACAGCATCCTTGTTTGCCCATCAACTGCTTTGCTGTATATGCTTTGAAAGAATAAAACACCTCTAACGCTGGGTGCCCTATGTGTGTGAATGTTGCTGAATTATATAAAACTATTGGTTTCGATATTTACATTTTAGAATGAGGTGCTTTGAGATTTTGCTGAACTTCAAAGGGTGCCTTGACTGAAAAAAGGTTGCAAAACGCTGACCTTCACTTGTGTGTTCGCACATGATGCATTGTGTGTGCAGAAGAGTGAATGGGCCTTTAAAGTATATCTAAAGCTTAAACTTTTTACATTTTTGGTTAAAAGAAGAAGTCTAGGACCCCTTCCAGGTTTTTATTGCGGTGTGTGTGTCCACTGAGGAGATTTGCCCTCTTTATGTTCTGGTGACTATTCTATCTAGGAGAAAAGTTGTCGCTCCTTTTTGGCCAACTTCAGTTTATCTGTCATTCTACAAAACAGCCACATGGTGTCACTGTGCTTCCACTGTTTAAGTATTCCTGTAACTTCATTATTTTAATTTTGGGGAAGCTAGAGTCACCTATAATCTCTGCTCTCAGTAATCAGTCATTTTAGGTTGGAGAGTGGCTTTGACAGCTTCTTTCTACACATAGAAGATTGGGGAGACCGGATCATGGATAGGCAGGCTGAAGAATCAGACACCAAAATGTGCGATTCCTGTTAGTAGTTGGCAAAATCCTTAAGTAAAATGAGGTACTTTATGGTATTTGCACAAGGCCTAAAAGCATACTTAGAGAAAAAGAGGGGGCCAAGTGGGACTTTAAATGAGGCAGTAGACAGGTTGGGGTGATAAAAAAATGTTCAAATTTATTGTGTAAAACATCCTAGTATATATCACGTGTGAAGGGTTACATGTGCCTGTGCACAAAACATGACCTACATAATCACATGCGTATACAGACAGTCATAACAATAAATAGCTGTTAACAATTGTAATGTACAAGGATTACATGTAGACTGGGAATCATAAAAACACATGGTGTAAAAAATGAGTATCAAATATATAATTGTGAGATGCATCAAAAAGTAGATCAGGGTAAAGTCCTATATTGAAAGCTCAGTGGCTGCATCCATAGTGCCCGACGCGTTTCTGTGAATACACTTCTTCAGGGGCGGATGCTACAGGACTTCTGAAATAACAAGGTATAACACCATCAAAAAAATATAGAATAAAATGAAAAAACCAGAAAAGACAAACTGTCAGTTTCTGGGTACTCACATTATGACCAAAACATATGGAACACGGTAGGGACTGGGCATGGAAAACGCGCCCTTGGGATGTATTGTATTTGGGATGGAGGCAAAGCCCCATGCCTCATTTAAAGTCCCACCCTTTTCCAGTGAAACCAGTATTAGGGATGGAGGCAGTAGACAGTTGTAGGCAGTCACCCCCTGCCAGCTTTGTTTGGGGTTGATTTTTGTGTGTTGGTGCACCTTTTAGGTCCACACACACATTTTTTGTGCAACTACATGTTGTTCAACACACTGGGTTCACTGCACACAATTCAACATGGTGGTTGGGTCCTGGGCTTTGGGCTGTTCTTCTTCCGGAGCTGCGATGCGCTCTGCGTGCCCTCCCCATCCCCCCCACGTCCGCCCGTGTTTTGGGCTGGTTTGGTGTGGGGGATTGGGCGGGTGCTCACACCGCATCGGCGTCACGCATTGCTCCCGCGCATGACGTCACTAGTTGGCGCCGTTGTGCGGGCGCACAATTTTCCACTCTGTGCCGACGTAGCCAGACGCAGTGGCGTCATCCTGGGCGGGTTCCGCCCTACGCACCGTCGGCTCAGCGTGACGTTGGTGGCAATCACCGACACAGGCGGGACGCCTATTTAGGCATCGCCTCGAGTGCGGCTGTCTCCTTCTCACACAAGTGCAGACGTTACAGCATTGGCGAGTTTTTGCTTCAAGCACATCCAGGTAATAATTCATTATCTTACCACATTCATTCACCTCTTGTCATTACTTAGTTATAGTATCCCTGACTATTTTCATGGGTTCATTTATTGATTTAGATACCCGATCATTACTTCATTTATCTGGCAATGGTGTGAAGGAGATGCTTGCGTTTTGGGGATGATGCCGGTGGGCGCCTGTTGTGTGTTGTTTGCCACCTCAGCTCCGGGGAAGGGCGCGTTTTCCATGCCCAGTCCCTACCGTGTTCCATATGTTTTGGTCATAATGTGAGTACCCAGAAACTGACAGTTTGTCTTTTCTGGTTTTTTCATTTTATTCTATATTTTTTTGATGGTGTTATACCTTGTTATTTCAGAAGTCCTGTAGCATCCGCCCCTGAAGAAGTGTATTCACAGAAACGCGTCGGGCACTATGGATGCAGCCACTGAGCTTTCAATATAGGACTTTACCCTGATCTACTTTTTGATGCATCTCACAATTATATATTTGATACTCATTTTTTACACCATGTGTTTTTATGATTCCCAGTCTACATGTAATCCTTGTACATTACAATTGTTAACAGCTATTTATTGTTATGACTGTCTGTATACGCATGTGATTATGTAGGTCATGTTTTGTGCACAGGCACATGTAACCCTTCACACGTGATATATACTAGGATGTTTTACACAATAAATTTGAACATTTTTTTATCACCCCAACCTGTCTACTGCCTCATTTAAAGTCCCACTTGGCCCCCTCTTTTTCTCTTGTATTTGGGATGGAGGCAAAGCCCCATGCCTCATTTAAAGTCCCACCCTTTTCCAGTGAAACCAGTATTAGGGATGGAGGCAGTAGACAGTTGTAGGCAGTCACCCCCTGCCAGCTTTGTTTGGGGTTGATTTTTGTGTGTTGGTGCACCTTTTAGGTCCACACACACATTTTTTGTGCAACTACATGTTGTTCAACACACTGGGTTCACTGCACACAATTCAACATGGTGGTTGGGTCCTGGGCTTTGGGCTGTTCTTCTTCCGGAGCTGCGATGCGCTCTGCGTGCCCTCCCCATCCCCCCCACGTCCGCCCGTGTTTTGGGCTGGTTTGGTGTGGGGGATTGGGCGGGTGCTCACACCGCATCGGCGTCACGCATTGCTCCCGCGCATGACGTCACTAGTTGGCGCCGTTGTGCGGGCGCACAATTTTCCACTCTGTGCCGACGTAGCCAGACGCAGTGGCGTCATCCTGGGCGGGTTCCGCCCTACGCACCGTCGGCTCAGCGTGACGTTGGTGGCAATCACCGACACAGGCGGGACGCCTATTTAGGCATCGCCTCGAGTGCGGCTGTCTCCTTCTCACACAAGTGCAGACGTTACAGCATTGGCGAGTTTTTGCTTCAAGCACATCCAGGTAATAATTCATTATCTTACCACATTCATTCACCTCTTGTCATTACTTAGTTATAGTATCCCTGACTATTTTCATGGGTTCATTTATTGATTTAGATACCCGATCATTACTTCATTTATCTGGCAATGGTGTGAAGGAGATGCTTGCGTTTTGGGGATGATGCCGGTGGGCGCCTGTTGTGTGTTGTTTGCCACCTCAGCTCCGGGGAAGGGCGCGTTTTCCATGCCCAGTCCCTACCGTGTTCCATATGTTTTGGTCATAATGTGAGTACCCAGAAACTGACAGTTTGTCTTTTCTGGTTTTTTCATTTTATTCTATATTTTTTTGATGGTGTTATACCTTGTTATTTCAGAAGTCCTGTAGCATCCGCCCCTGAAGAAGTGTATTCACAGAAACGCGTCGGGCACTATGGATGCAGCCACTGAGCTTTCAATATAGGACTTTACCCTGATCTACTTTTTGATGCATCTCACAATTATATATTTGATACTCATTTTTTACACCATGTGTTTTTATGATTCCCAGTCTACATGTAATCCTTGTACATTACAATTGTTAACAGCTATTTATTGTTATGACTGTCTGTATACGCATGTGATTATGTAGGTCATGTTTTGTGCACAGGCACATGTAACCCTTCACACGTGATATATACTAGGATGTTTTACACAATAAATTTGAACATTTTTTTATCACCCCAACCTGTCTACTGCCTCATTTAAAGTCCCACTTGGCCCCCTCTTTTTCTCTTGTATTTGGGATGGAGGCAAAGCCCCATGCCTCATTTAAAGTCCCACCCTTTTCCAGTGAAACCAGTATTAGGGATGGAGGCAGTAGACAGTTGTAGGCAGTCACCCCCTGCCAGCTTTGTTTGGGGTTGATTTTTGTGTGTTGGTGCACCTTTTAGGTCCACACACACATTTTTTGTGCAACTACATGTTGTTCAACACACTGGGTTCACTGCACACAATTCAACATGGTGGTTGGGTCCTGGGCTTTGGGCTGTTCTTCTTCCGGAGCTGCGATGCGCTCTGCGTGCCCTCCCCATCCCCCCCACGTCCGCCCGTGTTTTGGGCTGGTTTGGTGTGGGGGATTGGGCGGGTGCTCACACCGCATCGGCGTCACGCATTGCTCCCGCGCATGACGTCACTAGTTGGCGCCGTTGTGCGGGCGCACAATTTTCCACTCTGTGCCGACGTAGCCAGACGCAGTGGCGTCATCCTGGGCGGGTTCCGCCCTACGCACCGTCGGCTCAGCGTGACGTTGGTGGCAATCACCGACACAGGCGGGACGCCTATTTAGGCATCGCCTCGAGTGCGGCTGTCTCCTTCTCACACAAGTGCAGACGTTACAGCATTGGCGAGTTTTTGCTTCAAGCACATCCAGGTAATAATTCATTATCTTACCACATTCATTCACCTCTTGTCATTACTTAGTTATAGTATCCCTGACTATTTTCATGGGTTCATTTATTGATTTAGATACCCGATCATTACTTCATTTATCTGGCAATGGTGTGAAGGAGATGCTTGCGTTTTGGGGATGATGCCGGTGGGCGCCTGTTGTGTGTTGTTTGCCACCTCAGCTCCGGGGAAGGGCGCGTTTTCCATGCCCAGTCCCTACCGTGTTCCATATGTTTTGGTCATAATGTGAGTACCCAGAAACTGACAGTTTGTCTTTTCTGGTTTTTTCACTTTATTCTATATTTTTTTGATGGTGTTATACCTTGTTATTTCAGAAGTCCTGTAGCATCCGCCCCTGAAGAAGTGTATTCACAGAAACGCGTCGGGCACTATGGATGCAGCCACTGAGCTTTCAATATAGGACTTTACCCTGATCTACTTTTTGATGCATCTCACAATTATATATTTGATACTCATTTTTTACACCATGTGTTTTTATGATTCCCAGTCTACATGTAATCCTTGTACATTACAATTGTTAACAGCTATTTATTGTTATGACTGTCTGTATACGCATGTGATTATGTAGGTCATGTTTTGTGCACAGGCACATGTAACCCTTCACACGTGATATATACTAGGATGTTTTACACAATAAATTTGAACATTTTTTTATCACCCCAACCTGTCTACTGCCTCATTTAAAGTCCCACTTGGCCCCCTCTTTTTCTCTTGTATTTGGGATGGAGGCAAAGCCCCATGCCTCATTTAAAGTCCCACCCTTTTCCAGTGAAACCAGTATTAGGGATGGAGGCAGTAGACAGTTGTAGGCAGTCACCCCCTGCCAGCTTTGTTTGGGGTTGATTTTTGTGTGTTGGTGCACCTTTTAGGTCCACACACACATTTTTTGTGCAACTACATGTTGTTCAACACACTGGGTTCACTGCACACAATTCAACATGGTGGTTGGGTCCTGGGCTTTGGGCTGTTCTTCTTCCGGAGCTGCGATGCGCTCTGCGTGCCCTCCCCATCCCCCCCACGTCCGCCCGTGTTTTGGGCTGGTTTGGTGTGGGGGATTGGGCGGGTGCTCACACCGCATCGGCGTCACGCATTGCTCCCGCGCATGACGTCACTAGTTGGCGCCGTTGTGCGGGCGCACAATTTTCCACTCTGTGCCGACGTAGCCAGACGCAGTGGCGTCATCCTGGGCGGGTTCCGCCCTACGCACCGTCGGCTCAGCGTGACGTTGGTGGCAATCACCGACACAGGCGGGACGCCTATTTAGGCATCGCCTCGAGTGCGGCTGTCTCCTTCTCACACAAGTGCAGACGTTACAGCATTGGCGAGTTTTTGCTTCAAGCACATCCAGGTAATAATTCATTATCTTACCACATTCATTCACCTCTTGTCATTACTTAGTTATAGTATCCCTGACTATTTTCATGGGTTCATTTATTGATTTAGATACCCGATCATTACTTCATTTATCTGGCAATGGTGTGAAGGAGATGCTTGCGTTTTGGGGATGATGCCGGTGGGCGCCTGTTGTGTGTTGTTTGCCACCTCAGCTCCGGGGAAGGGCGCGTTTTCCATGCCCAGTCCCTACCGTGTTCCATATGTTTTGGTCATAATGTGAGTACCCAGAAACTGACAGTTTGTCTTTTCTGGTTTTTTCACTTTATTCTATATTTTTTTGATGGTGTTATACCTTGTTATTTCAGAAGTCCTGTAGCATCCGCCCCTGAAGAAGTGTATTCACAGAAACGCGTCGGGCACTATGGATGCAGCCACTGAGCTTTCAATATAGGACTTTACCCTGATCTACTTTTTGATGCATCTCACAATTATATATTTGATACTCATTTTTTACACCATGTGTTTTTATGATTCCCAGTCTACATGTAATCCTTGTACATTACAATTGTTAACAGCTATTTATTGTTATGACTGTCTGTATACGCATGTGATTATGTAGGTCATGTTTTGTGCACAGCCACATGTAACCCTTCACACGTGATATATACTAGGATGTTTTACACAATAAATTTGAACATTTTTTTATCACCCCAACCTGTCTACTGCCTCATTTAAAGTCCCACTTGGCCCCCTCTTTTTCTCTTGTATTTGGGATGGAGGCAAAGCCCCATGCCTCATTTAAAGTCCCACCCTTTTCCAGTGAAACCAGTATTAGGGATGGAGGCAGTAGACAGTTGTAGGCAGTCACCCCCTGCCAGCTTTGTTTGGGGTTGATTTTTGTGTGTTGGTGCACCTTTTAGGTCCACACACACATTTTTTGTGCAACTACATGTTGTTCAACACACTGGGTTCACTGCACACAATTCAACATGGTGGTTGGGTCCTGGGCTTTGGGCTGTTCTTCTTCCGGAGCTGCGATGCGCTCTGCGTGCCCTCCCCATCCCCCCCACGTCCGCCCGTGTTTTGGGCTGGTTTGGTGTGGGGGATTGGGCGGGTGCTCACACCGCATCGGCGTCACGCATTGCTCCCGCGCATGACGTCACTAGTTGGCGCCGTTGTGCGGGCGCACAATTTTCCACTCTGTGCCGACGTAGCCAGACGCAGTGGCGTCATCCTGGGCGGGTTCCGCCCTACGCACCGTCGGCTCAGCGTGACGTTGGTGGCAATCACCGACACAGGCGGGACGCCTATTTAGGCATCGCCTCGAGTGCGGCTGTCTCCTTCTCACACAAGTGCAGACGTTACAGCATTGGCGAGTTTTTGCTTCAAGCACATCCAGGTAATAATTCATTATCTTACCACATTCATTCACCTCTTGTCATTACTTAGTTATAGTATCCCTGACTATTTTCATGGGTTCATTTATTGATTTAGATACCCGATCATTACTTCATTTATCTGGCAATGGTGTGAAGGAGATGCTTGCGTTTTGGGGATGATGCCGGTGGGCGCCTGTTGTGTGTTGTTTGCCACCTCAGCTCCGGGGAAGGGCGCGTTTTCCATGCCCAGTCCCTACCGTGTTCCATATGTTTTGGTCATAATGTGAGTACCCAGAAACTGACAGTTTGTCTTTTCTGGTTTTTTCATTTTATTCTATATTTTTTTGATGGTGTTATACCTTGTTATTTCAGAAGTCCTGTAGCATCCGCCCCTGAAGAAGTGTATTCACAGAAACGCGTCGGGCACTATGGATGCAGCCACTGAGCTTTCAATATAGGACTTTACCCTGATCTACTTTTTGATGCATCTCACAATTATATATTTGATACTCATTTTTTACACCATGTGTTTTTATGATTCCCAGTCTACATGTAATCCTTGTACATTACAATTGTTAACAGCTATTTATTGTTATGACTGTCTGTATACGCATGTGATTATGTAGGTCATGTTTTGTGCACAGCCACATGTAACCCTTCACACGTGATATATACTAGGATGTTTTACACAATAAATTTGAACATTTTTTTATCACCCCAACCTGTCTACTGCCTCATTTAAAGTCCCACTTGGCCCCCTCTTTTTCTCTTGTATTTGGGATGGAGGCAAAGCCCCATGCCTCATTTAAAGTCCCACCCTTTTCCAGTGAAACCAGTATTAGGGATGGAGGCAGTAGACAGTTGTAGGCAGTCTCCCCCTGCCAGCTTTGTTTGGGGTTGATTTTTGTGTGTTGGTGCACCTTTTAGGTCCACACACACATTTTTTGTGCAACTACATGTTGTTCAACACACTGGGTTCACTGCACACAATTCAACATGGTGGTTGGGTCCTGGGCTTTGGGCTGTTCTTCTTCCGGAGCTGCGATGCGCTCTGCGTGCCCTCCCCATCCCCCCCACGTCCGCCCGTGTTTTGGGCTGGTTTGGTGTGGGGGATTGGGCGGGTGCTCACACCGCATCGGCGTCACGCATTGCTCCCGCGCATGACGTCACTAGTTGGCGCCGTTGTGCGGGCGCACAATTTTCCACTCTGTGCCGACGTAGCCAGACGCAGTGGCGTCATCCTGGGCGGGTTCCGCCCTACGCACCGTCGGCTCAGCGTGACGTTGGTGGCAATCACCGACACAGGCGGGACGCCTATTTAGGCATCGCCTCGAGTGCGGCTGTCTCCTTCTCACACAAGTGCAGACGTTACAGCATTGGCGAGTTTTTGCTTCAAGCACATCCAGGTAATAATTCATTATCTTACCACATTCATTCACCTCTTGTCATTACTTAGTTATAGTATCCCTGACTATTTTCATGGGTTCATTTATTGATTTAGATACCCGATCATTACTTCATTTATCTGGCAATGGTGTGAAGGAGATGCTTGCGTTTTGGGGATGATGCCGGTGGGCGCCTGTTGTGTGTTGTTTGCCACCTCAGCTCCGGGGAAGGGCGCGTTTTCCATGCCCAGTCCCTACCGTGTTCCATATGTTTTGGTCATAATGTGAGTACCCAGAAACTGACAGTTTGTCTTTTCTGGTTTTTTCATTTTATTCTATATTTTTTTGATGGTGTTATACCTTGTTATTTCAGAAGTCCTGTAGCATCCGCCCCTGAAGAAGTGTATTCACAGAAACGCGTCGGGCACTATGGATGCAGCCACTGAGCTTTCAATATAGGACTTTACCCTGATCTACTTTTTGATGCATCTCACAATTATATATTTGATACTCATTTTTTACACCATGTGTTTTTATGATTCCCAGTCTACATGTAATCCTTGTACATTACAATTGTTAACAGCTATTTATTGTTATGACTGTCTGTATACGCATGTGATTATGTAGGTCATGTTTTGTGCACAGGCACATGTAACCCTTCACACGTGATATATACTAGGATGTTTTACACAATAAATTTGAACATTTTTTTATCACCCCAACCTGTCTACTGCCTCATTTAAAGTCCCACTTGGCCCCCTCTTTTTCTCTTGTATTTGGGATGGAGGCAAAGCCCCATGCCTCATTTAAAGTCCCACCCTTTTCCAGTGAAACCAGTATTAGGGATGGAGGCAGTAGACAGTTGTAGGCAGTCACCCCCTGCCAGCTTTGTTTGGGGTTGATTTTTGTGTGTTGGTGCACCTTTTAGGTCCACACACACATTTTTTGTGCAACTACATGTTGTTCAACACACTGGGTTCACTGCACACAATTCAACATGGTGGTTGGGTCCTGGGCTTTGGGCTGTTCTTCTTCCGGAGCTGCGATGCGCTCTGCGTGCCCTCCCCATCCCCCCCACGTCCGCCCGTGTTTTGGGCTGGTTTGGTGTGGGGGATTGGGCGGGTGCTCACACCGCATCGGCGTCACGCATTGCTCCCGCGCATGACGTCACTAGTTGGCGCCGTTGTGCGGGCGCACAATTTTCCACTCTGTGCCGACGTAGCCAGACGCAGTGGCGTCATCCTGGGCGGGTTCCGCCCTACGCACCGTCGGCTCAGCGTGACGTTGGTGGCAATCACCGACACAGGCGGGACGCCTATTTAGGCATCGCCTCGAGTGCGGCTGTCTCCTTCTCACACAAGTGCAGACGTTACAGCATTGGCGAGTTTTTGCTTCAAGCACATCCAGGTAATAATTCATTATCTTACCACATTCATTCACCTCTTGTCATTACTTAGTTATAGTATCCCTGACTATTTTCATGGGTTCATTTATTGATTTAGATACCCGATCATTACTTCATTTATCTGGCAATGGTGTGAAGGAGATGCTTGCGTTTTGGGGATGATGCCGGTGGGCGCCTGTTGTGTGTTGTTTGCCACCTCAGCTCTGGGGAAGGGCGCGTTTTCCATGCCCAGTCCCTACCGTGTTCCATATGTTTTGGTCATAATGTGAGTACCCAGAAACTGACAGTTTGTCTTTTCTGGTTTTTTCATTTTATTCTATATTTTTTTGATGGTGTTATACCTTGTTATTTCAGAAGTCCTGTAGCATCCGCCCCTGAAGAAGTGTATTCACAGAAACGCGTCGGGCACTATGGATGCAGCCACTGAGCTTTCAATATAGGACTTTACCCTGATCTACTTTTTGATGCATCTCACAATTATATATTTGATACTCATTTTTTACACCATGTGTTTTTATGATTCCCAGTCTACATGTAATCCTTGTACATTACAATTGTTAACAGCTATTTATTGTTATGACTGTCTGTATACGCATGTGATTATGTAGGTCATGTTTTGTGCACAGGCACATGTAACCCTTCACACGTGATATATACTAGGATGTTTTACACAATAAATTTGAACATTTTTTTATCACCCCAACCTGTCTACTGCCTCATTTAAAGTCCCACTTGGCCCCCTCTTTTTCTCTTGTATTTGGGATGGAGGCAAAGCCCCATGCCTCATTTAAAGTCCCACCCTTTTCCAGTGAAACCAGTATTAGGGATGGAGGCAGTAGACAGTTGTAGGCAGTCACCCCCTGCCAGCTTTGTTTGGGGTTGATTTTTGTGTGTTGGTGCACCTTTTAGGTCCACACACACATTTTTTGTGCAACTACATGTTGTTCAACACACTGGGTTCACTGCACACAATTCAACATGGTGGTTGGGTCCTGGGCTTTGGGCTGTTCTTCTTCCGGAGCTGCGATGCGCTCTGCGTGCCCTCCCCATCCCCCCCACGTCCGCCCGTGTTTTGGGCTGGTTTGGTGTGGGGGATTGGGCGGGTGCTCACACCGCATCGGCGTCACGCATTGCTCCCGCGCATGACGTCACTAGTTGGCGCCGTTGTGCGGGCGCACAATTTTCCACTCTGTGCCGACGTAGCCAGACGCAGTGGCGTCATCCTGGGCGGGTTCCGCCCTACGCACCGTCGGCTCAGCGTGACGTTGGTGGCAATCACCGACACAGGCGGGACGCCTATTTAGGCATCGCCTCGAGTGCGGCTGTCTCCTTCTCACACAAGTGCAGACGTTACAGCATTGGCGAGTTTTTGCTTCAAGCACATCCAGGTAATAATTCATTATCTTACCACATTCATTCACCTCTTGTCATTACTTAGTTATAGTATCCCTGACTATTTTCATGGGTTCATTTATTGATTTAGATACCCGATCATTACTTCATTTATCTGGCAATGGTGTGAAGGAGATGCTTGCGTTTTGGGGATGATGCCGGTGGGCGCCTGTTGTGTGTTGTTTGCCACCTCAGCTCCGGGGAAGGGCGTGTTTTCCATGCCCAGTCCCTACCGTGTTCCATATGTTTTGGTCATAATGTGAGTACCCAGAAACTGACAGTTTGTCTTTTCTGGTTTTTTCATTTTATTCTATATTTTTTTGATGGTGTTATACCTTGTTAAATCAGAAGTCCTGTAGCATCCGCCCCTGAAGAAGTGTATTCACAGAAACGCGTCGGGCACTATGGATGCAGCCACTGAGCTTTCAATATAGGACTTTACCCTGATCTACTTTTTGATGCATCTCACAATTATATATTTGATACTCATTTTTTACACCATGTGTTTTTATGATTCCCAGTCTACATGTAATCCTTGTACATTACAATTGTTAACAGCTATTTATTGTTATGACTGTCTGTATACGCATGTGATTATGTAGGTCATGTTTTGTGCACAGGCACATGTAACCCTTCACACGTGATATATACTAGGATGTTTTACACAATAAATTTGAACATTTTTTTATCACCCCAACCTGTCTACTGCCTCATTTAAAGTCCCACTTGGCCCCCTCTTTTTCTCTTGTATTTGGGATGGAGGCAAAGCCCCATGCCTCATTTAAAGTCCCACCCTTTTCCAGTGAAACCAGTATTAGGGATGGAGGCAGTAGACAGTTGTAGGCAGTCACCCCCTGCCAGCTTTGTTTGGGGTTGATTTTTGTGTGTTGGTGCACCTTTTAGGTCCACACACACATTTTTTGTGCAACTACATGTTGTTCAACACACTGGGTTCACTGCACACAATTCAACATGGTGGTTGGGTCCTGGGCTTTGGGCTGTTCTTCTTCCGGAGCTGCGATGCGCTCTGCGTGCCCTCCCCATCCCCCCCACGTCCGCCCGTGTTTTGGGCTGGTTTGGTGTGGGGGATTGGGCGGGTGCTCACACCGCATCGGCGTCACGCATTGCTCCCGCGCATGACGTCACTAGTTGGCGCCGTTGTGCGGGCGCACAATTTTCCACTCTGTGCCGACGTAGCCAGACGCAGTGGCGTCATCCTGGGCGGGTTCCGCCCTACGCACCGTCGGCTCAGCGTGACGTTGGTGGCAATCACCGACACAGGCGGGACGCCTATTTAGGCATCGCCTCGAGTGCGGCTGTCTCCTTCTCACACAAGTGCAGACGTTACAGCATTGGCGAGTTTTTGCTTCAAGCACATCCAGGTAATAATTCATTATCTTACCACATTCATTCACCTCTTGTCATTACTTAGTTATAGTATCCCTGACTATTTTCATGGGTTCATTTATTGATTTAGATACCCGATCATTACTTCATTTATCTGGCAATGGTGTGAAGGAGATGCTTGCGTTTTGGGGATGATGCCGGTGGGCGCCTGTTGTGTGTTGTTTGCCACCTCAGCTCCGGGGAAGGGCGCGTTTTCCATGCCCAGTCCCTACCGTGTTCCATATGTTTTGGTCATAATGTGAGTACCCAGAAACTGACAGTTTGTCTTTTCTGGTTTTTTCATTTTATTCTATATTTTTTTGATGGTGTTATACCTTGTTATTTCAGAAGTCCTGTAGCATCCGCCCCTGAAGAAGTGTATTCACAGAAACGCGTCGGGCACTATGGATGCAGCCACTGAGCTTTCAATATAGGACTTTACCCTGATCTACTTTTTGATGCATCTCACAATTATATATTTGATACTCATTTTTTACACCATGTGTTTTTATGATTCCCAGTCTACATGTAATCCTTGTACATTACAATTGTTAACAGCTATTTATTGTTATGACTGTCTGTATACGCATGTGATTATGTAGGTCATGTTTTGTGCACAGCCACATGTAACCCTTCACACGTGATATATACTAGGATGTTTTACACAATAAATTTGAACATTTTTTTATCACCCCAACCTGTCTACTGCCTCATTTAAAGTCCCACTTGGCCCCCTCTTTTTCTCTTGTATTTGGGATGGAGGCAAAGCCCCATGCCTCATTTAAAGTCCCACCCTTTTCCAGTGAAACCAGTATTAGGGATGGAGGCAGTAGACAGTTGTAGGCAGTCACCCCCTGCCAGCTTTGTTTGGGGTTGATTTTTGTGTGTTGGTGCACCTTTTAGGTCCACACACACATTTTTTGTGCAACTACATGTTGTTCAACACACTGGGTTCACTGCACACAATTCAACATGGTGGTTGGGTCCTGGGCTTTGGGCTGTTCTTCTTCCGGAGCTGCGATGCGCTCTGCGTGCCCTCCCCATCCCCCCCACGTCCGCCCGTGTTTTGGGCTGGTTTGGTGTGGGGGATTGGGCGGGTGCTCACACCGCATCGGCGTCACGCATTGCTCCCGCGCATGACGTCACTAGTTGGCGCCGTTGTGCGGGCGCACAATTTTCCACTCTGTGCCGACGTAGCCAGACGCAGTGGCGTCATCCTGGGCGGGTTCCGCCCTACGCACCGTCGGCTCAGCGTGACGTTGGTGGCAATCACCGACACAGGCGGGACGCCTATTTAGGCATCGCCTCGAGTGCGGCTGTCTCCTTCTCACACAAGTGCAGACGTTACAGCATTGGCGAGTTTTTGCTTCAAGCACATCCAGGTAATAATTCATTATCTTACCACATTCATTCACCTCTTGTCATTACTTAGTTATAGTATCCCTGACTATTTTCATGGGTTCATTTATTGATTTAGATACCCGATCATTACTTCATTTATCTGGCAATGGTGTGAAGGAGATGCTTGCGTTTTGGGGATGATGCCGGTGGGCGCCTGTTGTGTGTTGTTTGCCACCTCAGCTCCGGGGAAGGGCGCGTTTTCCATGCCCAGTCCCTACCGTGTTCCATATGTTTTGGTCATAATGTGAGTACCCAGAAACTGACAGTTTGTCTTTTCTGGTTTTTTCATTTTATTCTATATTTTTTTGATGGTGTTATACCTTGTTATTTCAGAAGTCCTGTAGCATCCGCCCCTGAAGAAGTGTATTCACAGAAACGCGTCGGGCACTATGGATGCAGCCACTGAGCTTTCAATATAGGACTTTACCCTGATCTACTTTTTGATGCATCTCACAATTATATATTTGATACTCATTTTTTACACCATGTGTTTTTATGATTCCCAGTCTACATGTAATCCTTGTACATTACAATTGTTAACAGCTATTTATTGTTATGACTGTCTGTATACGCATGTGATTATGTAGGTCATGTTTTGTGCACAGGCACATGTAACCCTTCACACGTGATATATACTAGGATGTTTTACACAATAAATTTGAACATTTTTTTATCACCCCAACCTGTCTACTGCCTCATTTAAAGTCCCACTTGGCCCCCTCTTTTTCTCTTGTATTTGGGATGGAGGCAAAGCCCCATGCCTCATTTAAAGTCCCACCCTTTTCCAGTGAAATAAAAGCATACTTAGCATCATGTATGTTTTGAAAGCTAAGTATGTATGCTAAATAACATGCAACACTTCCAGATATTTATTACCCTGACTGAGATCACAGTATTCCATACCTCCCACCATTCTGAGATGGAAATGGGGGACACCTACTAGCAAATGTATGCAGGCATAGAACACGCCCCCTGCCACACCCCCTTAAAGGATAAATAACCAAAAAAAAGGTTAATTAAATCCAGAAAGGCTTTTTTTTTTCACCACTATTATTCCTTTATATTGGCTTTTAACATTTACAAATGCAGCAACTTAGAAATTGGATGAAAGGTTTAGCGCTGGGAAACACTTTTTGAAAGATAAAAAGTGCATTTTATATACAACTATATAGATCAGACCAAAACGAGGGACAAATGAGGAGGAATGAGGGACAGAGGGACAATGCTCCAAATCAGGGACAGTTGGGAGCTATGGTATTCCCCCTGACAATACCTTCTTCTGCTTTTCTCTCCAGAAGGATGGTACCATCTTTGTTCATGCATCATCCTGAGACAGCATTTACTTCCTTAATAAGGGATTCTAGCTTTGAGATGACACAGTAATGTAAATCCTGGCAGTATACAGTGTTTTTCTTTGTTCACAAAAAACCTTTGACACGGATCAGCCCCCTCTTTGTAATTTGTCAGGGTTGTACTATACAGTGTGATCATTGAGAAAGAAAGAAATTAGGAAATGCATCTTCCTGCCTGCAGCAGACTGATGACATCATCTCAGCCTAGGCAAAAGTCACTGGACAGGGCTGCTTTTTAATAACAAAAGGTGGAGTTTTCTGAAAAAGTATGCTATTGCTGGATATTGTGCCATTCGTAATTTATTCATGCAAATTTGTATCTCACTAAGAAAAAAATGCACTTCAAGTAGCATTTTTGCACTCTTAACCGCTTGCCGACCAGTGCACGACGATATACGTCGGCACAATGGCAGGGCTGCGCAAATAGGCGTACCTGTATGTCTCCTTTAAGACGCAACATTGTGGGTGCGCGCCTGCCGCGTACTCCATGACCGTGCCCGCGATTCCCGCGGACTCAATGTCCTCCGGTGTCCTGCGATCGTGTCACAGAGCAGCAGAACGGGGAGATGCCTATGTAAACATGGCATTTCTCTGTTCTACCATGAAGCAGACGGTCGTGCTGCAGCTGAAGGAGGTGGACGGAAGAGTCCCTGACATGACCCCGGAGATCTTCGGAAAGAAGTTGATTCTCGAACAGGGGTTCAGCAAAGCGGAGACGCTTTTTGTGCAGGCCTTCACAAGAGGTATATTCTTTATAAACTTTTATGTCATTTCAGGTCTGCAGAAGATACTGGGAGATGGTGAAGACCAATGGCCCTGAATCCCCTTTCCGGAAGTTCACCACGAACTGCCCCATAACACGGGACGAAAAGCGGGTGACAGTGGCCACGAGGAACCCCCATACCAGTGGAAAGGACATAGCCACCTACCTCCAGAGGTTCTGCACCATGGTGAAGGACCCGATCCAAATCTTCTATGCCAACGGCTTCTGGATAGGTAAGTGGTCTATGCTCTGCAAACTGAGGAAAGACCCTTCGGGGGACATCCAGCACCTGCAGCCTTTCTTCTCCCTGGGATCATCCGCAGGAATCCTTTTCTACCCCGGCATACTCTACAACTGTAACAAGTGTGGGCAACCGGGACACATAGGTAAGGATTGTACAGAGCTTGCTTGCAAGTTCTGTAGGGTTGCAGGCCACGAGAACAAGGACTGTCCGAGGTCCAAAGCCTGCAACCTTTGCGAATTGGCAAAGCATGTCTTCAGACACTGCCCCCAGAGGACCCAGACCTATGCTGGAGCCCTGAGCCAGGATAAACCACCCTCCAGCACAGAGAGGAAGCTGCCGGAAAAACCAAAGAAACCAAAGAATCCAAAGGAACCTCGAAAGGCCACAGGTAAGTCTACTCCTGCCCCCCCCGCCCCACCCCCTGCCCCAGCACACCCCCACCCACCCCCTCTGTGCAGGAGGAGCCCTTCGCCACGCCTTCCCCCCGAACCTGTCCTCCCTGGAGGAGTTCCCCACCCTCCCACCTCCCTCCACCCCCACTAGTGGCCCAACAGGAAGCCGTAGCCGGAAATGGAAACCAGAGAGCCCAACAGCTGTGGAACCCACCACCTCCACCCAACGGCCCAACGGGGTCCAGCGCGACAGCGCTGGACCAGAGCAAGTAGTGGAGGACCTAGAGTCTGCAGGGGAGGAGGAGGAAGAGGAGGAGATCGTGGTCGACCCCGCGGACCGGGTTCCTGGAAGCTGAATAGCACCCTGCTGGGAAATTAGGAATTGATGGGGGAACTCCGGGAGGCCTATGCCACCTGGACGGAGGAAAAGAGATTCTTCGGAAGGGTAAATGATTGGTGGGAGTTTGTGAAGGTTAAGCTGCGTAGCTTCTTTCAGGCAAGGGGACGCCAGTGTGTGTGTGCCAGGAGGAGGTAACTCAGGAGACTGCAGCGTCAGTTGCAGTCCCTGCAGGACCTTCATCACTGTGGCTGGGGCGTTAGGCAGGACCTGGAGGACACCAAGAAGAGCCTGAAAGGACACTTCTAGGAAGAATCCAGGCACATTGTCTTCCGTGCCAAGGTGGAGAATCTTGAGAAAGGTGAGAAGTGTAATTCTTTCTTTTTCAGGAAACTTCACTCAGGACACACACCCTTGTCAGAGCTGCGTGACGAGACCGGAACACTCCAGAAGGGGAAGAAGGCTGTGATGCAAGTGGTCAGCGACTACTACACCAACCTCTACTCCCCGAAAGAAACGGACACACAGGCAGCTGACAGGTTCCTGTCAGGTATCTCTAACCAAATTGATCCTGCAGGTTCATCAACCGTCAATGCCCCCTTGGTGTTGGAGGAGCTGCACTCTACCGCTAAATCCTTTAGGCGAGGCAGGACCCCGGGCTGCGATGGTCTCCCAGTTGAGCTCTATGTAGCACTGTGGGATCTCGTGGGCCCGGACCTGCTCAAGCTGTAGGAGGAGATGGTGGTGGAGGGCAGAATGCCTCCGTCACTGAGGGAGGGGATGATCACGATTTTGTATAAGCGGAAGGGGGAGAGATCGGATCTTAAAAATTGGCGTCCAATCTCTCTTCTGAATGTGGACTACAAAATCCTCGCCAAGGTCCTGGCCAACAGGCTGAAGTCTGTCATCGGACAGATCATCCTTGCGGCATTCCTGGTCGCAGGATTGCAGACAGCCTTGCGCTTGTCCGGGACACGGTCCAGTACATTCATGGCCACCGTGTGCACGCGGCCCTGGTCAGTCTTGACCAGGAGAAGGCCTTTGACCATGTCTCCCATGAGTTTATGTGCAGAGCTCTGCGCACTGGTACTCCGCAGCGAGATCCTCCCTGTGTTGCAGTACCTCGCCCAGGCCTGGCACCCCCGGGTTAACACCTGCAAGGCCATCACCAGGGTGGTGTTTCACTTCATCTGTAATGGACAGAGTGAAGCGGGCGGTTATGTTCAAGGAACCCCTCAAGGGCGGTAAGGGCACGCCCGACATCGCTACCCTACTGAGGGTGTGCTTTGCTTGTAACTGCATCCGCAGGACATTGGTTGACAGAACTGTGGACTCTGGTGGTAACTCCATGTCCCGTTTTTTCCTCCTGCCTCTTTGGAGGACCCTTGGATGGGACAAATGGGACAGCTCCACCCCCTACAACGGGGACACCCCTTGGTACTACTTGGACACCTTCAAGTTTATTAAGGAGCTGGGGCTACATGGAGTGAAACCCGACTTGTGGAAGCCAAAAACAATCCACAAGTTGATTAGAGCATCGGACATTGTTGAGACTGTTCCAGGCCTCCCTTCAGCCACTTGTAAAGTGGTCTGGAGGAATGTTTCTTCAAAGAGACTCACCAACAGGCACAAAGATCTGGCATGGATGGCAATCCAAGGGGGGTTGCCACTCAGGACATTCATGCATGCCAGAAACCTGTGCAGATACAGGCACTGCCCCTTTTGCATCATCCAGGAGGAAACTGCTCTGCATGTTTTCTGGGAGTGCCCCTGTTGAGGGCCTTGGAACCTGAACTCAAAGACTTTGTACCACAGACTGCTATCAAACACTTTGGTGTGTTGAACGGACTCTTCTGTGGAACTCATTCACAGGAGGACATTGATGGTGCCTGGCGGGTGCTGTGTTGCTTTAAGGACGCTTTGTGGTGCGCCAGAAAGCGCCTCATCCACCAGCGGAAGAGGATGTCCATCGAGGACTGTCGCAGACTGGTCCACAGTCTGCTCAGAGACTACCACTTGATGGACTTCAAGGAGGAAGAGGAGGTCTGAAGATTTCCTCTCCCCCGTGTACCCTTTGGCATTTCAAATAAAGCTTCGGGCCTGTGAACTCTTTTCTCCCTCCCCTACCCCACCTTCTCCACCCCCCCCCCCCCAACACACCCGTTGCCCATTTGAATGTTATTAGACTGTATGACCTGACTTTTGTGACATGTTTTTGAAGTAAAGCTTTCAGGGTAATGCGGCGTCATGCATGATGTGATGTTTCGGGGTATTAATACTCTGCACAACACATAAGGGCAACATACCGCAGGATGAATGTAATTTATTTGTATGCTTGGCAATGTATTGTTATGTAGTGTATTTATGCGCTGCGTCGCAGTACAGATTGGAATGTACCCTGTTTAAGTACTTGTTTTTTGTATATTTTCTTGCAAAATAAAGTATACATTTTCAATCAAAAACGTCTCTGTTCTACCTAGTGTCATGCCCCCCCCCCCCCCAGAATCACTCCCTAGGACACACTTCACCCCTTGATCGCCCCCTAGTGTTCAACCCCTTCACTGCCAGTGTCATTTATACAGTAATTAGTGCATTTTTATAACACTGATTGCTGTATAGATGACAATGGTCCCAAAACAGAAAATAGTGTCAAAAGTGTCTGCCATAATGTTGCAGTCACGATAAAAATTGCAGATCACCGCCATTACTAAAGAAAAAAAAATTATAATAAAAATGCCATTAATCTATCCCCTATTTTGTAGATGCTATAACTTTTGTGCGAACCAATCAATATACGCTTGCTGCGATATTTTTGGTAAAAGAAAAAAAAAAAATGTAAAAGAATACATATCGGCCTTAACTGAGAAAGAAATTGCTTTTTTTTCAAAATTGGCGCTCTCTTTTTTGTTTATAGCGCAAAAAATAAAAACCGCAGAGGTGATAAAATACCACCAAAAGAAATCTCGATTTGTGGGAAAAAAAGAACGTCAATTTTATTTGGGTGCAGCGCAGCACGACCGTGCAATTGTCAGTTAAAGCGACGCAGTGCCATATCGCAAAAAGTGCTCTGGTCAGGAAGGGGGGGTAAATTCTTCTGGGGCTGAAGTGGTTAAAGGATTGGTTCACTTTTTGAGCATGTTACACATGTATCTTAGAGTGTAAGCTCTAAAGAGCAGGGCCCTCCGATTCCTCTTGTACCAAATTGTATTGTACTGTAATGTCTGCCTTCATTTTGTAAACAGCTGAGCAAACTGTTGGTGCTATACAAATCCTAGTTTAAGGTGTAATATGTTCAAGCATTGCCCCCCCCTCCCTGTGACAGGCTGGGGTGTCCCCCCCCCCCCCCCACCAGAGTCGCTGTCACACTTGAAAGCAGAGTCGCTGTGTGTGGCTTGTCATTTATTCACAAGTAATGTGATTTGAGCCGCACATGGGCAGCTCAGACCATATTTATGGCCCACTCTGTGCACTGCGGTGATGTGACTCCTGTGCACATTGTGTTGAATGTTAGTAGTCCTCTGCACCACTATGTACTAAATAAGGGAAATAAATTAGAATATTTGTGAACAAAAATGACTTTGGGGAAATTAGGCGTTGCCGGAGCGGACCACAAGTGTCGCGAGAGGCGGAAACCGCCGTTGTTTTTATGATTCCATGCTCTTTTATTTTTGCCTTGGTGTATGCATGTTATTGTCTTTTAAATAAATGGATATATTTTAAATGTTTTACACTATTGGAGGCATATTGTCTATTTCATCCCCACATATGGAATTGGAGCCGTAGGAGCCTGGATCCTTGACTGACAGAGAAGACATGGAGGAGACACTGGAAGGCAGGATCACTAGCCCCTTATTGGAATCTGAACAAAGGCTCCTTATATGTGGTTATGAGGTGAGAGTTCTGTGAGCACTGAGGTGTTGGTGGAAGCACAGAGAATTTGTTGGATCGATCTATAGAAGAACTGACCAGGGGTTATAAACCGAGCACTTGATTCCTATCAGTCTTTTGGACATTATATGTTTGAATACTTGCATTGCACATCATTGAATGTTTATTTCACTGTTTATTATTCACTCAGGAATAGCGCAAGACCACTTATAATTTTATCCTGTCCACATGCTGATGTCACCTCAGCCCAGCCATTCAAGTGGCCCAAGATACGAAACCCGAAAGGAAGGCTGATCGAAGATGGAAGCGACAGGGACAGCTGTGACAGCACTGGAGGGCTCTGTTTGTAGGCAAGTCTATAATGTGCTAGTATGCAGTGTATACTAGTACATTATGACTTAA